>NW_006299390.1:4356317-4386685 GCF_000327345.1 Myotis davidii | reverse complement strand
CAGCAGCACTTGTCTTTTGTTGATTTGTTGATGATAGCCATTCTGAAAAGTGTGAGATGGTACCGCACTGTCATTTTGATTTGCATCTCTCGGATGATTAGTGACTTTGAGCATTTTTCCATATGACTCTTGGCCTTCTGTATGTCCACTTACAAAAAGTGCCTATTTAAGTCCTTTGCCCATTTTTTAATTGGACTGTTTATCTTCCTTTTGTTAATATGTATGAATTTATAATAAAAAGAAATAAACCCCTCACCTTTGGAGGATAGTATCAATTAAGCATTTTGAACACTGATATAGCAAGGGAATAAATCAAGTATTTATCATGACTCTCCTGCACGAATTCTACCTCAGGGTAGCCAAATAATTTGTGAAAAGAAGTTTCTCTTTTTAGGAGAATTCTAATTAATAAATGAAGAAGAAATGATAATATTACAAAGCTATCATTTTGCAATTCCTAATGAATGGATCCAGACAAGGATCCATTGGCTGGTGACCTCAACAAAAGGGAGAAAACCAGTATTATGTGCCTCCGAATGAAACTATATGGCAACATTTAGAAAGTGGTCTTGCCTCCCACTCCACCGTATACGCATATATTTCAATGTGACTCAGATTAAGCCTCTATGAAAGTAAAGGATGAATATTGTATGATTTCACTCACCCGAGGTACCTAGAATAATCAAAACCATAGAGACAAAAAGTAGGGCAGTGGTTACCGGGAGATGGGACATGGGAGGTTCATGTTTAATGGCTGCAGACTCTCAGTACAGGCTGATAAAAGAGTACTGGAGATAAATAGCACTGATGCATAGCAATGCGAATGTACTTAATGCCACTGAACTATTTACTTAAAAATGGTTAAAATGGTCACCTTCTTGATATTTAACAACAATACAAAAGTAGTAGGATTACAGTTATCATATACATTTCTAATTTTTTTTGCAATGAGCAAGAATTTTATTTGTATTATAAAATAATTTTTTTCAGAGAAAATATTTCAGGGAAAAGTCATAGACTTTCCAGAATGCAGCTCTGGGCAGAGTGGGGCACAGGATGTTTGTTTTTTTTTAAAAAATTATTATTCTAAGAATTTATACTCTAAGCCAGACAGCTCATATAAACATAAACATCAAAAGGCAAATAAAAAATTTTATAGAGACATATTAGCACATATTGGAGAAATTGTCTGAATCATTTTCATGTACAGCAAGGTATGTGAATAGTATGAGGGAACTCCCAATTATTTTGAAAGACCTGAAGAAGCTGTATTGATTTCTAAAATCCCAGGCACATTGTGCTAGAAAAGTTTTAATGTGGGTAAACTGTACTTTTGTGGCATGTTTTCTATAGTCAGCGACAAATTAAGGGTACCATAGAGGTCAGTCTAGAATCGATGGGCTGGAACTTTGGAATCTGAGCAAACTTGGTCAGGCTTGGACAGGTCTTCTAGGCTTTCCTCAGATCTGTTTACTCAGCTATAAAATGAAGGGACTGGTCTCGATAACATGGAACGTCATTTCCTGAGTTTTTATGGCACCATGAAGGATAAGCTTGAAATCGCTATTTAGCATTAAAATTGTTTTAGTAAACTCTAAATTCTCTTTGTTCCAAATATGTTACCTTAAATACTGGAATATATATCTAGTATAGTCAACTTCCAACTGACAATGTTATTTTGCTATGTGTTGTAGTACTGGTGTTTTAAAATATGTGAAGTTTTGCACAGCAAAACTCCTTCAAACATTTGGAAATTGGGCATGTTGGCTAAAAACTCACACTGTTTAGAAAGTTAAGCTGTTAGGAACTTGTATGACGTAAAAAGGTATTTCACTTTATTGATGGGCAATATAAGAATGCAATCTGAAGCATGACTGGCCATTGTCAAAATGACGGAGAAGGCGTTTATCTTTGATGCCCTAATAACGTACTCTAACATTGTTCTTTCCATGTCCACTCTGGAACACAAAAATGCTATAAAATTAGCTTTACGTATGGACTTAATATCTTCCTTAAATAGAGGCTGGTGGTGCAGTTCCCACCATGAGTCAATTTCTCTTCCTCCTTTCCCCCAAGTCTCTTTTCTCTGTTTCTTTGTCATCTTTACCCCACCACGTTCATCTCTCTGGGCTCCCTTTCATTCCTCTACGCTATATTCCTGTCTTCTGTGTTTGGGTGGGAATTTAGAAAGGTTAGAGCAGATGGGCCACATAATAAGCAGAAGATGTTGGCTATTTGTGGAGAGGCGAGGAAGAGCAACTTAAACATGGCCTAGATTCTCCAAGTCAGGCCAGACTCCTCCTCTCGTGCCGTAGAAAAGAGAAAGTAAATTCCCCAGATCCATATGCTTTTAAGTTGCTAAAAAGCAACTTCTTCTTCCTCCTTACCCTCACTGCTTCACACTGCAGAAGCAAAGATATAAAAAGGAGGGGGAAACGGGGATAACAGCAACTGTTAAAAAAAGTTTTCATATAGATACAGAGAACATTTTGACAATTGCCAGATGGGAGAGGAGTTAGGGGGATAGGTGAAAAAGGTGATGGGATTCAGAAGTACAAATTAGTAGTTACAGAATAGTCAGGGAGATATAAAGCAGAGCATGGGGAATATAGTCAATAGTACTGTAATAAATATATATGGTATCAGATGGGTACCAGATTTATTGGACCCTCTTGCAGTCCAGGAGCCCTTGGGGGATGTTCTCCTGCCAGGTTAGGCCCACCTTCTGGGGATCAGGCCTTAGCTGGCAGTCAGATATCCTTCTGGCAGCCTGCGAACCCTTGGGGGATATCCAACTGACAGCTTAGGCCCACTCCCCACCACCGCCACTGCACTGGCCAGCCATGAGCTGGATTCTGGCTGAGCAGCGCTCCCCCTGTGGAAGCACACTGACCACCAGGGGGCAGCTCCTGCTTGAGTATCTGCCCCCTGGTGGTCAGTGCACGTCATAGTGACCGGTTGTTCCCGGTCGTTCTGCTGTTAGGGTCAATTTGTGTACTATCCTTTTATTATGTAGGATATGTCAACTGTTATTTAAAAATAAAAAAGGGTAAAAATAATATATTGTTGATTTTTTGTTTTGGTTTGGTTTTTGTTAATCCTCACCCAAGGGTATTTTTTCCATTGAGAGAGAATGGAAAGGAGGGAATGAGGGTGGGGGAGAGGAGAGAGCGAGAGAGATGGAAACATCAATGTAAGAGAGACACATCTATTGGTGCCTCCTGCATGCACCCAGACTGAGGCTGGGGAGTGAACCTGCACCCAGGTACATACCCTTGACCAGGAATCAAACCCATGACCCTTCATTACACAGGCCAATGCTCTAAACACTGAACAACATCTGCCAGGGCTATTTTTGGTTTATTAACATGGAACTCATAACCAACAGAACTATAACTCATGCCTGAAGGAAAAGGAAGCTTATCTAATATGTGCTTTCTCCATAAGGCACATTACAACCTTCTTGTACTTATCAACACTAGGCAGCACTTTATTGCTAAGCTCAGGAGCTATTTTAAACAGTAAAATCACCAACAAAAAGCACAAAAATGAAAAAATGTAATACTTAGACCACAACAAGGACACTGCTTTAAGTATGAGAGCTAAAATAAGATAGCAGAGTGTTGCCTTTTTTGAGCTTTGCTGGAAATATGCATTGGGCTACCAAATTTTCAACCACCCTACACATGTCTACAAATTATCTCAAAAGCCCACAAGTATTATCTTGGGATTACAAACAAATTTTAATCAGTAGATGAAATGATAAATACAGAAGTCATAAATAATGAGGATCAACTCTATATTATTACAAAATCCATAGCTTTGAATTCTTTAATATATAAGTATGAATTTATATTCTATATAACATGTTACATTTATATACATTTTATGTTATATAATATGTATATGCTGTAATTATATACATATACATTATATAGCTTAAGAATTTATTTTAATATTTCACTTCATAAGAATAGCGTGCGTCTTAAATTTTTATGGAAAAGTAAAAAATATTCAACTAACTCCATGCTAATTGAATAATTTCATGCTGAATGCATGACTTTTAAATGCCTGTCCTTGCTCTCTTTGAAACACGTTTTTAAAAGACTTGAGTTTATCTTATGAAATATATATGTCAGCATGTGAACTCTCAATAAATGTTAATTTAAAGGTGATTTCCATTGTGTTGGTAACTAAAGAAAATTTATGAAAGGGGTAAATGTTAGTGTTAATAGCAAACATTGAAAACACTGATAGGTCATCATCCAGGTTATTTTAAGGAAATCTTTCTATATGATTTAAGTATAGCATTCTAAAGAATAATATTATTTTGTTTATCTATTTTCCTGTTTTATTTTGATAATATCTATGATTTGAGTAATTTCCTGTTCTTTTCAGTGAACACTTCAGAGCAGAAGAAACCACTTCATGATCATTATCAACAGATGTTAAGTTGCTTGGTCCTTATTTTAAAGTATTTATGATTATTTATCACAGCTTTCCTGGGCTTATGTATTTAACACAAAATTATTTTTGATCATGTTTATATGTACAAATGGCATGGCAGGTGTTTTTAATTACAAGTGACACAAAGTTTAGCTTCAACAATTGCTGTTGCAGAAAAAGATGACAAAATAGACACACGAGCTGCACAGTTACATATAAACATAAATTTAAAATATATTTCCATTCATTACTGTGATCACCTCAAAAAGAGCCTTAGGATGGTAGTCATGGAACCCATGTTTTCAGTGAGGAATCTTCCACTATCTTGCCATTTAACTAGGCCTTAGTTTTCTCATCTATAATATGAGAAGGTCAGATTAGAGGTCTTTAAGATCCTTTTCAGGTGTTTATGACTCTAAATGTCATTAATTAGAAGCCATATAATAGCAAAGCAAATCATTAAAATGTAAACGTAAGTATAGACTGTCCTTTAATAAAGTAATTAATTCCAAGGGAAGATTATAAAGATCTACCTCGTTTTAGGTATTCATTCATTCAGTGAATACTTATTTTGCATTTATTGAACCATGCTCTGTACCTACCCCTGGGAATCGCAAGGGTGAAAAAACAGACATACCCCCTCACTTAGTGGAGGGTTAAGTTGCAGAGCAACGTATTTCAAGCCAGATCCAGCCGTGGGCAGAGGCAAGGTCTTTGGCCTTAGAAGGGGTTCAGTGTGCACACCAAGGCCTTTTCTGAACCCCACTTCCAAAGCAAAAAAAGGAAAGGAAGTGTTTAGAATGAAAGGAACTCTTTAAAATAAATCTTATCTCATAAAAATGACATGTGTAACTTCCCTTGGTCTTAAATTTATTTAATGAGTGTAGGGTTTATCAATTCAATAAACTGCAGATTCTGCAGAATGCACAGAATAAAGATGTAGCTGTAACACTGAAAATTTTAGAACACATTCTAAAGGTAAATACAGGGTGGGCAAAAGTTTACAATTGTTTGTATGGAAAACAATACAGTAGTTAATTAATAAATAATACAATAATAAACTGTTTCGCATATCACAACCATAAACCTACTTTGCTCCACCCTGTATATTAAAACTTTTTTAACAGTTGCTGTTATCCCCGTTTCCCCCTCCTTTTTATATCTTTGCTTCTGCAGGGTGAAGTAGTGAGGGTAAGGAGGAAGAAGCTGCTTTTTAGCAACTTAAAAGCATATGGATCTAGGGAATTTAAAGGGTGTCCCAAAATTCACGCAAGAAGTAATTTTGACAGACAACACAGGTTTATAATTAAAAATTGTAATTTTTTTATTGATTCATAAAGTATATAGTATAGGGTTATCTATGGAATAGCATATCGGGTAAATGGCCTCCACAGCTTTGCTGGCACATATAGACTCTTTTGTTGAAATTTTCCATGACCGTTTTGCGTAAATGTGGCTGAATTTTCTTGATACTGCACTCAATTTCCTCCTTCAAGGAGTGGTGGTTGTGGGCTCATTGGCATAAACCTTAGACTTCAAAAAACCCCAAAGAAAACAGTCCAACAGTTAAATCGCATGATCTGGGCGGCCAATTCTGATCACCAAAATGGGAAATTACAGAACCAGGAAATGATTCATGCAGTAATTGAATTGTTTCTCGAGCTGATGGCATGTAGCACCGTCTTGTTGAAACCACATGTCGTCCACATCCATATCTTGCAAAAAACTGGATTATCATGTCGTGATAACGAGCACTTTATGGCACAAAGGGCGTAAAATTCAAATCTTGCATGAATTTTGGGACACCTTTATGAGTCTGTTTCTGTACTGCTTGTTTTTTATTTGTTTTTAGATTCCACATATAAGTGAAATCATCTGGCATTTGTCTTTCTCTGTCTCACTTATTTCACTTAGCATGATACCTTCTAGATCCATTCATGTTGTTGCAGATGGCAAGATTTCATTCTTTTTATGGCTGAATCATACTCTATCGCAGTGATGGAGAACCTATGACACGTGTGTCAGAGGTGACACGCGAACTCATTTTTTTTGGTTGATTTTTCTTTGTTAAATGGCATTTAAATATATAAAATAAATATCAAAAATATGTCTTTGTTTTACTATGGTTGCAAATATCAAAAAATTTCTATATGTGACACGGCACCAGAGTTAAGTTAGGGTTTTTCAAAATGCTGACGCCGAGCTCAAAAGGTTTGCCATCACTGCTCTATTGCATATATACATCACTTATTTATCCACTTATCTATTGATCGGCTCTTAGGTTACTTCAATATCTTGCCTATTTTAAATAATGCTGCAATGAACATAGGGGTGCCTATTTCCTTTCAATTTAGTGTTCTGGGTTTCTTTGAATAAATACCCAGAAGTGGAATTTTTGTGTCCTTCTTTGCCTCTTGTTATAGCCTTTGTTTTAAAGTCCATTTTGTCAGTTATAAGCATTGCTATCTCAGCTTTGTTTCCATTTTCATGAAATATCATTTTCCTTCCCTTTACTGTCTGTGTCTTTCCATCAGAAGTAAGTCTCTTGTAAACAGCATATATAAGGGTCTTTTTATTTTTATTTTAAATCCATTCAGTCAGTTTGCATTGGAGCATCTAATACATTTGCATTTAAAGTAATTGTTGATAGATATGTACTTACTGCCACTTTTTAATATTTTTTCTTATTATTAAAGAAGGTTCTTTAATGTTTCTTATAATACTGAGTTGGTGGTGATGAACTCCTTTAGTTTTTTTCTTGTCTGAGAAGCTCTTTATATGTCCTTCAATTCTAAATAATAGCTTTGCTGGGTAAAGTAATCTTGATTGTAGGTCCTTGCTTTTCTCTCTTTGAATATTTCATTCCAATCCTTTCTAGCCTGCAAAGTTACTTTTGAGAAATCCACTGACAGTCTTATGGAAGCTCTCTTGTAGGTAACTAACTGCTTTTTCCTTGATTCTCTTAAGATTCTCTCTTTGTCTTTAACCCTTGGCATTTTAATTATGATGTGTCTTTGGGTTCATCTGGTTTGGGACTCTCTGAATTTCCTGGACTTGTATGTCTATTTCCTTTACCAAGTTAGGGATGTTTTCTGTTATTATTTCTTCAAATAGGTTTCAATATGTTGCTCTCCCTCTTCTCCTTCTCATATCCCTATCATGTGAACATTTGTATGTTCCTTTTTGGCATTCCCATGATACAAATGCTGGTACTCTTGAGGTTGTCCCAGAAGCTCCTTACACTATCCTCCTTTTTTAAAATTCTTTTTTTCTTTTTCCTGTTCTAATTGGGTGTTTTCTGCTTCGTTATCTTTTAAATTGCTGATTTCATTATCTGCTTCTTCTTAGCTGTTGACTTCCTGTAATGTATTATTCATTTTATTTTCTAAAATATATTTTATTGATTTTTTACAGAGAGGAAGGGAGAGAGATAGAGAGTTAGAAACATCGATGAGAGAGGAACATTGATCAGCTACCTCCTGCACACCTTCTACTGGGGATGTGCCCGCATCCAAGGTACATGCCCTTGACCGGAATTGAACCTGGGACCTTTCAGTCTGCAGGCCGATGCTCTATCCACTGAGCCAAACCAGTCAGGGCTGTATTATTCATTTTAATTAGTATATTCCTTATTTCTGACTGGTTCTTTTTACAGTTTCCATATCCTTTTTTTATGCTGCTGAAGTTCTGACTAAATTCCTTGAGCTTCCATATAACCATTGTTTTGAACTTTGTATTTGGTAGTTTGCTTGCTTCCATTTAATTTAGTTTTTGTTTGTTTGTGTTTTTTGAGATTTCTTGTGTTCTTTCATTTGGGACATCATTTTGGCTACTTCCCTGTGTTTGTTTCCTTATGAGTAGGTGTCCTGTAGGGCCTAGTGGCACAACTTCCCCAGTCCCCCAAGCAGAGTGCCCTAGGTGTGGTCTTTGACTGGAATCGAATCTGGGACCCCCGAGTCCGCGGGCTGACGCTCTATCCACTGAGCCAAACCAGTTAGGGCGAACTGTCCTTTTTAGCCTTGACTTTGTTGGCATGTCACTGGGAGGGATTGGCCCCCAGATACCAATTGGCTGCAAGGACCAACTGAGACTACAGCAGAGGAGCTGCTGTGCAGGGACTGACCCTGTGGAACAGGACTTGCTACAGTGGGGCTTTGGATCCCACTGAGTCCGCTCCTTGAGAATGTCACTGGTGAAGGTGGTTGGGTAGTAATTGGGCGTGGTCTGGTGGTCTGAAGCTGTCCAGGGAGGTGCAAGGTCAGACACTGCCTGTGTCCTGCCTGGGCCACCTGGCATGAACTGATCTGCAAAAGGCTGCTACTTGTGTTGGGGAGGCCAAGCTGTGAACCAATGCTGGCTGCTGCTAGTGCCAGGCCTGAAGCCACTTAACAAGTGGTACAAGGTACACAGAGGTCAGATGCTGCTTGTTTGAGAGATTTTAGGAAAGTCTGAAGCATAAGCCAAGAGAGGCCATTTGTATGGAAAAGCCACTGGAAATGGCGTGGGTGGGCTTGGTGAGGTACTGGTAAGACAAGTCAAAGAAACTGACAACTATTCCAGTTTTAACCAAAATTAAGCAATTTTTAATCTATGTGTTGTATTTTTGTTTAAAGTTCAGCATTTTGTTTAAGATTATTTTCTTGAAATTTATAATGAACAACAACTAAGACATCTAAGGAATAATAAAGTAAACAATTAAACTATACTTTTGGAATCTCATCCAAAAACAGTAAATACAGATCCTCCTGTGAATATACTTTATATAAGAAAAAAAAATTAAAGTAGTCTGAATATGCTGTGAATGTGAATATAGACGGATGAAAATAATTTTATCATCAGGCTTACAGAAACAAATCTTGTTACTTTGAAATTCCACCGTCTATTGGTGTTAAACGACTTATTTAGGTCTGAAAAAACAAATCTGTAAATGGGCATAATGTGTCAGTTCTGTGTTGGGGACAGATCAGTGGATGATATCAGGAGTCAGGGGAGATTGCACACAGGAAAATGCAGAAAGTTTTCTGCAAGAGGAAGGAGGCAAAGGTCAAGGCCAGAGGGTAAGAATTCTATACTCCCCAACCTACTGCTCCCTCTCTACTCTCATTGCCATGACATTACTCCAACCAGAGTCATATTTCACAGTTCTCCCTCAGCTCTCGCTCCTCTTCTTCCATTTCTCATCACTTAGCAGGTCCTATGGCTTCTTTCAGCCTTTATAATAATGTCTGCAACCCCTTTACCACTCCTCCTGCCACTACATTGGTTCACCTGCCACCACACTACCACTTCTCACTATTTCCTGCTGGCTTCTAGCAGAAGATTCCTTTCTTAAAAAATTGTCCTAGAAAATAAAAGGTTTCTATTGTTAATTAATGTTTAAAAAATGCAGCATACATCACTTCCTCTTGGCCATCCATATACACTTTAGCATAAGGCTGATATTTTTCAGAGGTGCTTGTCCTGGAACTCTGTTTTCATATAACATTCATCAGCATGTGGTCACTCATGTTCAAGAAACACACGTTAGGAAACAATGGCTTGGAGTATTTCAATGGCCTCTAGACTGCTCTCTTTGCCTAATCTTTCCCTTTTCCAATGCATCTAGTATTTCACTGATGAATTAATTTCTCTGAAGTGCCTAGCTGATTATATTATTCCTTTGCTCAGAAACCTTCAGTGGTTCCCCACTGATCCAAGCGGTGATTAAGCACCAGGCTCTCCATAACATGCTACCAATATGCCTGGCTATGTGGCGTAGGAGAAAAGACATGAACTTTGGAATCAGACCCAGGTTCAAGCTCCAACTCTGTATCTTAAATACCGTAAGACCAGGAGCAAGTCATTGATTGCTTTGAGGTTTTTATTTTGTTTTTCTCATCCGCAAGTACTTGTAGAGAGGGAAGGATATAGTGAGACTGTTTTTGTGAAAGCTTCTTGCACTAATTATAGCACAGCACTCCCTGGCCCCACAGTTATAAATCTCTAGGCAGACTGAGGCTTTCATTTGGTAGTCACTTAGTGTCTGCCTGGAGTAAGTGATTTTATAAATTGAGAGCCTGGAGGATCATCTATCAGTATCAACAAAAACTGATTAATAAAGCAGTTCTCTGCCTTTACTTGGGAATTATTTATGGATCCTGAGGGAACAGGAGCCAGTTCCACAGCATATTCAACCTTTTCAGGTGAGATTGTGCCATTTGCCCTTGGTTAAGTGGGGGTGTGCAGGGCCCAAGAATTAGCAGTAGTGCTAGGAAAGCAAATCCTGGATTCAAGCACATGAAACAAAGCCCATTACAAGAGCCAGAAAGCTGCTCTTTTGTTAGATTTAGAAATGTTTAAAAGTGTTTCTGATTTCCTTGATTGTCCCACAAGAAACTACAAGATCCTCAAATACACCTTCCTAAGAAGGGAAAGAAATTTTTGTATGATTTGTTCTCTAGTGTAGGCTAAGTGCCTGTGTAGTCTTGCATGTAGATGGTGCTCAGTTATTATGATGTCTGGATGGATGGATAAATGAATGAATGAACATGGAAGAGCCCATGGCTTACATCTTCTATATGTTCTAGCATAGGTCCAACTACACAGAAGATCCTTAATAAGTACTTGACTGGCTAACTATATGGATTTATATATACCCTAGTCAGTCAAGGGCATTTAATAATGTACCTTAAACTAAATATTCCAATATATTTCTACTTTATACAATATTATTACATAATATCTTATTCTTTCTTTTAAAATACTACTTTGTTTTTATGCTTCTACTTTATAAAATACTAGAGGCCTGATGCACAAATTCATGCACAGGTGGGGTCCGGCCGGCCTGCCCTGATCAGGGTCAATCAGGCCAGGCCGGCTAGGGGGAGGGGCTGTGGGGCAGTTGGCCGGCTGACCCCACCCCTGGTCCAACTCCTGGTTGAACTCCTGGTTGAGGGGACAATTTGCATATTAGCCTTTTATTATATGGGCTTTTTTTATATCATCTATATTATAATCATTCTCTTTCTTTTAAAATTTATCTATTCATTCATTTATGTCTCCCCTCACAACAGGGGAGTGTCACAGCTTGAAAGTGGGTAAGGGAAGAGAAATAAACTTAGGAGACTAAATAGATATTTTTAATCAGAAAGTTTAAAAATTGTATAAAACTGATTTGAACATATTGAATAAAATGAAGAGAAAACAACTTAATTTTTTAAAAGACTGGAAGAAGATGGAGGAAAAATGAGGCATAGGGTGTGTAGAACATGTTTGACAAATTTATTTGGAAAGAATGTTACTTTTATACACACTTTTTTTTCCCCCTGAAGCACTCCACTAAAAGGTTTTTATAACTCTCATTCCTGTACGAGGGAAAAATAGCCAAATTCCTTCCTCCTTCACAGTTACAAGACCCAAGGCTCAGTAAAGTTAATAATCTATATATCTGATAAGAGGTAGATCCAGGGGTGGGATCCAGGCCTCCTAAGTATTCAGGAGTAAATACACCTGTGGAATGTAAAGTGAGCCTGACACAATTAGAGAACATGAAGAGGGTAGTTTGGCTGGAATGAAGAGGGTACAGAGGAAAGTCAATTCAAGAAATAAATATGAGATAGATTACAGAGTACCTTAAGTATTATAATAAAGAATTTGGATTTTTATCCACATCAGTCATTTTGAAATTATTCTTAAAGCAATAAAAGGCTTTGTTTTAGATAAGAAATCTTGTGTGAGATGCCAATATGCAAAACAAATTAAAAGGCTGTGGTTTTCTCCAGTTGAACCTGTCCCTCCTTCTTGCCCTTGGCCTCTGAGGAGAAAAGTTTGAAAAATATGAAACAGAAGTCTGAAAAGTCTTGAGTGCTGACGTGTTACACCAAGAGGCACAGAGAGCAGGTGAATGGGGCCCGCGATAGAGGCAGGATTCACAGAGCAGGACTGCCAGTGGGAAGGGCAGGCAAAGATGCTTGGAGACAGAAGAACCCCAGCAGAGGCGGGCACCGTTCAAAGACTTACACTTGGGCAGCTCTGGGAGATGACAACACAACCTCACAGATGGGAAGGGGCAGAGGAGGAGGCTGCTGGTTTTGTTGAAAGACAATGTAATTTTTACTGTGTTTTAGACATTTCTACTACACTATGTTATGGTCAAAGTAATAAAAAGCAGCTTTCCCTCCCTCCTTTCTACCAGTTCTCTCCCCTTTTTCAAACAGTCCATGGCACAAGTCAGAGGGATGCACTTCGTTATATTTTTTTAAAATTTTCAGATTTCACCTGCATGTCCAACATGAAGAAAATGCAGGACCCTCAATGCCATGTACTAAAAAGGAATACAGGACTGTTTCTGTAAATATTTCTGTTCTTCAGAGAGTGTGAATATAACTAGGACTTAATTTGTATCTTCAAAATATTTTTTTTTTTCTAGTGGAGTTAGGTACAATGGAATGATTTACTTGGAGCATAATTATTTTCAAATACAAGATTTTTCTTGTGCTTTATCAAGTAAATGATGAAAGTAAAATTTGTTCAATTATGTGCATCCAACCGACTCATAGGAATCCCGGTGAGCGTACTTCTGATCGGGAATAAGGAACAGTTTTTGGCAAACTTGAGTTGGCTGAGGGCAGCTCCTCGTTTCTGAAACTTGTGATGCAAGTGCCCCCGCCCTTTTCTGACAACAGAAAGCCTGAGTCAGGCCGGGGCAGCGGCGGCTGTTAAAGCAGCCCCAGCCCAGCACGCTTCCACACTGCCCTGCTGGGGTGCGCGCCGCCGCGGAGATGAAGTTGGCCACCTGGTGCTGCCTGAGCTCGGCTGTCCTGGCTGCTTGCAGCTGTTTGGTTGCGGCAAACAATGACACAGAAGAAATTCAAGACGAAACGGCCAGGGACGCCTGCCCGGTGAGGCTAGAGAGCAGAGGGAAATGCGAGCAGGGAGGCGAATGCCCCTACCAGGTGAACCTGCCCCCGCTGACGATTCAGCTCCCCAGGCAGTTCGGCAGGATGGAGGAGGTGTTCAAAGAAGTCCAGAACCTCAAGGAAATCGTCAGCAGCCTGAAGAAGTGCTGCCAAGACAGCAAACTGCAGGCGGATGACAACCGCGACCCGGGAGAGGCGGCTGACAACAGAGTGACAGAGCTGGAGGGCGAGGTGAACAAGCTGTCCTCTGACCTGAAGAACGCCAAGAAGGAGATCGGCGTGCTCCAGGGTCGCCTGGAGAAGCTGAATCTTGTAAACATGAACAACGTGGAAAATTATGTCGACAGCAAAGTGGCCAATCTGACATTTGTGGTCAATAGTTTGGATGGGAAGTGTTCAAAGTGTCCCAGTCAAGAACAGATACAATCACGTCCAGGTATGTATCATAACCATTTTCTTATCATTTGTTCATGAATGTTAGGAAGCTAGACAATACTTATAAACATTAACCACCCGAGCAAATAAGTTAAAAAAAATGACCAGGTAAATAAAGCAAGCCTTTTATTCACCCAGGTAGTGCAGAAAATACTACTATCTTTGCAAATGTGTGATCATAGAAATGGTAGTTACAAAAATCATGATTAGCTCTGTAGCCATTAGAAAGCACTTTCAATTTCAAAGTACTTGGCTGATGTCAAATTTACATGTAAATTTTGTAGAGAAATAGAATTTTTTTAACATTTTAGTGCATTTAGCTTCTCTCTTTACTGAAGTGCTTGAAAACAGAGAGAGAGACAAGGCAGTACTTGCGGTTGTATTCTGTTCATAGAAAGTCAGTTTCTATGCTCTGCTGACCGCTCCTTCTCATGTAGCAATAGGAGATCTTGGAAAGAGCTTGGCAAGTAATCTGCAGTAGATAACCCCAAATACCTCGTGAAAATGGGAGATTGAATAGCTGGAATAAAGGCAGTCATAGGGTTTCATGTGTGGGTAAAACTTTTTGCTTTGAGACCTAGTGACACAAAAACATGGTAAGGGGAGATTTGGAACGCCACTCAGGGAAGGAGCACATTCTTGTTTCTTCCCCCCTCTTTTACTAGAATTCAGGCGTGTAACAATAGAACCCGTCCTCACCATCCAGGTGACCTGAATTAACTTCAATAAATGTGTGTCAAAGATAACAAGCCTAACTGCCTGCTCTGCCCATGAACCAGCGGTGGCACTGGTTCCTCCAAACCCTGGCTGTGCATCTGAGTTCCTGGGGCCACAGCTGCTGATGGTCTTGTTACACTTTGGAGAGCCATCTGGGCATTAGGTCTAGGACTTACCACGAGTGTGAGGTTGAAGGGATATGGTGCTTTAGGGCAGGGATCACGTTCATTTGGAATGAGTACCTCATGCCTGCTCCATCCCCAGGGAAGCTGCCAGTGAAGCTAGGTGGGGGTTTTCAGGACCTCTGTTGCTAATACACTAGGCAGCTCCTATCTGAAGTTACCCTACACATTGCAAGGCGGAGAGGTAGATGACATCCGTGGGCACACATTAGATTCTCGCCTATTTTTTTTTAACTAAAAGTTTTAGGAAAATATCAGAATACTTTGAATCCTAAATACACATGAATAGATTTATTATGCCTCAGAGTAGTTTATACAGGGTGCCCCCCCCACACAAATGTATACACACGTTAACAGCTGATAGCTCATTGAAGTTTCTTTCTGTTTAGATATAACCCATTGAAATTATTATAATTATTCAAAGTGTGTATACTTTTTTGGGGGGGGGGGACAGCCTATATTAAACTTCTCTGGGATACATTTTTATAAATATTATGTGGGAGTAAATACCTGTATTGGATTCCTACAGAACCATGCTACCTAATTATTATTTTTATTTGGAACATAATCACCTGTCATCTAGAAATCAAATATATGAAACCTGGCTAAATACTTTCCTTGGGTAATAAGAATATTGGAATATTATTGAAAAAATTTCCTTTTAACTTGAGCTTCTTTTTTTTTTTGAGCTTCTTTATTTAGTGGTCAAGCAAGTAAAATAAATGTGAATGTATGATCAGTGCTGTGCATTAGAATTTTAACATGTCATTTGGAACATATCCCGTAACACTTTCTGACAGCGGAGGCCATTAGCCCCTTTAAATGAAAGGAAAGAGAAGCCTGTGGTTCCTCTGTAAGCGCAGAATAGGAGAGCTGGAATCATCTGACTTTCAGGACCATGCAGCCAGCTAGAACTCAGTCCTGACGCTGCCACTTAATGCTTCTGTGAACCTGGGCAAGCCACTGATCCTCTTTGAATATAAATATTGTCATCAGCAGATTTGCAATAGTATCTACATCATAAGGATCATGTGCAGATTAAGTGTAAAAATGTTATCAAGCCTTTGGCAGAATGCCTATTGAGGGTAGCCCTCGCTAAAAATGACTAAATTCTTAAAACTATTATTTTTATTTCTTCTTCTTGTTGTTGATTGTTGTCGATGTCAAAATTATTACCAACCAAGAGTGTGTTGTCTGCTTTGTAACACCAGGTTCTTTTTCTGAGGCCTTAACAAGCATTTGCTAAACGGTTTCCAGTAAGTTTAGCAGAGCAAGGTTCCCTTATCACCATTGATGGAGCTGTCAAGCTGCTTTTGTACATAGAAAGAATTCTTCGGATGCATTTTTTTTTTTTAACAAAATCCAATGTCTTTCTTTTCTTCTCCCTTCAGTTCAACATCTAATCTATAAAGATTGCTCCGAATACTACACTATAGGCAAAAGAAGCAGTGAGACCTACAGAGTTACACCCGATCCCAAAAATAGTAGCTTTGAAGTTTACTGTGACATGGAGACCATGGGGGGAGGCTGGACAGTGCTGCAGGCACGTCTCGATGGAAGCACCAACTTCAACAAAACATGGCAAGACTACAAAGCAGGCTTTGGAAACCTCAGAAAAGAATTTTGGCTGGGGAATGATAAAATCCACCTTCTGACCAAGAGTAAGGAGATGATTCTAAGAATAGATCTTGAAGACTTTAATGGTGTCAAACTCTATGCCTTGTATGATGAGTTTTATGTGGCCAATGAGTTTCTCAAATACCGTTTACACGTTGGTAACTATAATGGCACAGCTGGAGATGCCTTACGTTTCAGTAAACACTACAACCACGACATGAAGTTTTTTACCACCCCAGATAGAGACAATGATCGATATCCCTCTGGGAATTGTGGGCACTTCTACAGTTCAGGCTGGTGGTTTGATGCATGTCTTTCCGCAAACTTAAATGGCAAATATTATCACCAAAAATACAGAGGTGTCCGTAATGGGATTTTCTGGGGCACCTGGCCTGGTATGAGTGAGGCACACCCTGGTGGCTATAAGTTCTCCTTCAAAAAGGCCAAAATGATGATCAGACCCAAGCACTTCAAGCCATAAATCACTAATGCTCACTCCTCTGAGTATTCATTACCTAATAGGGCAATTAATTCCTTTCTGTATTCCTTTTCCATGGCTACACATTTATCTCTGAACACTGGGTTCTTATGCTACACGGCATCTGAAATAAAGCTAAAAAATATATGCAATTTAAAGGAGTCCTTTGTTGCTGTTACGCTAAAGAACACTTGCAAGCACCAGGGAATACTGAGAATTACACATTAGATTTATAATTATCTTAATTTCTATTCATTGAAAAGTTTTACATTAATTGTATTACTTGCTATATTTAAAAAATAATTGTTTACTCAGCAGGATAGATTTTACACAAGTAATTTGTATTTTGGCTATGGCAAACACATCTGAGGGTATATCGTTATTTTGGGGATAGAAGGAGTTATTTGGGTATTTATTTGTATGTAAATACCCTAATCCTTATTTTGAGATAAACTTCTTCAATTTATGGCATTTACTTTTGGTCAGAAAGAACCTATAGCATTTTAGTTCCCGGGCAAATTAATGCTGTCCAGGTATTCCATGAATTGTAAAATATTTGTCATTTAAAATATTTAAAAATGTGGTATTCAGAAAATTAATTTAACCATAAGGACCATAGCTTAAAGGTAATTCAATCACTTTTAACTTTTTAGATGTTTTATGGTGAAAAATGCTCTAACATAAATATTATCTTCCTTTACTCTCTATGCCTAATAGTTTTTAAAATTGCTCACTACTGTGTAAGACTACTGGTAAGCTTTCTTTAGAAGAGGTTAGTGTGGGTGAAGAATGAAGCATTTATTTATAGTCTATAATGCTCTGAAGGCCAGTTTTATATCCAAAGCAGTAACAGCTTTAAAGCTAAGTTTTATAGGATAAATAGATAAGTCTATTTATAAAAAGCATATGAATTTTGATATATATAGAACAGTAGTTCAAATAGTATATATTTTAATCCTAACTGGTATATTGGTTATTTTACTATCAGAAGGAATCAAATAAAGATGTTTATTTTTTTAACCAATCAAAAGTATCTGGATCTTTTATAATTCATTAATTAATTCTGGAATGCAAATATCATACTCAAAAGATTATAAAAAATAATGTGTTAAGTTTCATCTTTGTAAAAAGGGATCATTTCAGAGAGAACAGTAGTATTCTGCTGCATATTTAAAAATACTCTAGAATAAAATTTGAAATATTCATTGTATGTGAGTCATAGAAATACATTCAAGCTTTCATTGCTAGTGTCTGTTTCTACTATAGTAATCAAGATTTTAAAATATATTCACAAAGATGCATCTTTACTCATTATTTGAAAGTGATTAGGTAACAAGTTAACGTTTCAAGTATTACCCTTTGCAGAAACTTTTAATCAAAAAGAAGCAAAAATCCTTTTAATAATATATAACATACAGAGTTTTTAGATAAACATGATGAAAATTAAGTTATTATGAATACTGTTAAAAAGTTAAAGAGAAATACAAATAGAATTAAGTTATGACCAAAATGTATCACTGTAGACCAAAATCGATAATTGTCTATTTCAAAGGCTGCGTATCTACCCAATAAAATACCAAATGTAAATGTTGTAACTGATTTACTCTTTATGTTTCTCTCTTTTTTTTAAATGAACATTTTAATATCATACAATGTATTTATTACAGATAAGGGCATTTTGATTCAACATATACAATTATTAATATATGTATACATTTAAATAAATTTAAATTTCTGTGATAAAAAATGGATTCCTCACAAAATATAGTTCTGAAGAAAAATAGCTCATATAGTGAGTGTGCACTGATTTAAGGGAACTAGGTATCATTTCAGGAAAATCTGGCATATAATTCATTAGTGCATGTAAATATTCAAAAGCTATCCTTCTATCTTTCCACCTTATTTCAAAGGATCAAAATATTATTTCCCATTATATTTTATGGTACCTTTCTAATAAAAAATTCTTTAACTTAGAAATTCCCTTTTGAAATCATTTCATGCTACTTGTTAAATATATTTTAGATTTTTATAATCTTTAACATTTTGATACCTACAAGTCTTTTGACTTAACTGTTTACTTAAAAAGAAAGATAACTATTTACTAATATTCACTAATGTTCATAAAAGTGGATTTACTATTAACAAATATATTACTTTGGAGTCTTGTCTTGGTTCTATTTTAATGGCCAATATTTGTTATCTTAATTAAGACTTTATTTCTGAGCTTTATCGTTCTTTGAAAATAGAGACTAAAACTAGGTCCTTAGAAATTCCAAGTGGAATGGATTCACTCATCGTTGAGGGGGAAAAAAATCAAATTATTCTGATAAGCAGTAATACTCCAAGAAATTAATGACACATCAGTTTAATAAATAAAGAGCTTAAATATGCGAAGCATAGAAGATATTCTAGTAACAATATTTGCTGGTCCTTATGGGTAATGTCATCACAATAAGCTCATTTATAATTCTTATTTTTCTTTATGTATAAATAAATTTGTTTCATGTCTTTCAAAAACACTGTAATATATGAGTTAATCTTCATATCTGTTTATTTCTTCAATGTGGAAATATTAAACATTATTGTCCATAAAATAATATTTACATATTTACTCTTGTCTGAGAAGTTGCATAATGTTTACCTAACTGGACAATATCTTTGACTCAAGACTTTAACGAGTGCTGTATTACTAACAGGAAGACAGAGGCAAATACAGGAACACCATTATCTTATTTCCCTCTATTAGAATACTGTTGACACATTTGAAATACAAAAGTTTCAGTTTCATTTTGAGGTATTCAACTCCATTTCCACTTTTTCCATCATTGATGTTGCTGCTCTGGTTCAGTCCTCATCATAGCCTCAGGATAATGCAAATGCTTTCATAGGTGTCTTTGTACATTTGTGTTCTGCTCCTTCTGTATTGTGTCCTGTCTGTCGTGTTGTGTTTTGTGCTGTCCGGTCAGCACCATAACGTGGTAGAGAATGAGCCACATGATCAGATACCCTGAGAGGAGACTCCATCCATGAACGGGACAATAATATTCCATACCCAACTATGTCAGAACCCAAATATTTCAAGTAGGGGGCCTCCCTAGAACACCCAGCTCAGGAGACCTGAGAGACTGCACCACTGGGTCCCACAAAACATCTATTACATGAGACCGATTCAAAAAATCTGGATGGCAAAGCAGTATGATCTCATGCATAGAAACAATTACAAAGAAGCAGCAAAATGGGGAGACAAAGAAACAACCCCAAAAATGAAAGAAAAGAAGGAATCACGAGAATCAACCTATTCATGCTGATACCTCGGCACTAACAAAGTGTCTCTCAGGCAACAAAGAAGAGCATGCTTTGTGTTGCTGGGGAAGGCTATGATTAGCACAATTTTGAAACATAAAGAGGCCATAAAGAGCGCTAATGTTGCTAAGGGTGTGAAAGAAGGAAAGATCACAGATAATTGAAGAGATAGGAAAACTGTTGTTGATTTGGATAAACAAAAAGCAGTTAGCTGGTGACAGCATTTGGAAAGCAGCGATATATGAGCAAGTGAAGATGCTGCATGCTGACCTGAAAGACACCCCTGGAACGAGTACTGAAAGTGATTGATTCCTTTAAGGCCAGTAGGGGGCGGTTTGATAAATTTAATAAAAGAAGTGTTTATTTATAGATTAAACAGTACATTAAACATGTACTGTATATAAGAAAGGTTAAAACAAAATCATTTGGGGGTCTGAAATGGAATAATTAAATTTACATTATTTCTAATGGGGAAAAAATGATTTGCTTTTTGAACAAATTCCTTCTCGAACAGCATTCCAGAACAAATTAAGTTCGAGAACCGAGGTTCAACTGTATTCTTTCTTATACACTACATTATTCAACAGTTATGTAGGTTCTACCCTACAATCAACCTGTTTGTCTCTAGGATGTATAGGATATTTGAGACAGGAATGTTGTTACTTAATGTGGTTCATGATTGCATTCGCGTAGAGGAAGGCTATAGTCTAAAGAAGCCAGAGTTATCGTTGGGGAAGGAGCGGAGAGGCTACATACAGGTGAGAAGTGATTGAAGCCAGGGGGAAATATGGCAAGAGAGGTCAAATATAAACTACAGGATTGGGTACGTAACAATGGCAACATTTAGAAGGGGTTTTGGAACTGAGGAAGGCTAGTAAGAATCTAATAAAATTCCCTGGCAAGTGGAATGAGGAAACTGACACCAGTGGCTGAACAAATGGTTGGAGTAGCTGAGCAACTCACAGCCAGCTAACCCTCCCTAACCAACGATACTAAGAGCAGATGGAGAAAACTGAGACACATGGTTGAACAAATGGCCAGAATAGCTGAGCAGTTAACAGCCAGCTAATAAGTAAATCACAAGACCCTATTCTTCCGAACCAAAGATGCCTAAAAGCAAATGGTTTGAATCACGCTAGGGAGAAAGATAACAAAAAAAACCAATGAGAGCCAGACTAATCCAAGATAGAGGTGAAGCTAACCAGAGAATGACCCCTGAACCAACTATATACTCATTTTGCTACATCAGCATTCTAAATGACATACCTGGAGAGCTAGAGAATATTCTGTGAGATCCTCCCCTGGGACCTCCCTTAAAATTCCCGCCTATAGAAAACACATAAAACCCTCAAAACAAAGGACGCCAGCATACGCTCTTCTTCGAGCACTGAGCATGCCCGGCCCCTACCCTCCGCCTCTTTCCTCAGGTGAGTACTTTGCTTCTATCCTACACTCTAAGGGTCCCAATGAGACCTGCATCCAGGGGAGCAATGGGCAGCGGCAGCTCTCCCAGCATTCCTTATGCCTTGATCCTGTCTCCAGGGCCCTTCCTTCGCTTCACTCCCCCAAGATTTAATAAACTTACTCTCAATTTCATCTCATGTCTTAAAAATTGCCTGTGCTAGTCAAGAACCTGGAGGTTGCCTGACACTCTACAAGCCCCAGATCCTGCTGGGGCATGGCCGGCTCCCAGTTTGGTAACAGGTACAGCCTCTGGGTACATGTCATGTAGAGGGCAGGGCTGTCCTGGACTGGACAGTGATTGTCCTACCCGAGTTTCTAAAGAAAAAAAGTATTTTCACACTTCTTATACTATACTAGGAGCCCAGTGCATGAAATTGAGTGAGACCCAGGACCTAGAATCCCCCGGCTTGGTGGGATCCGGAAAGAGTCCTGCGGCCGCTGCTGCCATGGGAGGCGGTACCCAGAAACCCACCTGCGCCTCTGGTCAAGTCCTCCAGAGTCAAGTCCCCGCCCACCTGCACCCGCACGCAGCCCCACGCAGCCTCCTGCTGATAGGTCATTACAGTGCATGAAATTGAGTGAGACCCAGGACCTAGAATCCCCCGGCTTGGTGGGATCCGGAAAGAGTCCTGCGGCCGCTGCTGCCATGGGAGGCGGTACCCAGAAACCCACCTGCGCCTCTGGTCAAGTCCTCCAGAGTCAAGTCCCCGCCCACCTGCACCCGCACGCAGCCCCACGCGGCCTCCTGCTGATAGGTCATTACAGCGTGATGGCGTGATGACCACAGGCTTTTTATATAATAGATTGTAATCTTGAAATTAATTTTAATCTCACAAGACTTATGAATGCTTTAATTTTTAAAAATTACAGATTAGACTAAAGACCCCTTTGGAAACCATCTTCAATTCCAAATCTCCCCTTTCTCCCCTGAGATAACAAGCAGAGTTGGTTGAATCCAAACTGTAATTTCATTCTATGTGTTGCCAAGTTGCAACGTCTGCTGAATCATAGCTTTGCCAGGTTTCTTTGATCAATTAGGAAGAGTTGAGAGTGAGAATAGAAATGAGAGAAGTTGGCTATACTTGAAGAACTCAGTCCCTTAAATTCCCAAGAGTGACTGAGCCTCCCTTGCTCCTTGAAGTGGTCCCTAAGACTCTTCTTGCTGAAGGACACTCTTACTTTTTCTCATGAGGAAGCAACCTTAATCCTCCTTTAGCATCTCTAGACCTTTGAACAGGGCGTGCCCTACTGTCAATTATAGTCATATTGGAGAATAAGCCTTCATACTACTTTATATCAGCAGAAAACTGGGGAAACACATGTGGAGACAGATTTTAAGGTTGCTTGACTAAAGAAGAAGAAACAGAATTTCCGATGTGATTGAATTAGTTGATATAGATATATTTGCCAGGAATTCTTAATTCAATGGGCTGGTGTGAGCAGATGTGGTTAGTTCTAATGGCTTGCTTGATTAACACAAACCTAGATTCAAGAGCTACAAAGCCGGGAATGTCTTGGGACTAAGACTTACAGAAATAGAAATGTTGGAGTGAATTTACCTGTAATTCACTAAAAAAGTATTTATTGAATGTATACCATATGATAGACAGTCTCTTAACACAACTAATATTACATTTATATTTATTATTTTAATCCAATAAATACTTACCACCTGCCTGTCATGTGTATAACATGGTGTTATATGTTTATCAAAGTATTTTGAATATGATTTTTTTCCAAATAAAAACTTTCTAAACTCTCAAAATCTGAGTTTAATCTCTAGTACTTAAGATTTCCTCTGAGTAATTAAGGGTGATGCTGTTTAAGATAGACTGCCTCTCTATTACAAAGGCCTCATACAAAGATGCAGCATCTGGATCTGAACGTTGGTTGAGCTTCTATCTCTGTAAGTTGGCTTTTCTCATCTCCCACAAGAAGCAAATAATTTGTGCTTAGTGGTGAGGGTTTATAAAAAAAAAAAAAGGGCCCACAAAACTAGTTGCTTCCATTTATTTTCCATTCAGCAATGCTAGTATCATAATTCTTTCAGTTAATCTCCGTAACCTGTTTTAATTTTTGTTTAGAGATTCATGCTGCTACATACTAGTAATGACAAGCAGCTGTCACTTACTGAGTGCCAACTTTCCTAGGAGCATCTGCAATGTTATCTCTGTTTGCTGTGATTAATGCCGCAATAAGGAGGTAATGTTTTACACCACAGAAGTTTTCCCTGGAAAAAAATCAATAAACTTCTGTTATCTACAAACTGTTTATCATGTGTGGCCCACTATCCATTTTCAGCTGTCCTGGCTTTCTTGGTGTATTTCACATGAAGTGGGCTAATTTTCCGCGATAAATAACCCGTGATGATTCCACGGTGAAGCAGCCGCACGTAGCAAATCTCAGTATCACCCCTGCTCTGACTGTCTATGTAAATCTATAAAGAGGGAAATGATTCCAATTAAATCTCAGCTTAGGATGAAACACCTCTTTTTGTATCTTTTAAAAAACAATTACATAAAATTCTGTTGACAGGAGATATTTCAAAATTTAATGTTTTCCAAGTATGTTAATGTCCCTACTTAACCTAGTGGTTAAACATTATTTTCTTCCTGCAGTTAAGTCAGAATTTATAACAACTCTGACAGAAAAGGCAAACAAATTTCTACGCTCTCCAAACACTATTTCACTTCCATGGTTACATGGCAGAATCACTGATGAGAGTATACTGCTTAAGTTCAGAGCACTTTGTAAGTTCCTTGGAAGCTGAAAGATTTCTCCGGTAAACACTGAAGTTCTTAATTTGTTACATGAAATAATTATTTTAAAATGTGAATATAATTTACAAATGAAGGATGTTAGTGAAGACTTTTTTATTTCTATTCTATAACAAAAATTTTGTCTTTATCTGACCAAACCAATGATTAGAAATCTAGGGAGGCTCTGATATCATGCATAGGTATGGAAGTTGGGCTGGAAGACTGATACTTTTACATTGAATACAGTAATGGTATTTAACATGCTGAACTGCTAGAGGGGGGTTCTCAAACTGTGTCCCCAGAGACCCTTAAGTTCTGCAGACATATTTCACGAATATGAAAAAAAAGCCAGGACAACATATGATGCACGAAACACTGTTCACCTAGAGTAGTTCTGCTTCTGTTTTATATCTTGGGGCTCCACCTCAATTTCACTTAAAGAAAAGGTTTGGTTTTGTTTTAAAAAATATTTTAAAATCATTGCTTCCCCATAGCATATTCCTTTGGGAGCTCAGTCAGCAAAAATAAAAACTGGAATAGACACATGAAGATTCTAATGTGGCATGTTATTTCTAACACTAAACATTTAAATATCTGAAAGTTTAGGTGGACTTGATGTGGAAAATACATGCAGAAATTCAGAAGAAATTTCTCCTTTTGAAGTTTGCCTTGTAAAACAGTCATTCAGTAGTGTGATTATTTTGGTGAAGGGCCTTACGAATTACTATGCACATCATTCCTTTGAAAATGGCATGGTTACATGTGCAACAGGGAGCTTAGAATTCACAAGGAACATCAAGAAGACTACCAGAGGCTTCCTGCCTTCAGTGTTTCTACAGCTACTATCAGTTATCTTAAAAAACGGGAAAGAAAATAATAAATGGAGTGAGGTATGTACAAGCACCATGCAAGGTTACAGAAGCAGAAGCGATCACACTGTCAAGAAGGGGAATGCTTGAAGAGGGTGGAATGCTGAAGCACAGAAATGCGGAGGAGGGTACTGCTGCCCAGGGCACAGCATGAGCAAAGGCTGCAGCAGGTTGGAAAACAGCTGGAGCATGGGGCATGTGGCAGGGGACAGACACCAAAAGAAGAAAGGAATGGTGGGTCAGATTAGAGTAGAGGGATTGGACTGTAAAGTCAAAGAGGCGATATATAATCCTTATGACAGGGCAAGGAAAATTCACATCTAAGTATCTGCAGTGCCCCGTGCCACCGACTGACTGCTCAGTGTCTGGGCCTGAGAGGTGATGGTATGACGCTGGGTGGTGGGAAGGAAAACTGGAAGGAACTCTGAAGACTGTTTTACAAAATAATGAAACCGTCAAAGGTATCAAGCAGAAGACGGATGGCAATCCAGAGGTGGGAAACCAGCACGAGGGCAACAAAACAACTTCCTGGGGAAGTTTTTAAAAGGGGATTTAAGGGGCGTGGGAGAGGCGTCTTTTGTGATGAGGAATTTTGGGGAGTTTTGCTCTATGATGTGCTGTGGAACTCCCTCTTTGATTCCTAAAGGAAACCTCAATATAGCCTCACTGCTTGTCAAGGCTTTCTGGGGGCAGATGTGTTTTGGCTGTGCTGAGATGGATTTGGAGGTGGGAGAGAGGGCTCGGTTTCACTCAGTCACAGAACTATCTGTAGAGAGCCTGGGTGCTCAGGGCCTGGGGGCAGTCGTGCTGGTGGGGACAGTAGATGTGAAGCAAGAGAACAGAGCACCATTACCTCTGCATCCTTTACCTACTCTCACCACATCCAAATCTGTTTTATGTGTTGTGTTTCTGTGTAAGATTTCCACTGGAAAAAGTGATACATGTAGTTTAAAAAGAGGGTGAAACCCACTATGGTAGGCAGTGAGTTAGGTTCCCCTGAAGGATCATAAGCTGAGAAATGTACTATTAGAGTGAAGTTAGGTTCCAAGAACTTAAATGACATGCAGAAGGCTGCATGGCTAGTGCATGCAGAGCTAGAACTAAGGCTCAATTTTACTGCCCCACTGCCCCACCACCAGCCAGTCAGAGAATTTTCTTTTCAAACTATTAAGGTTTAAGACATTTTGAGCCTGTCTGTTCTTAGACATAATCTTGACAGACAGCAATATTCCTGTCTTCTTCATTTGAAGTTTGAACCCCCTCACTTCATATCTCTGATACCGCCCAGGTATACCTGTTGACCTCCAGCCAGATATGTATGGGTTGGGAATATGTAAAGAAATTTTGCCTCAGAAGGTAACAGATTGGCATTACTAGTATGTACTAAGCTTGTTGCTGGCAACTCCTTCCTATTTCCCCTTACACCAACAGACATGCCGATAGACCAAAGGTTAAAATATGATGACTCAAACTATCGACGTACTAGGAGAAAACAGGAAACATATTTATCATCTCAGAGTAGTAACAAAGGTCTTCTTAAGTGTGACACAAAATCCTGAAGCTGCACAAGAAAAACACATAAAAGATACATTTTCACATGGAAAGAACCCTTAAATGAAGTCCAACAAACTGAAAGATTTGTGCAATGCATATTACACATGGCCTATTTTCTAAATGTATAAAGGTCTATTTTCTAAATGTATACAGAGTTTCTATGAATCTATAAATAAAAAACTACACAATAAAAAAATGAAAAAAAGATGTGACTAGAATCCACACCAAAAGGAAGTACAAGTAGGTCTTTGTATTAACCAAGCTTTCAGCTTCTGTAAAGTTGGTGCGTTAAGGTCTGTCCTACATGCTTATGTTGGATACACTTTGTTCTACACAGTCTGATAATATGCCTGAGTCACCTTGCCTTGGCTTCCTGCCTTCCTCATTGGTCCCCCACCCTCACCCCACCATTGAGTTGAGTTCTACTCCGGGCCATGCTTTTCAAATACAAACCAACCAATTCAGAGTCCACACTCTTCAACCACCTCCTTTATAAGGATCTCACACTCAGGCTACTATACACCTGCCCTGCCCAGTGCCAGCTACCAAATAACTAGGGATATCTCCTATGCCCCAGGACCGGCTGAAATTACTCAATCTAGTCAATCCTGAGCCTGCTTCCCCCATTCCTTCCCAAGGAAATCACAATAAAGGTGCTGGCCCCTAATTCTCCCCTCTCCCTGTTTCCTGACTGACCCAGTGCTTCCCCATGCTGAGCCCTGTGGCATGCATGCCCCTTTCTCTTAGGAACTATGAGTAATAAATAATTTCAATGGCAATTGTCTCCTGATCTGTTGGCCTCCCTGTAGCTCACATTTTCTATTAATACACTACATTTTAAAAACAACCTTAAAGATATAAAAGGAAGCTCTACTCCACTCATTTTAAGATAAATATAAAGACATGAGATATATTTTTCCCCTATCTGAGTGACAAAGATCCCAAAGTTAGATAACATGCAATGCTAGTATGAGTGAAGAGACATTTATTTACTGTTGGTGGGAACATATATTATTACCACCTCTATGGAGAGCATCCTGGCAATAAAAACAAAATGCCAAAATGCACAAACTCATGATATGACAACTCCAGTTCTGGGTATAGATTCAAAAGAATTGAAAGTAGGATCTCAAAGAGATATTTGTGCACCATGTTCATAGCAGCAGTATTCACAAGAGTCAAGAGGTGAAAGTAACCCAAGTGTCCACTGACAGGTGAATGGATAAACAAAACGTGGTATGTACATCTAATGGAATATTATTCAGCCTTAAAAAGGAAGGAAATCCTGTCACATAAAGTCAAAAACTTTTTAAATGAGCAAACCCATTGATCCAACAATCTCACTATTAGAAAGTTGTCCTTTCATTATGATTATTACAGTATGAAATGATGCCTTGTATAAGGTTATTGACGCTCTCATTGTGGGAATAGCAAAAGATTGAAAATAACCTAAGTTCTTAAAGTACGGTCCATTCATGCATTGAAATACTATATACAAAGCATTACAATAATATACAAGTTGTATATCTGTGTGAAAAAAAGCAAGTGTGTCTATTATTCTACCACTTGCTCATTTGTGCGTTGACTTCTATAAGGCTATATGCAAGACCCAATAGTTCCCTCTGAACAGAAGGTCTGGATTGTGGAATGGGGTGGGAGGTTGACTTACTTTTTACACTATAATATTCTGCAACTTTTTAATTTTATACCATGACATTATGAATGTATTAAAGACAGTTAAAAAGAAAAAAGAAAAACTAACCCTGTGGCTGAAAAAAAAAATTATTACCTGGCTCTCTGATATTGTTCATAAACTTCCTAATATGGCTTGTGTCTCACTACTTGACCACTGAGACCTGATCTTGCTTGCCTAAGGAAAACCATAATGACTGTCTTGTCTTAGTTGAAGTTTCCGGTGTTCACTCCTGCTGACTCATTTACTGGTGTTGCCTATAGATCCAGTCACCGGAGAGCCTGATTCCCAATCCTACTCCCTTCTGCTTTATTCCCCAAAGAATCTATCCAGCAGACAAGGGTACCCTCTCCCCTTCCACCTATATATAATTGATTTTAATGGAAAATGACATCAATTATTTTAATCCTTAAGCTTCCATCTTTCGTACCAAATATATTCCACATAAGGATGTTTTGGTCAACAGTGAACCGCATATCGATGGTGGTCCATAAGATTAGAATGGAGGTGAAAACTTCCTACCAGCTAGTAACTTTGTGGTTGTTGTAACGTAGTATTACTGTTTTGTGTGGGTCTCAGTCTATTGATAGTAATGCGATGGGCTAGAAATGCCTGGGGGCATTCACCGGGCCCTGGTGAGCACCCTGCAGACGTCTTCCTTTTCTAAACCAGTGTCACAACTGGACTGATTCTTGGGGTTCTTATTATGATTACAAGATGCCCTTCAGCAATAACCACTAGAAAACTTCGAAATAAAAGTATATTACAAGACCTGGGGCACACAAGGCATGCCAGAAACCAGGGGGCACAGAGTGAGGTCATGGGCAGGAGAGAAAGAGAGAACACACAGGCCTGGGAGTCTACTGTTATTGGGGCTGAGGGTGGGGACCTTTCTATTAGTGAATTTAAAACATGAGAGCGGGGATATAGAGCTCAAGAAGAGGGGGAAAACAGCTTAAATGGTCAGTTTTTCGAAATCAACCAAGATCTCAAAAAAGACCCTCACGGGTCTGGGAGGTGGGGAGACCTGGCTCTTTATCTAGTGTGGGGCTGACAATGTGTTTATTGGAGATAGCCCTTGCTGAAGTGGATGCCTCCGCCATTTAAGTCAGGTACTTGCCTTACAAAAAGAAAAGCCAACTGACAGGACTTACGCTACAACTGCTCACATGTTTGTGTAACAAACCTATTGTGCTGCCAGTCATATCATAATACAGCACATACATTCACAACAATAGGCTCTACCATCTAGGTTTGTGTTAAGCACACTCTGTGATGTTCACACAGTGAGGAAATCCCCCGACAGCACCCTTTGCAGAATTTACCCCTGTCGTTAATGGGTGCATGACTGTGGTTCTTGGATTACTGAAGATACTATGCACATTCTTCACAAGATGCCCATTCTCTACTGAGAGCCACAAGCTTACAAAAGTTAATTTACTTTCTCTCTCAAGCGCTTTCTCCAGAGAACAAAAAGCCATCAATTATTTTTCCTAATCCTTATTTTAAAAGCAACATCTGTTCAGTGACAGCATCAGAGTTTAGATTATTATTTTTAATATTTAATCAACTTGCTACAACATTAGCTAAAGAAGCAATAAAAAAATAGATACAATTAAAACTTTGTTAAATATATAATTAAAAATAAACACCCCAGAGTGTGTGTGCGTGCGCACGTGCGCACACACACACACACACACACACACACACACAAAATAGGTCCACATTATGTTAGTAAAGTCAGTAAAGGAATTGAAAAAGAGAAAGGGAAATAAAAAAATTAACCATACAGACAGGGACGGTTGAGCTGAGGGCTGTGGCTGCATTTTCTTCTGGTAACTAGCCCCGAGTCTGGCATGTGGTCGATGCTCAGTATAGATTTTCAGAATGAGTAAGGGAAGGTAATCCCCAGACAGGAGGCAGAGGAACTGTAAATTCTTTTCTGTTCCCAATT
>NW_006299390.1:4337241-4356084 GCF_000327345.1 Myotis davidii | reverse complement strand
CAAAATTCTTGCAAGTCTGCCTGGATGTGTGAAAGAAAAGCAAGAGCATGCAACAACAGCAAGATTTGTAGAAAGATTTTTAAAAGAAGTTTAGTAGTTTTTTAATACATATCCTCTAAGTACAGCTATTAGTGAGGTGTGATAACTAAGAGGACAGGGAGACTAAGGAAAAATATTGAAGTAGAGCATTAAATATTTATCATTATTTTTTTCTTTTAATATACAGTTTACTTAAAAAGTCAATTTGTAAAATCCTAAAATAGCAGTGTTTAGATGTGTGAATGTCAAAGTGAAGACCGCCAGGTGAAACGTGTGCAAACACAAAAGGCAGGAGCCTGGGTTCCATGCCTGGCTCTGCATCCACCCATCTGTACAACCTGTGGTAAGCCTCAGTCTTTCAGAACCTTTAAGATGAAAACAATGACATCTCAAACCTCTATTCCTTAAGGAGTCATTGTGAAATTTAAATTATATACTTGATCCTACACTGAGTGTAAGCTCCTTAAGAATGGGGATCTTATATTTTCATCTTTCTTACCAGTTACTTAATTAATTCATGTATGAAAGAAATAGAAAACTTTTTAATTATTTGAAAAGCATTTTAAATTTCATTATGGATTCTCTCAAGAAATGCATCAGTAACTCTATAGAAAGTCCAACCCGGAAAATTCAGGAAGCTTTAATAGCCTCAGAAAATCAGTATTTTTAGTAATTAATCTAAATTTTTTATTAAAAATCCCAAAATGTATTTAATCTATTACCAGCCTTACAAGAACGAAATGTATAAAAAGTAAGAAAATATCTTTTGAACAGGTGAACATCCCAGTAAAAGAGATAATTTTAAAAGTAAAAGATTAGTAAAGGATGGCAACATCTTTCCTTAAATACATAGCAGTAGACTGTGCTATTAAATATGCATAAGAAACAATATGCAATCTTTTCAAAGGGCAATATGAATACTACAAGACTGTGTAATGAGTAAATCTCCAGCCCAGGGACTTCATAGGAAACTCAAGATCCACACATTCAACATTTCCCTCAGACCTGTTGCTTCTTCTGAATTCTCTGTCACTTATAGTACCACTAGAGGCTCGGCGAAAGACATTAGTGCACTGAGGGGGATCCCTCAGCCCCACCTGCACCCTCTCACAATCTGGGACCCCTCAGGGGATGTCTGCCTGCTGGCTTAGGTCCTTAACGCTGCTGCAGAGACGGGGGAGAGGCTCCACCACCACCGCTGCGCTCACCAGCCATGAGCCTGGTTTCTGGCTAAGTGGTGCTCCCCCAGTGCGCATCATAGCAACTGGTCTTCCTGCCGTTTGGTAGATTTGCATATTAGGGTTTTATTATATAGGATATTTAGCCACTTTCTGAAATCAGAAATCCAAGCATCAATTTAGACTCTTTCATCTCCCTCACCTCCACCCTGCCCCATCCATCCAGCATTTTATACTTCTGTAATCTCTCTCCTATGTGTACTCTAGTTTCCCCCCACTGCCAACCCTTGATTTAGTCTCTCTCATATCTTACTCACTGCAATGGTATTCTAATTGGTGGTATGGCAGGAATGAAATGAGATAAATTTAATAAATATCTAAGAGAGAACTAACTGAATGCAGAAGGAGAACTGGGCTTGGGAGGAGAATAATGAGTTTACTTCGGAGCATGTTTAGTAACTTGGGAGTCATCCAGGTGAAGATATTCTAAGTATGTGCATATATGGGTGTGGGCGAAGCTTAAGGATAAAAAGCAGGTTCACAGTGGATGCCATGGAGAGGGATGAACTATCCCCTCTCATGTCCTACTGCCTCCAAAAAGCTTTTACCACATCAGCTCATCCTACAGTGAACAGGTACATTCAAGAGATATTTAAGAGAGATATTTAACTCTCACATTGACAAAGAGAACCCAAGAGGAAAATTAGGACTGGGAGAAGAATGATGAATTCACTTCTGAACATATTGGATACAGTCATATGTAAAAGTCACCAGCCAGTACACTGAATATTTGTGACCTTTACGGTATATACATTATACCATAAAATTAAAAAAAAAAAGCAAAATAGAGCAGGATAATATTTCCAATGGGACAAGAAAAGCCCGTGGTGTGCCGGCCTATCATTAGGCAGCAGTGGCAGAGCTGGGGAGCAGGTGTCCAGCACTGACCCACAGACTCCACTGATGGGAATTGTGTGGCTTAATTCCAAAGCGTTACTTTGAACATTCATCCCAAACTGTGAATTAACACAGTGTAGTTCTGCCTGGTTAGGACTTTATTGATTTTGATTTTGAGATAGGTTGCTGTGTTTGTTTTTTTCACAGAGAGGAAGGGGGGGGCGGGGGAAGAGAAACATCAATGTTGGAGAAAAATATCGGTTGCTTCCTACACTCACCCCAACTGGGATCGAACCCACAACCTAGGTATGTGCTCTGACCAGGAATGGAACCCGCAACCTTTTGGTGTATGGGTCGACTCCCAACCGACTGAGCCACTGGCCAGCTCTTGCTGCTTAATGTGACCATAATGTCAGTGGAGAATTTTAAATTTTCTCCGAGAAGTATTTTATGATGAGATAATATTCAATAAATGTTTGTTAATGACTTTAGTATCAAGTGACAGGTAGAGCTGACAAACACTGTAATAGTTGAGAGGTCAGAGAAACCACAGTGAGCTGACCGCACAGGCAAAGTTTCTCAGAAGACCTGGAAATTGAGCCAGATTAGACCAGATCCAGGGTTTGTAAAGTGTGGCCGATACAAGTATTTTATTTGATTTTTCAGTTTGAATGGCACAGTTTTTCAAGAGGTGATGAGACTGGAGGATTTGTGGATATCCATGACCTTGCATTTTGCTTTGTGAAAATGTGCCAGTTTCCCAGGCATCTGAATATGAGAGACTTGCTAAGAGAGCAACATAAGCAGAGGATCGTGAGGGTCCACGTGACTTACTACTTGCAAAAAAAGTCTGGGCACAAATTGCAGAATGCCATGAATGCCATACTGAACACATTCTGTAGGCATGATCAGATGAGAGCATGACATCCATGCTTTGTGATTCAGTAGCGCTGGGCCAGTTGTGCGACTGACATTAATAACAATAAATGCTGTAAGCAGCTTCTGGTTCTTGCAATGTGATGTCAAGCATCTGGACCTTTGGAAGTGGAATCTGACTGTTTCCTTTCAGTTGCCATCTGAACTCTTGCAATTCTGCAGACACAGCTTCTGTTTGTATAACTGAAGGGGGATAGCTTGCACAAAGTAGGTTAAAATTTTTTGTAAGATTCATAAATCTTAGAGGAATGGGAAAAGAATTAGAAAATAAAGTTATAGATGCCAATGGGAACAATCTCAATGGTATTTATTATAAAAATAAAGACATTTAAAGCCAATAATTCATTTTAAGTTTTGCTGACTTGAGGAACACTTCACATGCAGTAAAATTACTGATGTAATTATTGATGTGATTTTACTCAGTAGTTTTGTAATTCTCACAAGGGTAGGTAAGATAGTTCTTTGATGCTATAATCTAAGGTATCTACTTCATCAAGGGCTGGTCATACCTAAGAATTAATAACTATAATTTATGTACACATGTGTATTGAGAGACTGACTCTTTTTATATTTAACTAGAGGCCCGGTGCACGAAATTCATGCGCAGGGCGGGGTGTATTATTAGCCCGGCCTGCACCCTCTCGCTCCTTACCGCTCAGCTCGCTGCTCCTGAGCACTGCAGCAGAGGTCAGAGAGGCTCCCACCACCACCACTGCACTCGCCAGCCATGAGCCAGGCGGCACTCCCCCTGTGGGAGTGCACTGACCACCAGGGGGTAGCTCCTGCATTGAACGTCTGCCCTCTGGTGGTCAGTGCGCATCATAGCAACCAGTCATTCTGCCATTCGGTTCAATTTGCATATTAGTCTTTTATTATATAGGATAAGTTGTTGCATTGAAGATCAACATGAAGGGGATGTCCTAAGTTCTCTTTTGACTTTGCAAAACAAACCTTTCATGCTCCTTTACCTGTAGCTTAAAAAACTGGACTATAATTTTTATTGTTAGCATACCTTTGGTAGAAATAAACTTTAGTTTAGCCTTATTTTTTGTTTGACAGAATTATAAGGGTAGGGTGTAAAATTAGAAATCCTATTGCAAAGTTGGGCATGTGATGAATTTTAGCAGAAATAGAGAACCCTGCTCACTTAAAATATTAAGACTAGAGATATGAACTCACAGTTTTAAATATATAAAGATTTAACATAGAAATAGATATAAATTTGTGTGAATAAATATAATCATGCATCTCTTTTCATAGCTCTGTCTACTGAGAGGCCTTAGAAGCAATGACAAACTAGTAGCAATGAATATACCCAATATTACGTCTTAGTTTTCAAATATCATTCTCCACTAAAAGGAACAAAGGGTCCTTTTAGAAATGGCTGACTCCCGGGTTGGAGTAAAGAAAATGCAAGATGAGCCTGGAACATATTCTTATGACATAATAAAGTGCACAAAGAATCAAATCTGGAACAATTGAAGCATCAAAATGAGTAATGACAGTGAATAGAATAAGCATTCATAGTCCATAAATATAGATTAGATAGATAGATAAGAGAGAGTACTTTCTTTCCATTAGGAAGCCAACTAAGAAATGTAGAAGCAATGATGGAATCAGAAAATCTCCCTTTGGCAATCATAACAGTGATAAATTGACTTGGGCAAGAATCATCAAGAGACATAAAACTAATAGGTAAAAATTTTAGGATATATAAATAGTCTCAGAGTATCTCCCCAAGGTGATTATTAATTTCAAACCGAAAAATAATAACTTTACAGAGGAGAAATCTAGAAGTCATCACCTTAACTATGTGATCTAAGTTAACAACACCAGTAATGGGACACATCAATACGGTATCATGTACTCCTGATATTTATTATATATATAACATAAATATTATGTATGTGATAATACACACACACATACACACATGCTCAACAGTCTTGTGATAATTGTTTAAAGTATTTACATCAATAAAATATTGGGGGGGGGAGATTTAGTTTTGTGTCTTGGTTTTGAATAAACTCTTTTTACTTTAAGGCTTTTTAGCTTATTTTTATTATGACTGTTTATCAAATTTCTTAGATGTTTTATTCAGTTATATTCACATAGTCGAGTATTAAACCATATCCTAAAGTATAACTCTCAAGTATAACATGGTAACAGTTGCATATATGGTCAATATCTTTTTTAAAATCCTCCTGTATGGGTATTTCCTAAATGTTCATCCCTTTTTTTAAAAGTCAGACAATGAGAATATATATCACTAGAGGCTCGGTGCACAAAATTCATGCACAGGGTGGGGGGAGGGGGTCCATCAGCCCGGCCTGCAACCTCTCCAATCCGGGACCCCTAGGGGATGTCTGACTGCCTCTCACAATCCAGGACTGCTGGTTTCTAACCACTCACCTGCCTGCCTGATCACCCCTAACTCCTCTGCCTGCCTGCCCCTGACCACCTCTGCCTGCCTGCCTGATTGCCCCTAATTGCTCCCCTGCCAGCCTAATCACCCCTAACTGCCTCTGCCTCACCCTGCACCAGGGACCCATGATTCCTTCCTCTGGACAGCCGCAGGCACCCGGGACCCGGGCTGGCTTCGCCCAGGCTGCAGACACAGGCGCTAGCACCCAGGACCACAGAGTGGGCAGCTTATCCCTCACCTGGACCGCAGCCTGGCTGGTCCCCATTCCTCTCTCGCAAGTGGGGCAAGCAGGCTGGCAGGGGGGCAGTTGGGGCAATCAGGCAGGCAAGGGGGGCATTGGGGGCGAGCAGACTGGAATGCAGAGTGGTTAGGGGCGATCAAGCAGGCAGACAGGTGAGCGGTTAGGAACCAGCAATCCCGGATTGTGAGAGGGATGTCCGACTGCCGGCAGTTGGACATCCCCTGAGGGGTCCCAGATTGGAGAGGGTGCAGACCGGGCTGAGGGACATCCCCCATGCAAGAATATCATGCACCGGGCCACTAGTATAGAATATTCCACCTTTTGCTTCTCTGTTGAAGGAAACATTAGGTTTCAGTAGTCTGTTACCGTAACCACACTTAGTTAGGTAAACATGTATTCTTTGTATTATTATAGGTCTTTTATCTTCATTTTATGGAAGTAAATGTAGTATATCAATAATGAAATAAATCTCTTTTACTTCATTTAGCAACCTTTGCAAATGTGCATATATGCAAATATTTATTATGTTATAAAAGTATCAGAACCTACACTACTGCATTACTCTAGGATTATATGACAAGCTCTTCAAGAGAAGGTAGAAACTATTTTATTATTCTAAAGTGCTCCAAACTGTACATATTTCCTACAGGTTATTTGTAATATATTATTTTGATAATGATATTACCTTCCTCTGACCTTTGAGGTAGATGATTCAGGTCTTACTATGGTAATATATAAAAAGAAATAAATATACCTCATGCAGACAAATGAAAGCTGGAGTTGTAGATAAATCAACAATCCGCTCATCTCGGATGTTAATTGTGGGCACTAATGTATGAACAGGAACACTTCCATCCTTTTTCTCTTTTTCCTTTTTCTTTTCTTGGTCTGTGTCTGTGTTACGGTCTCCCATTTTCACAATTCTAAAACAAAATTATTTCATATTCAGCTATTTAGGGATGTCTTCACTTATAAAGTAAAATTAATGGAAAATAATAAAAGCAAGCAAAACTCAACTGGTTTAAGCTATTGTCCAATGGAACTATATAAATCAGGAAAGTTAGCTATTTATAATCATGTTATTATAAAAGCCTGTTGGTTATAAAGATACTCTTCATTGTTACATTCAAATCAATAATTCTAATTTTAAAAAGTAGATTATTGTTGCATCAACTGGAAAAAAAATACATATAACTAGAATGTAAGCTTCATGAGGGCAGGAACCTAATTTTGTTTACCGAGCATTGTCGTAGGCATTCAATTACTATTCATTGATTGGGTAAATAAATAAGCCTTCATCCTTAAAATATAACACAAAGTTTATTCAAAGCTTTAGTCTATTACAGAAGAACATGGAACCCTCTCTTACGCAAACTTCATCCCGGGGTTAAAAACCACTGGAAAGCCAAATAGGAAGCTTCACAAGGAAATATTAAGCAATGAACATTGCAGGGTATGACTTGTTTTGTAAAATACACCACTACTTCCTCTTCTCTAAATCTGAAGAGGAGATTCATCATTTTGTTTTGATTTTGAACTCTTAAGGAAATTTTTCTTGATAGTTACAAGGAGCACATGTAAAACCCAAATACACATCATCAGGGCATGGGGCAGGGTACACAAATGATGTGGCCTTTTTAAGGTAAAATGGCAATGCTTGCTTCAAGAAAGATGTAGCAGGAAACCACTCTATCTTTCGATATGACTTGTCACGAAACAAGCACAAGTTTTGCTCATTTTAGAAAAGCAGGAGATAATGTAAATCCAAACAGAAACCTGACTAGTCTCGCATAGAACCTGAGTATTCGTTCTCATAATTTAGCTCTTCTAACTGCCCTGGAAACACGATCACATTCTCCTTTTCCCAGGTGCCCATTGCTATGGGTTGGTTATATGACCGTTTCTATGTCATTCAAAGCCAGACCTCTTGGAGGAAGGAAGAAGTCTGAGACACTGGTATTCTGTTGTTGTTTCAGTTCCCTATTTTTATTTAAAAAGCTTAGATATGTTGCCCTGGCCGGGTGGCTCACTTGGTTGCAGCATTGTCCCATATATGAAAAAAGGTTGTAGGTTTCATTCATACTTACTTGATTGTGGGTTCACTCCCTGGTCTGGGCATGCAGGAGGCAACTGATTGATGTTTCTCTCTCACATCTATTTTCTCTCTCTCTCTGAAATCAATAAAAACATATCCTCAGGTGATTATTAAAAAAAACAACATAGATAGATCAAAAGAGGGCTACAAAAATTGTGGTATATTTACATTTGTGTGACAAGTTCCTCTCAATCCTGTCACTGTATATCTGTGGAAAAAAAAATACACACACACACACACACACACACACACATATACATATATATTCATTTTTGGACATAATGTTAAAATATACATTAAAGGCCTTTTCTGAAAGGCCTCTGGTCCATGGTATGAGAGGTTTACAATATTGGGTAGCCAATTAGATACACAGACTACAGTTACCTCAGATCCACTTAATCCAACAACAATAAAAATCATCAGATAATATCAACTTGGCAGTGCTAAATGTCACATATATAATTATTGCACTTATTCCTGTCTAGATCTTTTATTCTATGTCCTATTATGTAATACCCATTATTACTATATCTAGACAAGATTAGACTTGAAGCATTTTTTTAAAAGCATAAATAAATACAGTTTCAGGTCATGTTTTAAAATATCCGGGGTTGAGATTTCTGTTCAAGATGATGAAGTAGATAAATGTGCTCACCTCCTCCCATGACCACCTCAAAATTACAACTAAATTATAGAACGACCATCCCAAAGAACCACCCGAAGACTATTGGAACAAAACTTGTATAAGTAAGGATATAAGAAGCCACAGTGAGACTGGTAGGAGGGGTGGAGACACAGGAGGTTTTTTTTTTAGGTTTTTTCTTTGGTAAGAGGTTTATTTTATTTCTTATACAAGTAATTAAAATCAATGTTTGTTTCGTGAATGAGATCAGTCCAAATAAAGCATTCATAGGAAGGGATATCTCAGCTGTGGAGGTCCCCCAAGAGGAGTGAGGGGTTCCAGTTCCACATGAAGCTCCCCAGCCCGGACCACCAGTGCCAGGAAGAGGATTTCCCACAACATCTGGCTCTGAAAATCAGTTGGGATCCTGACTGGGTGGAACAGAGGGCTGCTGGAGAACCGGGAATCCTCTTAAAGTGCCCAAACACAGACTCACTCACAAACACTCCCACTAAGCTCCAGCAAATGGACAGCAGGGGCACATGGGAAGGAATAGAATTGTCTGGCTTTCAGGTAAGGGCTGGAAGAATTAAAGTGCTTGCAGGTGCCACTGTTCTTTTGGTGAAACTTTCCCCCACCTTCCTAAAATCTCTCCAAGGTCCAGAGCCCCGAATGAGCAGTGGCTGGCCTCAGTGTGCCCTGTACCTCTTGCTGAGCATCCTGAGCCTGGCACTAGTGGCAGCCAGACTTGGTTCTCAGCATAACCACTCCCGGATGCCGCTAAACCCAGCATAATCAGCTACCAACCGAAGATCACTTTGTAGCTTGCTCCTACCGATGGCCTCAGGCCAGACATGAGCAGCAGCTGAGCTTGGCCTGCACTAAAGCCCCTCCCAAGCAGTCCCGGTCCAACACATCTGGGGGATGGCTTCAAACCATACCAGAGCACGACCCAATTAGGACCACAAATGACACACCCAACTCAGCAGGCACCAGAGCCCCACTAAAGCAAATCCTGCTCCATGGGGTCAGCTCCCACATGACAGCTTGCCTACTGTAGTCACAGACAGCCCTCACAGTCAATTAGCCTGATATGCCAACAGCAAGCAATAACAGAGCACACACAAGGGGATACCTTTGGAGCATCTGGCTCAAGTGAACAGGGAGATTAAGCCACTGGGCCCCACAGGACTTACTACATAATTCCACTCTGACAAGACTGGGAGAAGTAGCAGGTCTAAGACATAGAAACAAACACAAGGAGGCGGCCAAAGTGATGAGATGAAGAAACATATTCCAAATGAAAGAACAAGATAAAACTTAAAAAAAAAAAGACTCAACAAAATTGAGGCAAACAATTTACCAGATGCAGTTTAAAACACTGGTTGTAATGACACGCAATGAACTTAAGGGAAGCATAGATAATATCAGTGAGAACTTCAACAAAGAGATAGAAAAAAAATAAAAAAGGAGATAGAAACCACAGAGAAGAACCAGTCAGAAATGAATACAATAACCGAAATGAAGAACACATTAGATAGGCTCAATAGTTGATGAGATGAAACAGAGAATCAAATAGGTGATTTGGTAGACAAGAAAGTGGAAAACACTCAACAGAAACAGGAAAAAGAAAAAAATCCAAAAAATGAGGATAATGTGGATCTCTGGGACAACAGCAAATGTAACAACACTTGCAGCACAGGGGTAGCAGAAAGAGAAGAGAGCAAGGGATTGAGAACCTATTTGAAGAAATAATAACTGAATACTTTCCTAAATTGGTGAAGGAAATAGTTATACAAGTCCAGGAAGCTCAGAGAGTCCCAAATAAGATGAACCCAAAGAGGCCCACACCAAAACACATCATAACTAAAATGCCAAAGATTAAAGACAAAAAGAATTTTACAAACAGCATAAGAAAAGCAGTTTATTTACAAGAGAGCTCCCATAAGACTGTCAGCTTATTTCTTACCAGAAACTTTGCAGGTCAGAGGGATTGGCACAAAAATATTCAAAGTGATGAAGAGCAAGGACCTATGTAACCAAGATTACTCTACCCAGCAAGGCTATCGTTTAAAATTAAAGAAGAAAAGTAAAGCGTTTCCCGGACAAGAAAAAGCTAAAGGAGTTCATCACCACCAAACTAGTATCACAAGAAATATTAAAGGCACTTCTTTAAGAAGAAAGGGAAAAATAAAAAATATGAATAAGAAAATATTTCAAAGAAATTCTCATTGACAAATGCAAACATAATAAAAGCAGTGAGTAAATCAACTAACCCTAAGACTATTACAAAGGTTAAAAGGCAAAAGTAGGAAGATCATGTTAATTACAATAGTAAATTAAGGGATACACACACACAAAGTAAAAAATAATGACAAAAAAACATAAATGTGTGTATGTGTGTGTGTGTGTGGGGGGGGGGGTGAGTAAAAATGGTAGTGATTATAGAATGTGTTTAAACTTAAGTGACCCTCAACTTAAAATAGACTGCTATAAACATAACTTGGTATATATGAAGCACGAACTGAAAATCTACAAGTGATATAAAAAAATGAAGAGAAAGGAACCTAAACACAACACTAGGGAAAGTCATCAACATATAAGAGAGCAAGAGAATAGAAAAGGAATGGAGAACTACATAAACAAGCAAAAAACAATTAATAAAATGGCAATGTCTACATACCTATTAATAATTATTTTAAATATAAATGGATTAAATGCTCCCATCAAAAGATAAATGGATAAAGAAGTGGTACATATATGCAAAGGAATATTACTCAGCCATAAAAAGAATAGAGTATCACCATTTGTGACAACATGGTTGGACCAAGAGGATATTGTGCTAAGTGAAAAAGATTGGACAGATAAAGCCAAATACCATGTGATTTCACTTATATGTAGAATCTAAAAAACAAATGAACAAATAAGACAGAAACAAACTCACAGATAGATAGAACAAGCTGATTGTTGCCAGATGGGAAGGGGGTTAGACCTGGATGAAAAAGGTGAAGGGATTAAGAAGTATAAATTAGCAGTTACAAAATAGCCACCAGGATATAAAGTACAGATTAGAGGAGATAGTCAATAATATTTTAATAACTATATCGTATGTGGCGTTAAGTGGGTGCAAGACTTAGAGGGGGGTCACTTTGTAACTACATAAATATCTAACCACTATGCTGTACACCTAAAGCTAATATAATGCTGAATGTCAACTGTAATTGAAAAAAAATATTTAGGATAAAAAAGAAAGTAGGTAGAAAACTTTGTGATTCAAAGACTCAACAAATCAAACCACAACTTCCTTCTGTTTAAAAAAAAGAAAAAGAAAGAAAAACCCCTCTCAAAAAAAAAAAATCCCCACAAAAAAACCATTCTGGCACAGAAAAAAAAAATAAAACTATTGCAGTAAATATGTGCAAATAAATTTGCCTCATAATTGAAGTGTCAAAGTAACCATGTGGTTTGGACTACCTTTAATTAAAAATATATACATACCCATTAAAGAAAACAAAACTCTTGCAAGTAAGCTCCATATCTAGGCTTTAAAGTAAATGTTCACAGTATTGGACAATTAAATTATATAATTGCCCATGATCGTGGAGAACTCTGATAACTGCCTTAGATGAAGTAATCGCTCCCTATCTGGGATGAAAGGATGCTGAAAGAGTTAGGCCTCTTCTCAACTCATGTCTCCCTCCCTCTGCAGCCCTTTGCCTACTCTCACCCCGCCCCAAACATAGACCTTCTTGTATTTTCCCCTCTTTCTTCTCAGAAATCTACACAGCCCAAAGGGGCTCTATAGTATTCATTTTTGAGTGGGTGTAACATATAGGGTCATGATGGGGAACACTGTCCATATGAAAGAACTATCATAGGAACAGACATGATTTTTGTCTTTAACATATCCTCCTGATTAGCATGCAGAAACTCCTGTCTAGTGGTTGCTCACCCCTGCACCTGATAACAACATTTGCATAGCTCTTCACAATTCAAACAACGCTTTCCCTCACATTATTCCACTCAACCCTTACAACACCATGTCCCATAAGAATGAATTATGTTGATTTTATAGAGGAGAAAATTGAAGGTCAGAGAATATAAATAATGTGCCCAAGATCTCACAACTATAAATGGCAGTATTTACTCAAACTCACATCCACTGGCTCCAAATTCCTCACCCTTTTCTATCACACTGAACAGGACTCTCACCACGGCCTTAGCAAAGCCCTTTCCTCTTGTCTCCAGTAATGGAAAGCAGAGTCAGGAATACAGGCAGGCTGATGGCATTTAACTTCTGTCTCCGCAAAGACATAAAACTAGGACCCCTTTAGCCAAGAGAGCAGGTCAACACTGTGTAAACCAATTAAAGACAAAGTAATTATTGTAGAGCAGTAATTAGGCAGTACATGAGGTGATAAGACTAAGCTGTGCAAAAACAATGGGCTACAAGAACTTGTTGCTATAGTTACAAACAAAGGAAAGCCTTCGCAAAACTGTGGCAAGAAACACTGGTTTCATATCTGCAATAACTTATAGTCATTCTGCAAGTCTATGCAGGCTTCAGAAATTCAAAGGGGGCATAAGAGGCCCTATCACTTCCCGTAATAGTTACCAAATAATTCAGGAGTGAGCAGAAATTGATTCCAAATCCTGTGGGAGGCTTGGAATGCCCAAGCAGCGCTGAAGCTGAGGGTCTCCCAGAGGTCTATAAAGGAGAGATTCTACATCCTGTTTGCCTGTAATCTGGAATCCTCACAGGGCAGACTATCCCTTACCGCTGCTACAAAAATGTGCATGTTTTTCAAATTCCACTGTCTTTGCTTGAATCTTGAAAAAATTATGCTAGAAGGCACATTTATAAAATTTCCGTAATAGACTATGTATCCTACCTAATTAGGATACATAGAGCCTTGCAAAGCTACTCTTTCATACCCTAGTTAGTAAAAACTGTGCGTCTAGATGGGTCTGTTTTCTTAGCAAAGACTTTTCATGAAATATGGGTTATCACTGCTTTAATCTGCAACAGCCCAGGTTCCTTCTTTCCTTCCCTCCCTCTCCTCTTCCTCCTTCTTCTCATATTACTTCATCTAAGACCGTTATTAGAAGTTTTAACTTAGTCTACTAGGATGACAGCGTGAGATAAATGAAATAACTATGTTGAAGTTCATCAGTTCAGGCTTGAATTTCATTCCTCTCTTTCCTTAAATACAAGATGGTTGAAAAGTTGTGAAGATTAAGTGGGACAATGCATGTGAAGTCTCCGGCCAGAGCCCAGCCCGTGGTCCTCAATAAATGTTAGCTCCCTAACAACACTGCCTGGTTCTCTTGCTTTCACATGTAATCTGCCTAAAATTCCTTCTTTTGATAGGGAACAAAGCAGTAGAGGTCAGTTTGGGAATCTGAAAAGGTGACCCGAGTTCTCTGCAGCCGGAATTTGTCCCAGAGCACTCCTTGGGACTTGGTGCTAGAGTCCTGGTAAACGCAATCTTCAAATCCCACTGTGAGGTGTATAAATGTAGGATAAGAAAGACTCTAGGACACCCGGTGCTGGAGAGGGAGAAAGGAAGAAACACAGTATTTTTTAAAGTACTTAAAATAACGTGTGTCAAATCCAAGGATGGGCAGAGCCAGCTTCAGATAGTGAAGTAAAGCTGCCAAAGTTCCCCTCTCTCACGTCTGGAAATTTCATAGTCTTCTCTACTCATTGCATAAGCATTTCCTGTTCTCAGGCTTCCCCTGGCCCTAGGCAGATCTCCACCTTAGTCTTCCTCCGCCTGGGCAGCTTCCCTTACTCAATTTCTTTCCTTCCTCTAAAGCAGTGGTTCTCAACCTTCTGGCCCTTTAAATACATTTCCTCATGTTGTGACCCCACCATAAAATTATTTTTGTTGCTACTTCATAACTGTAGTGTTGCTACTGGTATGAATCATAATGTAAATATCTGATATGAGGATGGTCTTAGGTGACCCCTGTGAAAGGGTCATTCGACCGCCAAAGGGGTCGCGACCCACAGGTTGAGAACCGCTGCTCTAAAGGCAAAGATTCTTACATTAATGATAAGGTTACAAGAATATTTCCCAAGCCAATCTACCCATTTTACACTGGAAGATGAAATAATAAATAAAAATAAGTAAAAAAAAACAAAACAAAAACCTTTCTCCGAATTGGGGAACCAGGAGAACTGGTGAGGAAACAAGTTGACATGAGCCCTGAGGTTACCTGTCCACCCAGGACCAGGCTCAGAAAGTGAAAGAGTGGAACTGGGATATACAAGAACATCAGAGGGATCATGTGCCTCCTTTCTCAACTGGGACTTGGAGAAAGGCAGGGCGGGGGGAGTGGCCCTCGCTCCAGAGCCACACAGCTCAGCCGGTCTTGGATTCTGCCCAGACCTTGGCAGGGCAGAGCCACCAGCAATCAGTAGGATGGGGCTGCTGGGACCCTATTAAGTAGGGCTAGCATAGCTCCAGTGAGGGGGTGGCGCAAGTCAGGTTCAAGGGAAAATGGCCGTAATGGCCCCTGTCCCAAAGCCACACAACTCAGTCACTGACACCCCTGAGTCTGCCTGGATCTCTACATCCTGGCACAGGCAGCTAATTCCTCAAAAGAGCACAAGCTCCACAGGGTGGGGTGACAGGGAGCCAGCGAGTGGGGCTGTTTCATTCCCCCAGGCTGATGCCATAAGGAGGGGAGTGCTCCCTCCAAAGAGATAGTGTCTGTGGTGTGGGAGAGGGGGGACTCAGCATTGGAATCTTGGCAGCTGTCCCTTCAGCTCTGTCCCCAGAGCCACACACCCCAGTGTCTCTTCATGTGACTCTAGTCCACTTTGCCCTCCCTCCGCCAGAGCCCAGGGTGGGTGGCTGCAAATGAAATTTTTTATTTTGGCCCTGTGTCTCTATTGGGCTCCTGTTAGAATTTTGACTGAGCAATGAATTCATATATCAGTGTGGGGTGCCATGCCATCTTAATATTGAGTCTTATTTTCCTTGCATAGGGTATTTCTCCCCACTAACTTAGGTCTTCTTCAATTTCTGTCAGCAATGTTTTATAATTTTCAGGAAACGGGTCTTGTATATATTTTATTCAATTTATCCCTGTGTATTCACATTTTATATGTTATTGTAAATGGTATTGTTTTTAAATTTCAATTTCCAAATACCATTATAAGTCCTTCAAAATAAAGTTGACTTTTGTTATTGACCTTGTATCTTGTAACATTGTGAAACCGTTTTATTAATTCAGTAGCTTGTATAATATTCCTTAGAATTTTCTCCTTATATGATCATGTTGTCTGAAAATAAATATAAAATTAATCACAAAAATGTAAATGGATTAAATTTACCTGCTGAGACAGATTCTCAAATTGACTTTAAAATATCAAGCTTTGCCGAAACCGGTTTGGCTCAGTGGATAGAGCGTCGGCCTGCGGACTGAAGGGTCCTAGGTTCGATTCCGGTCAAGGGCATGTGCCTGGGTTGCAGGCACATCCCCAGTGGGAGATGTGCAGGAGGCAGCTGATCGATGTCTCTCTCTCATCGATGTTTCTGACTCTCTATCTCTCTCCCTTCCTCTCTGTGAAAAATCAATAAAATATATTTTAAAAAAATATCAAGCTTTATTCTGTTTATAGGGGACAAGTTCCAAATGTAATGTAACAGGTTTGAAATAAAAGAATGAAAATATTATTAGATGATAATATACATCAAGACAGAACACAATACTAGAGATAAAGAAGGTCATTACTTAATGACAAAAAATGTTATCAGGAAACAATAATAATTATGAATCTATACATATCTAACAACATAGCCTCAACATATGTAGAATATAAATGCAATTTCTACTTGAAGGATATATCAGTGTTATTACTGTGATTGGTTGAAACACTATTGCTACCTTGTAGAAATTGAATGAAACATTAGCACTACAAGAACTCTAGTCTGAAGGAAGCTTTTAAATTTATTGCAACACTGTGGTTGCAATAAATACTATCTTTCAAAAAAATCATCACTGGATGATTTTTTATTTTATTGATTTTTTATTTTTTTTAAGAAAGAGAAGAAGGGGGCGGGGGGATGGGGGGAGAGTGAGAGGCAGAGAGAAACATTCATTGGTTGCCTCAACCAAGGATCAAACCTGAAACCTAGGTATGTGCCCTGACTGTGAATTGACTATCTTTTGGTATATAAGTGACATTCCAACCAACTGAACCACTTGGCCAGGGTGCAATAAATACTATCTTACACACACACACACACACACACACACACACACACAAATACATATTGCTTTAATGTAAAAAGTACTACATCCCTCTACCTCAAGAATCTTCCTGAGATATTTATAACCTAGGTAACTTTTCAAGGTATTTAAAGTGGGAAAATTTGACTACATTAAGTAACAAAGGTTTTCCTGTATCTCTGCATGGATATAAATAACATGCAAATTTCAAATGGGGACTACCTACCTATTCATTAAATACTTCTTAGTACTGTTAGGTAGTAGTTCAGATTATTGAGTTTATTAAGATTTCAAAAAAAGTCGTAAGATACATTTATCTTTAAAGTTTATAATTAAGAAAGTTAGCAAATTCCTAGGGCTTCCCTCACTTGAAGCTGAATTCCGTAATCCTTGTTTAGGTTACATTTTTCTGAAAATTCTCTCATGCCCTCTGCTGTTCATTTACTGAATATAAATTATTAAATAAAGTAAAGTATTCATGGGCATTTACATATTGAGTCACTTTTAGGAAGCAATATATACTAAGAAATTAAATATTTTAAATTAAAAATGTAATATGTTTCCTACTGAAAATACACACAAAAAATGAAGAAATAATTCATTATCTCACTACTTAGAGATAACAATTGTTATCAAGTTGTGTATTTTCTTTTGGAATTGTTTCTATGGAATATATTTTAAAATATAATTTTATGTTAAAATACCATCATTATTATTATTATTACAAAATTGGGATCATATTAGACATACAACTTGGTATTCCACCCTTTTCACTTAATATTACTGAGAGCAGAAGCTTCTTCTATCCCTGTGAGGATGGGGTGTGTCACCTGCGTGGTGTTCCATACCAACCCATACCAAGAAAGGTGATGTGCCCCATCTCTACAGGGACCATATACACACCAAGAGGGTGATGCACCCCATTTCCACAGGAATAGAAGTCCCTGCTCTCAGGACAATCCTAGACCTAGCACTAAATATCTGTTCATTTTGGCTGTTTATCTGTATCCTTTATCATATCCCCTAATCAACTGGTAAATGTAAGTTAAATATTTCTCTGAGTTCTGTGAACCATTCTAGCAAATTAATCTAACTTGAGGGGAAGGTCATGGGAATCTCCAATTTGTAGCCAAATCAGACAGTAGTTGTGGGTAACCAAGGGACCTACAATTTGTGATTGGCATCTGAAGTGGGTGCAAGCAGTCTTGTGGGACTGAGCCCTTAACCTGTGGGATTTGACATTATCTCCAGGTAGGAAGTCTCACAGTTGAGTTAATTGTAGGACGCCCAGCTGGTGTCACAGAGAATTGCTTGTTATGGGGAGAAGCCTCACACATTAAGTGACCAGAATGTCAGAAGTGAAGTGTTGTGAGTGTGTGAGTAGTGTGAGGGTAGAGGGGACACACACAGAAGGAAAACTGTAGATTTTCCCTTTACAATTATATTATGGAAAAATTGCCATATTTTTGAATAGTCTTCAAAATATAACTTTAAATTATTGCATAGTATTCCAGATATATACTCATTTCTGTAACAACCTCCTATTTTTGAACATTTAAGTTGCTTCAACTCTTTACTACCATAAATAACCCAGCAAAACAAAATTCCTTGAACATAGGTGTTTTTTTTAATATCCCTAACTTTATGCTTACATTACATTCCAAAAAGCCCAATATCTAGGTCACAGATACACATATTTTAAGGTGCTTTATGTCTAATGCTAAACTGGCCCCTAGAAATGTTGTAATAACTTACATTCCCACCAGTAGTATATGTTCATGACCACAGGAACAGCTTTTTAAAAATTGAAGATGTAAAAATATCTTACAAGTAACTTTAAAATAGGGACATTCATATATGATTCTCCACTCATTTGATTAATATTTTTTTCCAAAGGTGTCAAGAAGATAGGACCGGAGAAACTAAGATGGCGGCAGAGATAAACACCAGGAAATTAATGCTGCTCACAACAATTGATTAATACCTCAGAGAAACAATACGGACTTCATCCAGAACCACAGGAAGCCTGGCTGACTGTAAATTCTACAACTAGAAGGAAGGAAAGGCACACTGAGACCCAGAGAAGCTGCAGGAGAGAAGCACAGAGGTACGGGGCTCGCGCGCGGAAAGGGACTGGCACCCGAGGACGTGGCTGGCACTGCCCAT
>NW_006299390.1:4332461-4335636 GCF_000327345.1 Myotis davidii | reverse complement strand
CAGAAATACTTTGAAAACAGGGACTGAGGGAGGGTAGGGGAGGGGGGGGGTAAGGGGGAAAGAGCAACCAAAGAACTTACATGCAGGCATAGAGGCCTAACCAAGGGACCCGGACAACGGGGGGGGAGGGCAAGAGCGGGGGGGGTAGAGGGTAACGTGGGGACAAGGACACATATGTAATTTCTTAATCAATAAAAAATATATTAAAAAAAAAAAGAAGATAGGACCTTTTGATAAAGTGGCAAAAGGGCCAGATCCTTTAACTGTTTAATCTTAAACTTTCTGAATTTGTTTTCTCATCTCTAATGTGAGGATAATAATACTTGCCCTGCTAAACACAATGTTTTGTGAGGTTACCCTGAGATGATACATGTGAACATGCTCTGAAAACCATAATGTCATACAGATGGAAGGTAGTATTTTTATTAGTCATTATTAACATGAGGCCAGATTTGATATATAAATCATTAGACTTTTTAAAGTATCAATAACATTTTTTTAAAATCAATGTTTTTCCATTGATTTTTAGAGAGAGGAAAGAGAGAGAGACAAAGAGAGATACATCGATGTGAGAGAGAAATGATTGGCTGCCTTCCGTATGCTCCCCAACTGGGGACTCGAACCCTCAACCTGGGTATGTGCCTTGACTGGGAATCAAACCTGTCACTCTTCGGTGTACAGGATGCCATCCTAACCAACTAAGCCATACCGGCCAGGTATCAATAACTTTTTAATATCTTGTAGTAATCTTAATTATCAATAATTTTCTCAATTTTCAAACTTATGTGATCAAAAAGTAATTTTTCAATTATCTTTAGTTTTATTGTATTTACGTTAAAATAATAAAATAATCATTTTCTCATATAGGCAATTAAGGGTCAATTGCCAATTCCATTTACTTGGTTTGTCTCAGAAAAGAAATTATCATAGAAACAAAATGATCTATTAGAAATTCCTATTTAATCTAAAAATATAAGGCACGTGTACAACAAATTTGAACACATTCTCAACTTGTTTAAACCAACACCTTTTTTGAGTTATTTTTCCAAGTTTTTCTCATGGGTTTTCATTAAAAAAAACAGTTTGAAGTTCAGACAAAATGACACAAAAGCCCAGAATATAACCAGTTTTTAGTGGGAACTTGGTAAACTTAAAAGCTAGTACCTATTGTGAGCCTTCATAAAAGGAAGAATAAGGAAGGAGGAAGGACTATAATAGAAAGGAGCAAAGAATAACTTAAGAAAGTACTAAAATTTAAAAAAGGTAATGGGTAGCAAAGAACCCTGTGACTTGGGCCTGTAAAGGCTTTAGCTCACATCATGAGGAATTTAGCCCACATCTATCACTCTAACCCCCAGTAATTCTGGTTATTGCACTTGGCCAAGGGTGTCAATTTCTTTAAGGCATCCAGTTTCTACACTTGCAATATATATATATATATTTAAATATATGTTATTTTAAATATATATATATTTAAATATATGTTATTTAAATATATATATTTAAATATATGTTATTTTACAGAGAGGAAGGGAGAGAGATAGAGTTAGAAACATCGATGAAAGAGAAACATCAATCAGCTTCATCCTGCACACCTCCTATTGGGGATGTGTCCGCTACCAAGGTACATGCCCTCGACCGGAATCGAACCTGGGACCCTGAGTCCACAGGCCGATGCTCTATCCACTGAGTCAAACCTGTTAGGGCTACACTTGCATTATATTAAACATCATTGTTTGCAGTGTGTCTTTGCTGAGAACTTAGAGAATAATTTGTAGGAGGAGGAAGTGGCACTGAAAAGTAAAAATAAACAGAAAAGGAGAAAAAAAATTCTTTTTCATCTTTTTAATTACCCACAGAATAATAAAAGGTAAGAAAGACCTCATAGAGTCATTGAGTACAAATCCCTCTTCATCTTAAGGTTGAAGAAACAGATCCAGGTGGCACAAATAAATCAGGGGCAGAGCCAGGAAAACAATCAGTCCCATGTTCTTCCCATTGCATTACGTTGACTCTCTTTTTTGTATCTTATTTTAGTCCTAAAACTAAAGATTATTTGTAGACAAGAGATCAGTGCTGCTGTCAACACAAGTCCTGAACTCTCAGATTTTTCTTGGTAACTTAAGAGTCAATGCTATTCCTAAAATAAAAATACAGTCCTTTACATTGTTGAAATGGCCTGCCCATTATCTTCATTTGATCCTTACAAAAACCTTTTGAGGCAAGTCAAGGAAGGTATTATTGACCTCATTTTAAAAGCGAGCAATGAAAACACAAAGACGTCCCATGACTGGCCCAAGATCACTTAGAGTCAGAATGAGAGGACTCTAACTCTATTCCAATTTATTCTGCCAAAGAGGACGTTCCCTCAAAGAGTCCCAATCTGGCTTTTTATCCTCTTGAAGGGATTCTCCATCCCAAGATACCCCGTTCCAGTTTAGTGAAGTTTGGACCTAACCACCCACTGAGGGTACTCCTAGTTTGCATCTAGTTCTCACCTTTAAACTCGCAGTTTCTCACTCCTTCCCTTGGTACTGATCTTTATTTAAGCTCCGTGGGTTATGGCCTTCAAAGCTCACTCTAAAGCTCCACTCTCTCCAAAGAAGTCGCGTCCTCGGTATCCATGGAAACCACACAGCCTTGCCCACCTTGCCCCTTCCGCGCTTTCCATTGGCCAGCTGAACTTCCACGTAACCCATTTTTCCGTCCCTCCAATGGCTAATGGTTTTCCGAGCACAATCTACCTAACTCCTGCTCTCACTCGCGTTCCACCCTGCACATTGCCTCCTGGGATATGTAGTTTCTGAGCACCCCGAACCCTTGCTGTTTGGCTCGCTTTAGAACTACCTATCCCATCTGCCTTTGCGAAAGGGGCGGTGGTAGGAGAGAAGTTCGGGTCTGGGAGGGTAGGCACTGCTTTGAAATTGCAACTTGGCGCTGAGGCGTCGATTCCTGGGTACACGGAGCAGGCTTGCTCTCCTCCAGCAAGTCCCCCCCAAACTTCTCTCTTTGGACTTGCGCCGGCGCAGGACCAAGTCATTTGGTGGGGGTGCAACCGGCCTGTGCCTGAGGTGATCTGAGACTGCGTGAGAGGGGCGCGCCATGTTCGCCCCCCGCTGGGGACGGGGGCTCGGCCGCCTCCGGCTTGGTCACCTCCGAGTGTGGGCCGGCGAGG
>NW_006299390.1:4330782-4332394 GCF_000327345.1 Myotis davidii | reverse complement strand
AGCGGCACGGAGGGCGGGGCGCCGCACCTGGCCGGCCTGCACGTTCGGTATGACGAGGAGTCGAAGGAGGTGGCCATCGTGTCGGACACCATCGACCCCCAGGCGTCCGTGGAGGTGAACGCGCCCCTGAAGTTTGGCAAGTGCAGGGGCGTCAACGCGGGTCTGGGCCACTGGTAGTTGGTTGCTTTGAATCTGACTTTCTAACCTCATTTACGGCTGTCCCCTTCACAGGCTTCCTTTTTTAATTTTTTTTTATTTTTTATTCTGTTCTACTCTGAGGATCCCAGTGCTGGTTACAAATTTGTTTCCCCAACCATAGACGTTTTATAAATCGAATGGAAACATGATTGGGATTCATCTAAGTCAGATAACATGTATGGAGCCCCCTGTGTTCTTCTTTGGCACTTTGTCCCTCTTTCTGTCACTGCACCTTGTCCGTAGAAAGAAGGTTTTTCAAGGCGCATGTTTCTTGATCACCCCTTCGATGGTATGGCCGTCCGTCCATCCATCCATCCGTCGTCCGTCCGCATTTCCCCTGGCTTGTGGGTCTGTCCCAGCACAGCCCGGGTATTGGATGCTCCGTTACTAACCTGGACCACGTGCTTGGCTTCAGATGGGCACCCAGCTTCCTACCGATCCGTCTCCGTTCATCATGTCCCGTGGGGAGCAGGCTTGGAAGACAAACACAGAGCAAGGCTGTCCGGGGAACTTCAGTTGCCATGATTTGTTTCCCACGTGTTTGGGTTTCATGTTATTTCTCAAATGCAAGCCAACACTTTCCCTAGGAAAGCCGCCCCAGGTGCTCCTTGCTGAGACTCGCGGACATTGTTGATGATCAAACGAGCAGCGAACCCTTCAAAAATAATCTAATCGTTACAACTGAATGTATAAGAGTAGATAACTGTTACTGTCCCCATTTCACATAAGGAAGTTGAGAGAGAGCAAGTTTCATAAAGTATGTACTTATTGTAGGTGAACAAATAGAAAAAAAGATCCGTGCCTTCATGAAATGTATATTCTAGGGGTTAGATCAGGAAATATATGCCTGTCCGCTCGGAGATACAAAGGGGTGGAATGGGGAGTCTAGCTGGTTGGCGTCCGCTGAGCCATTGTGCTTTTTACTTCTCAACTTCTCCCAACTTGTTTAGATGAATGAGAGACCCTTGACCTCAACATGTAACAGTCTGGGCTTGGGGCAGGTTGTAGTACAAAATAGACTTGGGTATTGAGATAGAGACACACAGAATTTTATGTCAGCACAGATAAAAATGGAACTTACCTGTGCTGGTGATCCCAAACCTCGTGGTTTGTTGATTCCTCTTTTTAGAGCAAGAACTCCATTTCCAATAGACTGTTTCCATGTGTCGATTGCATGGTCCCCTTAAATCAGCATGATTCAATTTTTTTCATACTTGTTCCTCCAGTTTGCCTACCAGCGGTTCTCAACCTGTGGGTCGCGACCCCTGAAAATACATCCTGCTAATCAGATGTTTACATTACGATTCATAACAGTAGCAACATTACAATTATGAAGTAGCAATGAAAATATTTTTATGGATGGGGTCACCACAACATGAGGAACTGTATTAAAGGGTCGCGGCATTAGGAAGGT
>NW_006299390.1:4316273-4329493 GCF_000327345.1 Myotis davidii | reverse complement strand
CACCCAGCAGCGCTGCTGATGCCTGAACGGTATGTGGAATGAAGTGGGCGGGCATCGGGAGGCCACTATGGCACGGGGCAAGCACTATGGGCAGTCTATCTGAAGTGTACCTGGCGTATAAGACGACCCCCCACTTGGAGGCATATTTTTCAGGGCCAAAAAATCATCTTATACGCCGGCAAATACGGTATGTAGCTGCATGCTAATATCCTCTGTTTTAGATACAAAAGATTAGAGATAGGATTTTGAAATACTAAGCCATGATCATATATGCTAATCCACACTACTTCTGCAAAATGCTTTTAATTTGGGGGAGGTTTGGGAGAAAATTTTTGAAATTTCATGAATATAAGGAAGAAATAGGCTAACTGACTTACCTAGTTTATCATAATGACTTGTTAACTTGCTGTATTCTTCTTACTAGAACTGTGTGTGTGTGTTCTCTCAGTGGTAAAGAAGCTTCTATGATCTTCCCCAGGAGTTCCTTTAGATTTGGAGTTTAAGACCTCCTTTACTTCCCTTCCATATTACTTTCTCTCTTTAGATGACATTGCCTAACAGAAATAACTGCTCTATTTATAAGAACTGGCAGGAAAAGGCATTACATTTGGTCCTGTTACCATGATGGAGACCCCTCCTTACCTTCAGAGAGAGAGAGACTGACAACTGTGCTCTCTCCAGCGTTCAGTAATATTGTGAACTTAACTGAGGAGCTGGATTTCTAGGGGGTATTAAAACGCTTTGAAGCCCATTAACCATCGTACTAACTTGTACTTTCTTTTTTCATTTCTAGATTTGAATATCAAGTCTTCCGGGTCTGGCTGTATAAAAGTCCAAAATATTGAGTGTGATAATTGCAAAATTGAAACTGAGCAGGGGACTAGCATCTTACAGTCTGTTAAGGTATAAGCATTTTTCTAATTTTGTGTCAGCATTATTTAAAAAACACACACCTTAAACTATGAACTGCAATATCAGACTAAAGCTGTTATTCTGAATATCATTTATTATGAATATTAAGTATAATTTATCAATCAGAAATTACTTGTAAAAAATTTGCATTGAAGTCAGTTCTGTTCTGAAAGTACAGAGGTTGTAGCAGCTTTGAAGGTTTTTTTCCTCATATTCCTTTTAGATTTCATTTTGAATTCTACAGTGAAACTAATAGTACATTTAAAAAATATTAGGTTAATCCTTGAGTTATCTCTTTTTATCAAGGGAGAAATTATGAGGCACTAAGAGATTGAGGAACTCATTTAAGTTTACATAGTAATAAACTGAGCTGAGATTTGAACTTGGGTCTTTCTGATTTCCAAGCTCATAATCTTTCCACTTTTCTTTTTTAATACATATTTTATTGATTTTTTTACAGAGAGGAAGGGAGAGGGACAGAGAGTTAGAAACATCGATGAGAGAGAAACATCTATCAGCTGCCTCCTGCACATCTCCCACTGGGGATGTGCCTGCAACCAAGATACATGCCCTTGACTGGAATCGAACCTGGGACCTTTCAGTCCGCAGGCCAACGCTCTATCCACTGAGCCAAACTGGTTAGGGCTCCACTTTTCTTTATTGTTCAAGCAAAATGTATGGCAATACTACATTTATTCTGCATTCTTAGAGAATAACTAAGAAAATATTTCAGGCAGTAGACCCTTAACTCATTGAATGCCACACATTTGCATTGTTTAAGTGCAGTATATTAATTGATCTTATACTAAATAATTAATAATATAAACATTTATTTTACCTATTTTGTTTTAAATATTTTTAAAATTTTTGTAATCTGCTTCACATTTTTGGAGGGGAATTAGATAAGCTTTAAATTATAAGACTAGCCAACGTTTTTGAGCCTTCACTTCTTTGAAAATCTGATGATTGTCTCAGAAAAGAAAAAAAACACACATATATGAAATTTTGCTTACAATTTCGTAGGTTTCACTGACTAGAAATTCAGTAGGCTTGGTTAAGAACTCTTGATTTAAAATATTAGTTGTTTTGGAGATACTCTTCTAATATTCATCAATTATCTGCTTGATAAAGACTATATTATATATTTTGATGCAAAGAATGGCCAGATAAGTGCTAAATGTTCTTATTAATAATGAAGAATATTAATAACAATGAACAGTAACAGTGGTTATTGTTGTCATCCTCCTCATCCTTTATGTGTAGTCAGTCAGTCAGTGGTCTTTGATTCCCAAGTTCTTTTTCAGTGAAGCTACTGGAATGCCCAGGTAGCTCTTTTCCCCCTTTGAATCCACATGGCTTATTTAATCTTCTTAAAGCAGTTGACATTCTTTTTTACTTGATGTTATTATTCCAAACAGTGCATTTCTTTTTAATTCCTGGTTCCTCTCTTCTGCTTTATTATTATTTAAAAAGAAATGTGTAACATGATAGAAATCTTACTGGCATAAGTCAAATTTATTCTTTTTCTCTATGTATTTTTATATTTGTCTTTCAGAGTCAAAAATTATCTGTTCAGACGAAAGGAGGCAAAGTGATCTGTCTGGGAACAATTTATGGAAATATAGATATTCATGCATCAGATAAAAGTGTAAGATTGACACTTTTTTAAAAAAAATAATTTCAGCTTTACATCAAGTTGGTTCATACAGTGGGTAGGTTCTACCAAATTTTTGGCATAACATTCCCTTTTACTGCATTTTAGTTCATTAGCAAGTGTTCATTTAAATTTCAAATTAAGGTGATTAAATATTATACAATTTAAATTTTAGTTTGTGATTTAAGTTTTTTGACAGTTATTTAGTTTCTTATTTAGAATCAATAACATCTTTAAATACTCAATATTTTATTCTAGTTCTGAAGAGATTTTTATGATCATGGATTAAAATGGATTATTAAATAATACCACCATAACTGGAATTAAAAATTCTCCTTACTAGTATGTGTTAGATTTATTTGAGTATTTTTCCAAAACCTGTTTACTTTGCTTTTAGGCAATTGAAGGATGATTTTCAAAACTCAGCTTTCTTCAGTATTTTCCACAAGATGGCACCACTAGATAGCATAGCATTACCGTTCTCAAAAATTTTTATTAGCCATATGCATTTTGGTTGTTATAGGAGCATTTGTATATTTTTAATCAACTTTTGTTGCTTTCTGTGATTTAACATAGTATTAAGAGTAAAGGTAAATTTTGAAGTATGAATTGTCACAAAATTTGTAAACATGATAATGTTTTAAATCTTTGAGAAACATATAAATCACCTTTTGTTCTGCACTTACATAGTTTACAAGGCTCTTTTGTTATACAGTTCTTAAAATCCATACTCAGTTTTATTCTCAGAGTAGAGGCCGGTGCCTGAAATTCATGCACGGGTAGTGTCTCTAGGCCTGGCCAATTGATCAGGGCCAATCGGGGCCTTCCTTTCCCCAGCTGCCGGCTGCTGGCTGGGGCCTTCCTTCCCCCATCTGCCGGCTGCTGGCTGGGGCCTTCCTTCCCCCAGCTGCTGGCTGCCGGCCGGGGCCTTCCTTGGTTCTGTGCCGCCCCCTGTTGGTCAGCACACGTCATAGTGAGTGGTCAAACTTCTGGTTGGTTGAACTCCCGAGGGGACAATTTGCATATTAGCCTTTTATATAGGATAATTGGTAGGGAGGAGTTGTGAATGTATCTTATAGGTAGATTACTGTTAGCATAATTAAACAAGGTAGATTATAACACTAATTGTTTCTACTGTTGTGACTTTTATTTTCTATTCTCAACCTGTGAGAGTGTTTAAACCCACACATTTATTCTTTAAATTAATCTAGTATTGAAAGACACTGCCTTGCCTTACAAAGCAGCTCTTTTGAGATGGCATTTAGTTTCATCTCTCAGACCATTGCTGTGGTCTTAGAGGTACAAAAGGGAAAGTGGACAACTTTATAGTTCCTTCAGACTCTGTACTTTAAATGAAAGCTCATGCTATCCTAAATGATCTAAGTTACCAGAATATTACATATTGACATTCAAATACAAGTATCAAAGAAGAATTTAAATTATATCTTAATTATTTGCTATTTTGAATATTTTGGCTACTGTTTCCACTCATTTCTTTCTTTCAACTTTCATGGTTAATTGCATATTCATTTAGTCCCACTTTCTATTATGCTACTTTGTTTTCTAGCTTGATTGAGTTTTATGTTGAATCAGTCTAGATCAGCGGTTCTCAACCTGTGGGTCGCGACCCCTTTGGGGGTTGAACAACCCTTTTACAGGGGTCGCCTAAGACCATTGGAAAACACATATATAATTTTTTATTATTTTTGTGATTAATCACTATGCTTTAAATATGTTCAATTTGTAACAATGAAATTGGGGGTCACCACAACATGAGGAATTGTATTAAAGGGTCGCGGCATTAGGAAGGTTGAGAACCACTGATCTAGATATTTTTTTCTAACTTAATAGTGTTCATTTTAAAGCATATTTCTAAGTTTAAGGAGTTTTACATAAAATAAATGCTTATGAAATACTAGAGGCGCGGTGCACAAAATTCGTGCCTGTGGGTGGGGGGTCCCTTAGCCCCACCTGCACCCTCTGCGATTTGGGATCTCTACACCTTTTTCTTACCTAGCTAACCTCTTCACATTTAAAAAAATTAACTGAAATACCACCTACTCTAGGAAATCCTCTTTGAACAAATCTCTTTATAATCTGTATTAAGTATTTTTCTTTAACAGCAACTTAGAGTGGATGCAGTGTGCTTCTGATTCTTGCATCTGGATTTTTTCTTCTTGCTCTTGTAATAGCAAAGCTTATCCAATTTACATTTGCCCTTCAGGGGTTTATATTTGGTTCAGTTTCTAGTTGGCTCCCTGCTTTTGTTTTTAAGCAATAAATTTGGGTTGTGATAGTAATATATAAACACTCAAATGCCATCCAGTCCCAATGACTGTGATGAGAGAGGCCCACCATTGCTGGAGACCTCTGATTTTTATTTAAGGGGCCTCACTTGTTCTGCACCTTTACAGATGGGTGAGTAGGGGCTGAGGGAATTTGAGGAAACCCAGACAGAATTCTCCTCCTAAAAGATTTTGCTAAGCTGGTGCCCAGGACCATCAGGCATTTGTCCAATTAAAACCCGAACTCACAGCAATAACAAAGGCACTGGTCTCCTACTGCTAATGCCTAGGGATCAAACCCTAGCCTGCAGGAACTCACCCCCGCAGTCAGGACTGGGCTGCTGGGTGGACCTGGGCTGGTGCTCCTAACTTTGGGGAGAGGGAGACTTCCCGTGGCTGCAGGCTAGAGGCCCTGGACTCCGCACCACCCACCCGAACAGGTCCATAGTGTAGGCTGGTCAGTGGAGCGGCTTCTTTGCCTGGGATCGCGGGGAGGCTTGGCCTGGCCTGTTCACCCCGTGATGGGCGCCGAGCTAGGGGGCATGGACTCGGACCGCTGCTTGGCGCCAGCACATGCGCAAGTGCCACAGGGCGGGAACATCCGCTTGGCGCCTGCGCCCGTAGGCCCGGAGTGGCCAGGGGCGTTCTGGAACCCTGGCTGCTCAGGGCCTATGTGTGGGCCTACAGGCTAGGAGTGGCCTGAGTCCCAAGGATGTTCCCGGGACTCAGGCCGCTCAGTGCCTGCATATGCAAATTAACCCACCATCTTTGTTGGGTTAATTTGCATACTCTCCTGATTGGTGAGTGTAGTGGAGGGATGGTCAATTTACATGTTTCTCTTTTATTATATAGGATGTTAACTTTTAATATACTACTTTCACAGACATATGCTTTGCATATTTGAGAAGCAGCATTGTGAATTGGTTTAAGAGCACAGAATTAAGAACGAAACTACTTGGGTTTCAATCCTGGTTCAGCTACTTACTAAGCTCTTTAACTTCAGACAAATTACTTAATCTCTATATGTCTGTTTTTTCTGGAAAATGGAATAATAGTAATGTACTTCACTCTAAGGGTTGTTATGAGGATTAAATGAGTTAATACAGCAAAGTACTTAAAATGATGTCTGGCATGTAGCTAACTCTAATATAGTGTTTACTAGAGGTCCACGGTGCGAAATTGCACGAGACCTAGACCTGGCGCGCCACGGGGCCCAGCATCAAGTCCCCGCCCACTTGCACGCGCCTCGCCGCACACGCAGCCTGCCTACCTTAAAAACCGTGTGGACGGAGATAAGAATAGTTTCCTGCCCTAACCTTCCCTTCTCAAGAGCACTTAAATTGACCTTCATTGGAAGATGAGAATTGAACAGAGCAACACTTAATTGTTCCCATGAAGAAATCATATGATGTTCAACAGGTGCCTTTTGGCATTTGGTCATTACAGCATCAAGGCGTCAAGGCCATGGGGTTTCTATACTAGAGATTATAATGATGGTGATAAAGGTAAATGAAACACATTTAACAAAGACAACTTGACCAGTCCTGGATCTACCATTAACTTTACTGAGACTTCTTTATTCATAAAACAGAGATGGTATTATTTGTTTTCCCCAGTCAACAAGATTATGAGAATCAAGTGAGCTCTGAAAACACTTAACAGCATTCTTAACATGTTATTTTATATGGAGTTGCTGTTTTGAAATTATATCATTAATTTCAGTACCCTAATTTTGGTACAGAGAAGATAGAAATTCATATGATTGGTGGATAAATTTAATGACATAGTTGTTAGTTGACCTCTCTTTGTAGGTTGGACTGCAAAGCTACAATGGTTCTTTAAAACTTGGTTTTCATTAGATGTAATGTTGATTTATAATAACTAAACTTATGAAAAGTTTTTCCTCTCATTTTCTTAGAAAAGGAAATTATAGTAATATCTCTCAGGAAGGTATTGATTTTAGGATCTATTTTTTCTCTTTAAATAGCTATTTTCTATTAATAAGCAAGCTATATAGTTTAATTCAAAGAGTCTACTTATGATTTGTTTCATTATCATTAATAACTGTAAATTAGAACCTCAATATTTTGCTGTAAACTGTGATGTCCTAAGTTTAATTGTTCTAATTATTATCTGATATAGTGCATTATATTAGTGAATTTTGAATTTGTTTGAAATTAATTTTATAGAATAATCAGTTAAAATTACTATATTGTGGTGGGGGAAGTGTACTTTCACTTGCTTTGGTGGGGCAGTGGAGGATATATTTCTAGCTTCCTACAGAGTAAAATATTTCCTATTTAATGAACAAAGTAAATCCTTGGCATTTTCAGATATTCATAGAGTCTCTTAAAGGCTATTTGGTTATAGGGAGAGTCTAATCAAAAGTGCCTCTTTGCCAGTTCAGTTTAGATTCAAATATTCTCTCAATGTTTATCTGTTTATCTTTTGGTGTCCCCTAAAACAGCTTCTGTGTCTGTAAAAACTGGAATATTCCTACTTGCTATCTACTTTGTAGAAGATTAGAAAATTTAAAAATATGCATAAGGCAACTTTTCATGAAGAAATTTTGTAGGTAAAAGATAAATTTTTCGGAAATTTTATACCTTTACTATAACACTGAAGAATGCCAAACATTGTATTCTCACAAATTTGAATATATCTATCTTTGGTTGATAGAATTATTGAAACTAAATTTAAAGTGAAAATTTTCGTGATCCAAAATTAGCTTAGAACAAACTGTAGTACGTAAAAAAGCAGTTGTGTGTGTATTATCCGATATAATAAAAGGCTAATATGCAAATAGACCAAACGGCAAAACAGCCGGTCATTATGACATGAACCGACTACCAGAGGACAGGTGCTCAATGCAGGAGCTGCCCCTTGGTGGTCATTGTGCTCCCACAGGGGGAGCACTGCTCAGCTAGAAGCCCTGAGCCTGGCTCACGGCTGGTGAGTGCAGCAGTGGTGGCAGGAGCCTCTCGCACCTCCGTGGCAGCACTAAGGATGTCCGACTGTCAGATATCCCCTGAGAGCTTTCAGACTGCGAGAGGGCACAGGCTAGCTGAGAGACCCTCCTGAGTGCACGAATTTCATGCACCAGGCCTCTAGTATATTTAATAAAAGTCCATTAAAAAAGAAAACTATATATTTCAAATCCAGAGGGCCAAGTGATTCTAATTTACTTCTGATAAGAACCACAGGGTACTTTTCTTTCCCTTTTCATATTTGTATTTGTTTTCTCATATTTTAGTATTCTTGAAACTCAATTCTTATTAAAAATATTTTGAATGCTTAACAGTTTTTGAAGGATATATTAGGAGCTGGTTATACCAATGCCCATGTGTTGAAAAAACAATGATGTTCTTTCTTTAAACACCACAGTGTAATACATTAATTTGACCCTGGGCAAAACTGGCAAGCCTTCCTGGTGATTTCAGTTTCTATATTAACAATTTTATATTAACATTCATTTTATGCTTAAAAACATTTGTTTAAGATACTACAAATTTGATTTGCAATTCTAAACTAGCTATCTTCATTTTATATTGTGCACAATGTGTGAGACATAAATGCATACCACATTTTGCTAGGGAAACTTAGGGATAAATACAAAATTCCTTCCATTTTGTTCAGTGGAAAGCTACTGCCTTATTAGATGTAAAGTGGAAAAATTCTAAAAATAATAGTGCATTCACTGCATTAAACAATGAAATAAGAAAAAACATGATAGTCTAATAAAATCAGATAAAGTATGCTAAAATTCAAAATCCCTTATTTAAATAACAACAAAACAAATTTGAGGTATAAGAGGACTTCTTTAATCTGATAAAAGAGATCAAAAAGGTATCTATAGCAAACATCCTACTTGATACAATGTTGTATTCCTGAGAACAGGAATAAGATGAGAATTCTTGCTGAGAATTCTAATCACCACTGAATTAAATTATCACTTGTAGATAATATAATTATGCACGTAAAAACATGTTTCTAATTCAGATAAATTATTAAAATTAGTTTAGTAAAGTTGTTGGACTTAAGGTCAAATAAAAAAGCCAAATAAGGTCAAGTAAAATTTTAAATATCTTTTATAGTAGCACTTAGAAATATCAAATAGGAATAAATGTAACAAAATATGAAAAATTACATAGAAAATGTAAAACATTAAGAGAAATTAAAGATCTAAATAAATGAATATAATGGGTCTATTTCACATTCTACAGAGAGTGCACTGTCACTCTTAATCTTGTAATTGATAGAGTCAGGGAATCAAAGCCAATAAAGTGATTTGGTACTAACTTTTTATGTAGTTACCTACTACTTCTGTAGGTACCATTTTGGCTTTTTACCAGTATCCTATCTAATAAAAGAGAAACATGGTAATTGGCGTACGACCGCTACCCTTTTCATTGGCTAATCAGCGAGATATGCAAATTAACTGTCAGCCAAGATGGCCGCCGGCAGCCAGGCAGCTTGAAACTAACATGAGGCTTGCTTGCCTCAGTGATGGAGGAAACCAACGTTCCCCCCCTGCCGCTGCAGGCCTCTGAGCCTGCAGTTTGAAACATTTTAACAAATATAGAAGTTAAACAAAACCCCAGAAACCAGCTTTCAGCGAGCTGGGATCTCAGAGCTGGAGTCAGAGCTGGAGTTATACATTGTTTCACTTAAGAACCGAAACAAACTGATACCTACTTTCAGCACTGGCGGCCTAAGAGCTGGAGCCTCAGAGCTAAAGCTGGCCCAGAATTAAAAAGAAAAAAAGGAGCAGTTGGGAGCTTCTGTCACCCGCCAGCCTGAAAACAGCCCTCAGCCCCTCACCCAGACTGGCCAGGCACCCCAGTGGGGACCCCCACCCTGATCCAGGACCCCCTTCAGGGCAAACCAGCCGGCCCCCACCCGTGCACCAGGCCTCTATTCTATATAGTAAAAGGGTAATATGCCTCCCAGCACCGGGATCAGCGTGACAGGGGGCAGCGCCCAAACCCCCTGATTGCCCTGCGGCTCTGTGTGTGACAGGGGGCAGTGCCCCAACCCCCTGATCGGCCCTGCTCCGTGGGTGATAGTGGGAGGTGCCCCAACCCCCCCCCCCCCACGGGCCCTGCTCTGTGCGTGATGGGGTAGAGCCATAACCTCCCCATCGGCCCTGCCCTGAGTGTGAGAGTGGTGGCGTCCCAAGCTCCTGATCGGCCCTGCTCTGTGGGTGAAAGAGGATGGCGCCCCAACTCCCCAATCGGCCCTGCTCTGAGCCCAACCAGGGGCTGCACCTAGGGATTGGGCCTGCCCTCTGCCACCGAGGAGCAGGCCTAAGTCAGCAGGGCGTTATCTCCCGAGGGGTCCCAGACTGTGAGAGGGCACAGGCCAGGCTGAGGGACCCCCCCCCTTCCCTCCGAGTGCACAAATTTTTGTGCACCGGGCCTCTAGTTTGTTTTATAATGAACTAATTTGAGTCTTTCTCTTACTAGACTGTGACCATAGATAAACTGCAGGGAAGTTCTGTTAATATATCTACTGAAGATGGTTTGCTGAAAGCCAAGTATCTTTACACAGAATCATCATTTCTGTCTTCTGCTGCTGGGGATATTACATTAGGAAGTGTTCATGGTAAGATGACAACGGCCTAATACTTCTCAGACTTTCCACATAATGTACATTTTAAGAGATGACTCTCTGTCATTAAAGGATCTGCCATTAGGAAGTTGGCCCTCTAAATGATTAATTACAGAGTAACCATCTTTTAAAAAAGCCATAAAATAAAATGACTTATAAGCTATTTAATTTGGGCAAGAAATTGAACATTATGCTATTATACATGAGAGTAATAATGATTCTGATTTTTAATGAATTTTCTTATAAAAAGAAATCAGCAGTAAGGAAATATGAGCAGGAGATATTTAGAGGAAAGCACAAATAAAAGCAGTGTTAAAAATAAAGATGGGTTGTCAGTGGTTGCTTTTATGTTATGATAGGGAAAGGTAAGTATTAAATAAGTTAATGAAATACTTGGAATCTAATTATAGTAACTTAGTGATAAGTTACTAATTCTGACTAAAATATTTTATGTGTGTTAGTACTGGCACCAGGTCTTTTCAATACTCTATGCTATTTTCAGTTTTCTTTGATTAAATATCATCTTGTGACTATCAAAACATGTCTCTGTGGACAAGTAATATTACTTAGTTGATTCATTTTATTGAAAGAAGAGAATATGGTGAAGAAATATGGCAAAGGTCATGATAGTAATTTGTCACTCAGCATGCCTCTCAAATTTCCACATAGCAGATGATTCAAGTTTAAGCATGTTTCCTGAAATATATATAGATAGAATTAAATGCCTTTTGGGCCATTTTCCAGGGAGTGTAGCCTGAAACATTTTCCATATATAGACCAATTATTTAACTTTTATCGGAAAGCTGAGTATTGGGATCTATACACTTTGGCAAAACTTCCAGATTTTAGTAGTGAGCATGAATTATTAGGCAATACTACAAAAGCATGGCTAGTGCTAGCCAATCTGAATAGCAAATTGACAAATAGTCTTACAGTTTAAAAAATCTTGTCCTAGCCGTGTGGCTCAGTTGGCTGAGTGTCGTCCTGTGCACTGAAAGGTCCGCTGGTTCGATTCCCAGTCAGGACACATGCCCAGGTTGCTGGTTCCATCCTGTATGAGTGGCAACTGATAGCTGTTGCTCTCTCTCTCTCCCTTCTCTCTCTCTACAATTAATAAAAAACATGTTTTTTTTTAAATCTTAGGAAATGAGTACTTACATTCTTGAAATAATTCTTGAGCCTCAATTTAATAGTTGTACTTCATCAACCATTATTACAAAGTTAAGGTATTACTTAAGCCCAAAATAGCTTAAGTCCAATAGCGCTATATCGATAAAGCAAATAGTTTTGTTACTTATTTATTTTTTACTCAGCTGTGCCTTGAATAGTTCTGATAATTTGTAACTTTTCATATTTTAACAATGACTTTTTTATAAGCATTGTGTTTCTGTCCATTGTAATTAAAAGTATTGTACTTGCCAAAACCGGTTTGGCTCAGTGGGTAGAGCGTCGGTCTGCGGACTGGGGGGTCCCAGGTTCGATTCCGGTCAAGGGCATGTACCTTGGTTGCAGGCATATCCCTGGTGGGAGATGTGTGGGAGGCAGCTGATCGATGTTTCTCTCTCATCGATGTTTCTAGCTCTCTATCTCTCTCCCATCCTCTCTGTAAAAAATCAATAAAATATATTAAAAATAAAAAAAATAAAAGTATTGTACTGAAGCCCTACCTGAGTCTGTCAGTTGGTTGGAGCATTGTCCCAGGCAGTAAAAAAGTTGGGAGTTTGATTCCTGGTCAGGGCACATACCTAGACTGTGGGTTCCATCCCTGGATGGGGTGCATATGGGAGGGAACCATTGATGTTTCTCTCTCACATTAATCTATCTTCCCTCCCTCCCTTCATCCATCCCTTCTTTCCTTCCTTCCTTCCATCTCTGTAAAATCAATAAGTATATCCTCAGATGAGGATTTTTTTTAAAAAGTAGTACTGTACTTAATGTATTGAGTAGCTTTTAATGGTAAAGCAATTCTTTATCAAGTCAGATTTAATTAACACCCATGATAAGAACAACTGCTCTCTGCAATGCCGTGTTTATACTAAATTCATTAATGTTTAATTTTTACTTTTTGCTTTCTTTTAAGTTAGGTAATAATTGCATTTGGTACAGTTTGTCATTAATAGTTTACATGATACTAAAACAGATGCACAAAGGCAGCCCTCAAAATATTCCAGATCTCTTGATTACTTAAAGTAGCTGAAATAAGGAAATGAATTGTAGGGATAAAAGAGTTTATCATTCCTTAGTCTTTGTAAAGCCTTTTATATTTACTGACTTTACTATGAAGTTAAGTACCTTTCCTTGGGAGATTTAAATCTGGATCAGACCTATATCATCTTTACTCTCAGATTGGGTTTCTTGAAAGCAGACTCTAAGATGAAAATTAGAGTATAGCAATTTACTAGGGAGGCCTTCAATGCCATGCAAAGAAAGGAAGTCCAATTTCCATGGAAGTTGGACTGTGATGCAGTCTCAACAACCCCAAGAATGAGCTCTGAAGCTGGGGTGATCCTCATAATTGTCTCAAATTGGGGAGAGGAGAGCTGGACCTTTATTTCCCCAATTATTATGTGACCGGATGGGGACTGGACCCAGAGCAGGTCTACCTCAGGCCGGCCTGTAGTGTGTGGGTTATTGACTTTCTGCAGGAAAGATTTCACATATGAGTCCAAGTGATTTTGAGAGTACATTTATTAAAGCTGCGGACAGTGGAGCAAAGGAAGGACTTACGGATAGAAGAAATAACAGGAGAGAGCTTAGGT
>NW_006299390.1:4310026-4316216 GCF_000327345.1 Myotis davidii | reverse complement strand
CCCGCACGTGATATTTTGTGGAAGAGCCACACTCAAGGGGCCAAAGAGCCGCATGTGGCTCACGAGCCGCAGTTTGCCGACCACTGGCCTAGGTGATGCTCTGCTTTGGCTCCATAGAAAGTGAGCCCCAAGATAGGGCTACTGATAGCTCACTGGGAAGTAACAGTCACAGTGACAGAAGTGAGATAAGGCAGAGCTGCTGTTCACTGAAAGTCGGAGAGAAAGGGGCTTAGAGACAGGTTCAGGTGGTAAACCCAGGATGAGCTTCTGCTACCTGCTGCTCCCCTGGTTGCAGGTCTCGTGGGGACCCATAGAGTTTAGGAGAAAAGAAGTAAAAAGTGCTCCAGAGAGTGCCCGCCCAGCATCCTTTCTCTGGAGGATTTTTATTTCTCTTCTCGGGGCCAAAATCTTAGGGGAGGGTTTCAGCAGAATATTCATCAGCTTTCCAGGTGCATTTTAAATATGCTGATACATCAAAATGAGTGTATAGGGGAGTTTGGGATTATTCTCTGGTCAACTTCACTCCTTTACTTTTATCTTGGGTCTGTCTGTAATCGAGTTTTTGGTATTTGTTTCTCTGACTTCATCCATCCTTGGGTTTGGCTGGCACAAATAGCATTAATTGGGTCTCTGTGTTCTATCTCCCTGGTCAGGGTGACAAGCTATTTATCCTCTGGTCAGATGGGAGAGGTATCAACCATTTGTTCTCAAGTGCCCTTGGTTAGGAAAAATAAGGTCTTCTTGATTCACTAGCTGGCTATCAATTGGTTAATTTCTTTGGCCTTGTTTAACGATCTTGTCTCAGTTTCCACATTCTACTTGCCCAGGAATTTTCCTAGCTTCTTATTATCCTGCCTCAATTAGATGCAAGCTGCCTCAGGAATGAGTGTAATCTTGGGCCAAAAAGGCTATTTGAGCCCCTAAGCAGGCTGACAGCTGAGGGCTGTCTGCCAGCATTACTCCTAACAGTTAAGAAAATAAGCCCTTCAGTTTTACAAAGGGGTTCTGGATGATGAGTCACAGATCCACTACAGTTATATTTATTGATTTATTCAACACCCAGTGTGTGGCAAATGTAGGTTTACAGTTGTGACTGCACGAAGCACAGTTTATTCTTATATTATTTTTTTATTAATGATTGTATTATTTCCCATACTATGACTGTTAAACCTACTTTTATCCCACCCTGTATTTTCTAGTAGTGAGTAATGAGTAAGGTAATTAATGAGTAGTAGTTACTCTTATTAAAGTTGGTTGAATCACAATTATTAAGTATTTATGCCTTCTAATAAAAAAAAAAACTAGTTTATTCATTGATTCAACAAATATTCCCCACTGTTCTGGCCCTGGAGATATAGTGAGAGAATGGGTACTTGCGTAGTTTGTTTTTAGATAAAAGATTTTGTTACAGTATACTATTTTGATTTCCTTCTAAGTTATCAAAAATTAGATTATAAGTATATTCTATTTTGCTATTTGAATATTTATGATTTTAAAGACTTTATACATATATGTGAAATATATTCACATGTATTCTAAATATATTTTTTGAATATAAACATATATATAGTTTTCTGACTCTTTTAGAGAGAAAGAAAAGCTTCCTTGAAATAGCTTGTTGGGGTTGGTTTTTTTATAACATAATTTAAACATATTGATTAGGTTTAATATGTAAGAACTAGTAGCTTGGTGCATGAAATTTGTGCACATTAAAAGGGCATTAATTAGCAGAAATATTTTAATATTGCTATTTGCCCTTTCTCTATAATAGAAGTGTGAGAGATAAAAGGAAATTAGTAAAATGTATATGAAAATAATATATAGATTTAATAAATAAACAGTAACAAAAGGATATAATAGCAACAGAGGCATGGTATAAAAATGACAAAAACATTATATTGTGGTGTTCTGGAACCAAACATGCAATATCTCCAAGGTATGCCTCTGAATCTGAAGACCTGTAAACTAAAGAAACAAATTGCCTAGTCTCCACACCTCAACCCACACACACATCACCTACACACCCACATATAATGATAAAGCAGGAATAGGATAAATTGCTCTAGACCAGTGGTTCTCAACCTTCTGGCCCTTTAGATACAGTTCCTCATGTTGTGACCCCAACCATAAAATTATTTTCGTTGCTACTTCATAACTGTAATGTTGTTACTGTTATGAATCGTAATGTAAATATCTGATATGCAGGATGGTCTTAGGCGACCCCTATGAAAGGGTCGTTCGACCGCCAAAGGGGTCGCGACCCACAGGTTGAGAACCCCTGCTCTAGACTTTCCTGTTCAAAGGGGGAAATGAGAAGCACAAAGGAGTCATTGGTCTGTAGTGATTTTGAAATGTGAATGGGCAAACATTGGAGGTTTTGATTAAACCTGAAGTTCTGGGAATACTTCTTTAGGGTTCCAGGCTTTGCTCTCTGAGCTCTGGGTTCCTGCCTCTGAGTCCATTTTTATGTTATGTGGCATGTGTTTGGAGCTGAGTAGTTTTCTTAGACGGCTTCCTGCCAGTAAAATTTTGTGGGTCCAGTGGGCTCTTCATTTTTTACTGTCGCTGCTCCTGTTAGTCCACTTTGCAGTGTGTTTGCTGACGTATTTCTGTCAAAAATTTTGTCAGCTTCCTGTGAATCACATTGGGGTTTATTCCACTAGATAAAAGCCATATCCAAGAATCTTTGAAATATGGTCTTCTGCAGCTTTCTAGAGGGCCTGTTGTTTGTTTGAGAGCATCTGTGATCTTTTAAACCTTTTTAAAGGACTTTTTGTGTAACATTAATACTGTGAGGTACCACCCTCCATCTTTCTGGGGTCTTAACAGAAGGTTTTACAGTTACCCCCTTGGCTGTATTTTTAGGCCATGTGTGTCAGTGGCCTGGAAGCCATTCTTCACTTTAGCATCTTTTGCTATCTTAAGAGACTGAGAATTTTCAAAACCAGTCATGTCCTGGTTCTTTTTGTTTGTTTGTTTTAACAGTTCTTTAGTTTATCTCTCTTCTCTTGCATTGTACTGTGAGCAAGAAGAAAAAAAAAATGGTATCACCTACGACACTGCCTTTGCTTAGAATCTCAGCTAGGTCATTCATATTATTAAGTATATTTCCTATTTTCCATATTTCTGAAGGTGATAGTGTTGCTAAGTTTCTACTACTACTAAACAAAGGTCCTCCTTCCTCCATTTTCCAAAAACATTTTTCCGCACTTCCCTTTAAGCCCTCATGGGAAGCATACTAACAGTCTGTTCAAGGCAATTTAGGCCTTCTCTAACATGCTCCTCAAAATCCTTCCAATCTCTACCCAATGCCAAGTTCTAAAGCTACTCCCACATTGTTAGGTATTTATTAGGGCAGCATCCCACTTTCAGCTTTCAAAATTTGTTCTACTTACCTCTTCCATTGTTCTAAATTACCCCAAAACTTAGCAGCTAAAAGCAACATTTATTGTCTTTACAGTCTGTATGTGGCTTAACTGAGCCCTCTGCCTCAAGATCCCTCAGGGGGCTGTAATTGTGGGCTCATTTGAAGGTTCACTAGGGGAGAATCTACTTCCCAGCTCACTAGGTGTGGTTGTTGGCAGGATTCACTTCAGATCCTGTTAGATCAAGCATGTCAAACTCATGGCCTGCGGGCCGCAGGCTTCATTTATTTAAACAAGGCATGTGGCCCCTCAGCTGAGAATTTGACATGCTTGTGTTAGATGGAGGCATCTTTGAATTCTTTGCTTGTGAGCCTCTTTCATAGGGCAGTTGACAACATGTCTAGCTGGCTTCCATCACAGCAAAAGATGGCTAGCAAGACAGAAACGAGAATCTTTTTGTAACCTAATCTTGGAATTAACATCCCATCATTTTGCCCTATTTTCTTTGTCAATAACAAATCATTAGGTTCAGCTTACACATGAGGGGAGGAAATTATACAAGGACTTGAGAGGCAGGGATTATTGTAAGCCATCTAAGCAGCTGTATGACCTTTGGCCACTATTTGCATGTGATGGCGAATCTACATTTCTTGGATTTGAAATTAGAAAAGTGTCTAGAACACACCAGTGAAATAATATTTACATAACACATTTAACAGTTTCTTTACAACCTTATAACCTACTGAGACTTGAAAATAATTTTATGAGCTTAACTTCATACAAACCACGTTTTGCTCCCACACAAATGTAACTGTTGTTCATATACTCCCATGAAGTATGATGGAATATAAGACTTTTTTTTAATATATTTTATTGATTTTTTACAGAGAGGAAAGGAGAGAGATAGAGAGTTAGAAACATCGATGAGAGAGAAACATCAATTAGCTGCCTCCTGCACACCTCCTACTGGGGATGTGCCCGCAACCCAGGTACATGCCCTTGACCGGAATTGAACCCGGGACCTTTCAGTCCACAGGCCGACGCTCTATCCACTGAGCCAAACCGGTTTCAGCGGAATATAAGACTTTTAAGAGATTTTTGTTATCAAAGCATATCTGACTATTGGCGAAATAAATCATGTGCCTTTGAAATGAAATAAATGAGCTTACTTACCCTAGATTAATTTTAAGGTAATAATATTCTTTTACTTTTAAGTGTAGTTTTTGAATTATGATAGAAGAGGTAGTATTGCTTATACCTTAGCATAATAAATATGGATAGTATGGCTCCAGAGTAATTATAATACAAATATACACATGAAGAAATATCCTACTATTTTTGGTATTGGAGGAGGGGGACTGGGAAGAATAGTTGCATTATCCTATACCTGACCTGGAAAATATGTTTTCATTTAAAGATGGAAACCTTTAAAGCTTTTTTCTTTGTTAGTCATAGTTCAATGGATTCATTATTTCCGCACCAAACCTCCTTAACTCTTGGCACAGAAACCACTTTAACATATAAGAATGGTATATTGGCCTGAAAAATAATTGTTATTTTTTTCTCATAGATTATTTTAGCATTATTTGGTTCAAAACCTGACTTTGTGTAATCTGATAAATACAGTAATGTTTAGGTTGAAAATGCATAGTCAGTGTATTTAAATAATATTTTCTTTTTTTATTGTTTACATTATTATTGATATCCCCATTTTTCTCTCTCTGCCCTCCTCCCCTTCCCTCTGTCCAACGTTAAAGTGTCTTCTGTGTCTGTAGGTTATGCATGTATATTCTTTGGCTAATTCCTTCACCTTTTTTCATCTAATTAAGTAATTTTTTCATTTGTGGATTTTAGGAATATGATGTTTCTTTCATGTTTACCAGAATGTATGGTGGTATATTTTCTAGTTATGCTAAAAAGCTTAAAATGGAGTGGAGGAAGAGTGTGTATAGATGCCTAAAACTTTTTATTTCAGAGTTGCAACTAAATCTCTGATTGTTGTGTGATACTGAGAAAAATTGCCAACAACAAAAACTGTTAGTAAATAACATTGTGGATATCCAGCCATGTTTTAGTATACACAGTTCCTTTCTAGATTATTCCTAATATATGAAATTGTCTTTTTCTCTCTTTTACAGGTAATATAACATTACAAAGCAAGATGGGTAACATCACAGTAGGTATGTGCTAAGATGCTAATTGGTAAATTTTGCATGCTTTTTAAAATGACTATATTTGTGGTATTTTGTTAGGGTAAATAAAGTCTACAGTTTAACTGATGACTTGATAGGATCCTGGTGTGCAAGTTAAATATAGACAGACCCAATGTATGAATACGTGAAATTATTTCCAGAAATTTATTGTAATTTAAATTTATAATTACAAAATTTATTATCCTATAAATATTGTATAATTATTGGTTTGGCACCAAAAGCGTTAGAATTCTGATTTCACCGCTTTCTATACATGGGCAAATTACCTAAATTCTCTGTGCTTCAGTTTCCACATCTGAATAAGTAGAAATAATTGTAAGGACCTATTATATAGGGTTGTTGTAAGGATTAAACACGATGTGTGTGTGTGTGTGTGTGTGTGTGTGTGTGTGTATGGTAGTTTAACACAGTGTCTGACATGGTAAAAATCTACATTAATAAAAGAGAAACATGGTAATTGGTGTAAAACCGCTACCCTTCCCATTGGCTAATCAGCGAGATATGCAAATTAACTGGCAGCCAAGATGGCGGCCGGCAGCCAGGCAGCTTGAAACTAACATGAGGCTTGCTTGCTTCAGTGACGGAGGACTCCAACGTTCCCCGCCTGACTTG
>NW_006299390.1:4283117-4309620 GCF_000327345.1 Myotis davidii | reverse complement strand
TGCAAACAGCAAAGGGCAAAGGGTCTGCAGATTAGATTTTATGTCTCTATAATGAAAACTCTGGCCCTGTGCATTTCATAGCAAGTGAGTTTCAATGGTGACTGGTTTCTAACTAAAGCCACTGTTAATCCAATTATTAATCTACAACTGATGAGTAACTGGTGATATGAACCTTGGCAGTGTATTTAACTTGTAGGTGTAAACCCAGGAGCCAAAAGAACTACTTATCCTAATTACATTTTTTCTTAGCTACTGTACATTTTTTCACAACATAGTACTGAACATGCTATCTATAATAATAAAAGGGTAATATGCTAATTAGATCGGACTTCTTCCAGACCTCCTTCCTGATGAAGCTTGGGCTTGAGAGAAGCCCGCCTGGGTCCCGGGTGGCTGTGGGTGGCCCAAGGGAAGCCAGCCCAGGTTTCGGGTGGCAGAGGGAAGCCATTGCCGGCAGCCAGGGGAAGGAAGGCCTACGAGTGCACAAATTTTTGTGTACCGGGCCTCTAGTCTATAATAATAAAAGCATAATATGCTAATTAGACCAGACAGCTGAACAACCTTCTAGATGAAGCCGGGGCTGCGAGGGCCGAGCCCCTTGCACGAATTTCGTGCCTCGGGCCTCTAGTTTAATAAATAATAGTCATTTTTATTATTGTTATTGTCCTAATCCGAGGCCAGAACTAATAGTAGTTAATGGTACGTTAGACCAAATCACTAAATCACTGCATGTGATGCTGTGCCTGCTGAGGGAAAAAAGTTCAGATGTCAAGATAGTTTATATAAAACTTTCTCTATCCCAAGTAGCATCTGCTTGCCTATAAGGTGAAGGCACCTCTGAGCTCTCTGAGTGGTGGTTGTTTTTTAGTCCCTAGAGCAGCGGTTCTCAACCTGTGGGTCGCGACCCCTTTGGCGGTCGAACGACCCTTTCATAGGGGTCGCCTAAGACCGTCCTGCATATCAGATATTTACATTACGATTCATAACGGTAGCAACATTACAGTTATGAAGTAGCAACGAAAATAATTTTATGGTTGGGTCACAACATGAGGAACTGCATTTAAAGAGCCAGAAGGTTGAGAACCACTGCCCTAGAGGGTAGGGAGTTTGGGATAGGAAACTGGGATCTTTGTGGAGCAAAAGATACGAACTGACGGTGGTCAGTTCTTTTCATGTGCTTATTATTCACTAGTATACCTTCCTTTGTGAAATTTTGTTTATATCTTTTGCCCATTTATTTGTCTTTATTTTGGAGCTGTAGGAGTTCTTTATATATCATGGGAACAAATCTTTTGTCAGACATTGTTTCCCTGTATTTTCTCTCAGTCTGTGCCTTTCCTGTATTTTTTTAATGGTAAGCAATCAGAGACAATGAGAAGTTAGAACTGCCTTGAGACAACAAGTTTTTTCATTTCTATAAGCAATAATTTTATAACTAAGTGTATATCACTTGGCCCTTAGGAAAAGAGCTGGTTGTAAATTGGTAAATCTCTTTGTCTTAAATAGAGTCAAATTTTATATTTTGTGGGTTGTTTTTTTTTTTTGGTTTTCTTTTTTTGCAGAAAAACTCATTCCCTCTAAACAAAATGGTTTGCTCTAGATATCGGCAGACTTTGTGTGTAAGGACCACATAGTAAATATTTTTGGCTTTCTGGCCACATAGCCTGTCTGCACTAGGAAACTCTTGTCATTTTAACAAAAGCAGCCATTGATAGTACACCAGTAAATGGATGCGTTTGTGTTTCAATAAAACTCTGTTAATCAAAACAAGAGGTGGCTTTAGTTTGGTCGCCCTGCTTTAGAGCCTAAAACCCATTGTTGGTATGATTCTGGAGAAATTTTGGGTTTTATGTCTTAATACCAAAGGTGACAAGTGGATAATGTTTATTTGAAATTCCTTGATTGGTTGATTTTTATTTTTCTTGAAAGATTTACTTCAGAAAGTTGAAGGCAGCTTTTATAACTCATGACAACCTAATTAAAGCCTACTGAGGCGCTGGCTGGGTAGCTGAGTTGGTTGGAGTGTCATCCCATACACCAAAGGGGTTTCAGGTTTGATTCCTGGTCAGGGAACATACCTAGGTTACAGGTTCAGTCCCCGGTAGGCATGTATATGGAAGGCAACCAATCCATATTCCTCGCTCTATCTCTCATCCCCTCCCCTCCATCCGTCCCTCCATCCCTCCCTTCCTCTCTCTCTAAAAATAAATGAAAACATATTCTCTTGTGAGGATTAAAAAATAAAGTCTACTGAGTAATTTGTATTTTGAGGAATTGAGTTGAGTGGAAGCAAAACAGTTACAAAGGAACAAAAAGTGATTTGTGGCAACCTGAGAGGGAAATATGTTAGAATAGTGGGAGCTTCAAAATATTGGAATGGGTGTTGAGAAAAGGTTATATAATATTATCCAATTGGAATATTAATAGACGAGATTAATTAGGTATTATTCTGTCTGACTTCAGGAAAATAGATTGTGTCCTCTCCAGGATTTCTTTATTAAGAAATGGTTCTTTATTTCTAGTTTAGATAATATAATTGATCAGCTTCTAAGTAATCTCATCAGTCATTTGGATTTTGTATGTGCATTCTAATCTACCTCCCAAAACCCTGTTCTTCCTAATTTCCTTAATACAGGGTTCTCTCAGAAGCTGAAGTACTGTAAAAGATTTTATTATCAACACCCTGATTTTCCTTGAAATCATTTTTTAAAATTGATTTTAGAGAAAGAGAGAGAAACATTGATTTGTTGTTCCACTTACTTACGAATTCATTGGTTGTTTCTTGAACCCAAGACCTTGGTGTATCGGGAACCAACTGAGCTACCTGGCCAGGGCTGAACTCATAATTTTACAAATAATAACTTTCTTCTGGAACGCCAGGTCATGTTCTATTTTAAAAGGAGAGAGCAGATCTTGTAATAGTGGGATAGGGGTATTAATAGAGTTGCTCACTTCACTTTACTTTCTCTGTACTATGTGGCCTCTTTTGGAAGGCATTGCTGGTAATTTTATCTTTAAAAAAAGAACATCTTCATTTGGAGGGAGGGGTTGCCTTGTGAACATAACCCAGCCTCCTCTATGTTCCTCCCCAAATACAAAATACCTGGGCAGGACATTAATTTAGAAAACTTTACTTGAAGGGACCTTAAATTCTGCCTTTGCAAATCCTTTACTATAATATAAATGATTGCAATGAAAAGTTATTTAGAGTCAAATTAAGGTTTATATATTTAGTCCTATATATAAAATTTGTTCCTTACTCTTGTAATTAGTGCAGGTTTGGAAGTATGAGAATCACATTGCAAAAATTAAGAAATATCTTTGGTATTGCTGTTCCTTAGTATTTACATGTTGAACTGGAGGTAGAATTATAAAAATTCAGAACTTTCTGAAGATGTTTGACCATTTTTTAGAGAATTCTCCTTTATCTGAAGGAAAATAGCAAAGTTTGGAATTTTAGCCTTTTAAGCTTATTTGTTATTCTCTGCTATTAGCAAGGCACATATTAAAAATTTCTATTTCTTTGACTGCATACAATGTTAGCTGGTAGTTGGCATCAGCTTTTTCCTGTTGTATGTGTAATTTTCAGGAAAATTCAGTGGTCTCTGTCAGACCAATAAGACCTTTGTCCCAAATTGTGATGATACAAAACTGTAGAGTCTACTTATTCCAACACTTTCTGGACTAACAATTTCTGTTCACTTCTTTGACCCTAAAGCTTTATTGCCCTTAAGGTTTCCTCCAAGAGCTATAGCATTTCTCTATTACATGAATCTCCAAAAATAAGAAATTCTGTGAATGAAGCCTTAATTTGACTCTTGATTGTTAATTTTTAGTTCCAATCACTTGTATTATAGAAAACAAAAAGTTAGTGTATGTTTTTGCTATATAGCTTTTTCAATATGACCTTTGCTTTCTCTTTGGAAAGTACATATTGAATTAAAAAAATTTTTTGATAGCCTCCAAGGGATGAGACATTATCAGAACTCAACACTGAAAACATGAGAATGTAATTACTTAGTGCAGTGATGGCGAACCTATGCACGCGTCAGAGGTGACACGCGAACTCATTTATCTGTGTTTATTTTCCATTTGCATGGGGAGGAGGAGAGAAATGAAAAGTATTATTTCTAAACCACATAAAAGTTTTGTATATTTTTCCCCTAGAGAAAGTAAGAAATCAAACTAATGTTTCAAATATCTTATTTTGCTCATCTTGGGATAATGCACACATTGTGTAGTCCACATTTTTTATCATTATATATTTTTACTTGGCTTCTTTCAGGATGCAGTAAGGGGCTTTAAAAGGAGTTTCTGTTGGTACCTGAGGAGAAAAACACTCATCTTTTTCCAGCTATCCTATGCTATTTATCTCTAGTGGCTTAATTTCCCAGTATTTTATATCTTTAGACACTTAAAAAATTAAATAAATGTTGAATCACTATATTGTACACTTGAAACTAATATAATATTGTATGCCAACTATCCTTAAATTTTAAAAATTGAATAAATTGGTTCTAATAAAGGCCATTTTCTAGTATAGATTAGAGGTAAATTATTATAAATTACCTTAGAGTCAGATTTTAAACAGTTTATTCCCCAGTTGTTGTCTTTGAGTCATCTAAGATTTAAAGAAAAATGTTGCTTCCTTTATGAGTATACAAATGTTTTTTTCTCCATATTTTATAAAAAGTACTCCCTCTGTTCCATAATAATAGTAGCAAGTGAATATTTAAACGGTAATTATTGGTGAATACAGCTGCAAGTTATGTTGTAGTGCAAAATTGTGAAGCCTTCAATCAAAATCAATGTTTCATGACATCTGTCATTTGTTTTGACACATCTTTCAATTTTTAGGTTAATCTAATTATTATGAATTATAACTATTTTTCTAATTTCATCCGCTGATCGATTTTTTTATTTCAGTTGAATATCAACCCATTGTAAAAGTAAGATGAAAAAAAGAGAGTTTTCAAGCAAAGATCGAGTTGCGATTGTCCAGTTCTTGATGCATCAAAAGAAAAAGGAAAAGTTGCAGAAAGGTCCAATTACGTTAGCTGCAAAACAATTTAAGTGTAACAGAGTGACCATATCAAGAATTTGGAAACGTGCTTTTGAAAATCATTGTCAAGGAGAATCTTATACTAATGCCTCCCCAGTACCACATTGCGCAAGTCATAAAACATGGCATTTTTTCTTTTTTTCTTCATTCTTTTTTTTCTTCTTCTTCTTCTCAATGTCTCCCCATTCACAATACAGACCAGGCAAAGAGCCTGAGCTGAGGTGTGTATGGGGTAAGTTTACTCCACCTCCTATTTCTGCACAGTCAGTGTAAGAACACAGCCTGTGGTAAGCACCAGGAGGCCTAATCTAGTTTTTTGATAATAAATGTTGCGTTCTATGTTTTCTTTTGCTACTGTTATTATGGGACAAATTACATTCATCAACTGCTACTATTATTATGGGACAGAGGGAGTATAATAGTATCATCTTTGGCATTAGTTTCATTACACTCCCTACTTAATTTGTTTCCACTTTGAAGCCATAAAAGCTCCAGATAAAATATGTTTTTTAAGAGGCCTCTCTAAAAATAATATGCTTTGGCTTTTCAGGGCAGTCAGAATATTCAATTAAAGGTTCAGTTGCCAAGGAGAAGCTACATGCGACTCTTCAACATCATGCTCTAATGATCAACTTGATATGTTGGCTTATTAAAAATGGAAATTGATGACATAAAGAAATTTGTGTGTCAAATTAAGACCACCTTAATTATGATTTTCTTTCCCTGACTTAAGATATCTGTTCAATTCCAGAAACTTGAAAAAAAATATTTAGATATAAACGAGCTTCACTCACTCTTCAAGTGATTCCCCACCCTGTCTCTCTCAGAAATGCAACAAAACCTTATATAGAGTAATCTCTCACTCTGAGCAGCACCTTCTAGTACTAGCAAATTTGATGAGGAGAAAATATGAGGTTTTAATTTTTGTTAACTTTGCCACTACTTATATGTTGACTGTACACAAGATATAATTCTTTAGTGAAGATTGAAAGTTGATAATAAACTAAATGTATCGATGATGCTTAATGGTCTTGGCTGTCAAGGATTCATTGCGTGTGTACTGTCCTTCCTACACATTGGGTTTTACAGTAAACATGTTTAGACGGTGCCTTAGATGTTTAGAGATAAGTTATGCAGGTTACTGTAGACATAGGGATTTTTTATTGTCTGGGCGTATAATTCTAGATTTCTGTTTTTGCTTTCATTTTAAAGCAGAAGATGGCGTAGTTATAAGAAGTATTTATAAAACGGTGCAAGATTCTTAGTTCATTGTCCTAATACTGAAGCAGAGCTTTTTATTTCAAGTTTATAATTTCAGTTATTCAAATAAGAATTATTATGCTTATAGCTTTTTTCCTTCCTCCTAGATTCGTCCTCTGGATGTCTAAAAGCCTCAACTCATCAGGGTGCCTTAGATGTTTATGTCAGCCAACTGGGGAAGGTGGAATTGAAATCCCATAAAGGTTAGCCAAAGGGAATATTTTATTTTGACATGTGGTGTAAGGAAGGTTTTACATAACATTCAGGAAACAGATGGTCAATTTATCTTATCTGTGGTGCTGACATAATGATTTCAAGAACATATCTTCTGCCCTCTCTTCTGTGTAGTCTTCATGGCTCCCCCAACAGCCCTGCCTGGCCCTAGCCCATCTGGTTTCCTCTGATGTTTAGTGGCTTTTCCCCTCTCCTGTCTTTTCCTAAGGCAGGTTACAATGGCCTTAAGAACATATCTTCCGATAGAAACTGATTTAAAGACTAAAATACTACTCTGTAGACCATTGATCTTAGAGAAACATTGGGGAAAGATGGCCATGAAGACTATCTTTCCCTTTGTAGTTCCAACAAAAATGTTATAATATAGTGATTCGCTACTATTATAAAAAGTTTTAGTGTTAGTGTTTTTCAATTTAGCTTTATGTCTGAAATATAATATCCTTTGGAAAATGCTCTCTTGGGAAGCTTTTCTACCAGTCTGTACATGAACCCTCTGAGGCCATCACTCTAGAATAATTCTTTTCAAAATGTGATCCTGAAATAAAGGTATCACCAAGAGGGTCTTCTAAAGTGATTATTGGCTTAGTCTTTTGAAGTACCAAGACTTCTTATGTGGCCTTGGCCTAGTAGCTCCAATAGGCCAAGGTTGTAGATTCTATCTCCAGCCAGGGCACATACAAGGATCAACCAGTGAATGCATAAATAAGTGGAATAACAGGTCGATTTTCTCTCTCTCTCTCTCTCTCTCTCTCTCTCTCTCTCTCTCTCTCTCTCGCTTCCCACCTCTCTCTGCCCCTCCCCCCATTCCTTTCTCTCTCTAAAATAAAATAAATAAAAAGCTTATTTTGTTTTTCCTTCTATAATCTTATTTCAAATAACTTATTCTAAGCATCCAGGTCTTTCATTAAAAGTGGTATACTTTTTAGTCATCTGAAGACTGTACATGAACATGCACACATGTATGCTGGCAAGTGGCTTGGGTATTTGGAGTAACTTGGCCGTAGGGACTGAAGTGGCCTGTGCAGAAAGTTATGAACCATAGCTCTGTATAAAAGTTTTTAAAAAATAAATTCTAGAAGCTCTTGTATATTGGCCAGAACAGGGCTATATGTATAACAAGGAAAATTCTTCCTTACAGAGACTGGTTGTTCCTGCTGTTGGTAATGTCTTTCCCACATCGGTTTAATACTTTCTTTTTTTTTTAGTCAACGAGACTCACTTATCAGAGTGTCAAAATAAAACTACAATTGCAGAGGTCTGAAACTGAAGTTATTGCTGACACACAGGTGTGACTTGATTTCTCAAGATCAATTTTTTCCCCTTTAAATCCCATCATGTTCTGACTAAATTTCTAAGAGCTTCATTAATGCTATTCAGTGTATTTTTTGAGCGCCAAAAAAGTCATAGCATTGCATTTGAAAAGGAGAAGAAAACCTACAATTACTGCATTTAGTGTAACTAGTAACAGAGTGAAAGCTTTTACACGACAGTTTTTTGCTGTTGTGTATGGATGGGCAGAAAAGTAAAAACATTGTTAATCTTCATCACTTGAAATATTTTTCAGTGTTATTTGGAATGTTGATTAGGATTACAATTTTGTATTTTCTCCGACTGAAACCATGTTACTGGCAGAAGCTTAAAGATAACTGGAAACAAAGATTCCTATCTTATTTTAGTTCTCTTTAATTCTCACTACCTTTGGCAACAGTGACTTTTCAGAGTAATGGAAACTTAATTGGGATTCTGTTGCTTAGTGGTTAGTAAAGACATCTGGAATCCTTTCCAACTCTACCACTGTCTTGCTGTAGGGTTCAAGAGCCACTTGAGTCTCCTAGTTTTTCAACATTTGTCATGTGAAAAAGAATGTTATAATGCTTGTTTTCTCTCTCCCAATGAAAATCAACATGGGAACTTAATTCATTCAGAAGGGCTGAGATTACGCTTGATATTTAGAGACACAAAGTCCTCAAAAAGTATTTAAAGTTTGTTATTTTCTTTTTAAAATATGTTTGATAGATAAACATCTTTTCCATCATTTGGAAATTTTTCAGGGTTGTTTTTCCCTAAAGTTTTCATATTTGTTTTTCTGGAGAATCTCCTGTCAGTAGTTTACATTTAAACTTTGAAAAGCAATTCGTTTTTAAATAAAATAAACCAGTTTTAGTGATGTGCTTTGTTACCCACTTTTTTGCAGGAGTATATATATTAGAGTTTATCAGTCTTACCCCAAACTTGCAGCTCTAGTTAGGAAGGCAAACAGGATATGAAATTACTTATAGAAACTTAAGCTGATGTTAACCAAAGTAGGAGGCAAACAATGACCCGTAAATAAATGCATTCTAGAAAGAATCTTTAAAATATTCACAATGGATGTCATTCTGACTGTCTTGTTCACAGAGCTGAGGTTAATGTTTTATGGCAGCGGCCTCTTCCTTTTTTGATATATGAGAAACAGAGAAAGAAAAAGTTCTGAAAGAGGACTGTGCAGATGAGTTGGCACTGCAACCCACGTCATTGTTTCAAAAATGATTCCTTAGCTAACAGGATACTTTTTCTTATTTCTTCCTTTAGACACTTGAATTACTACAAGATTATAGTGGGAATAAAGTTGAGTGTCTTGCCCTAGGTCACCCAAAGACTGTAATCCATTGAAAAGAAACAGTTAAAATTTAAATATTCTCCTTTTTTTTTTTTATTATTATTGTTATCCCCCTGGCCCCTACAAGGTATAACTGAAGGCACAAGACCCCAAGGTTCTAGTTGTGTTACAATGGTCATTGCGGTCGCAAGTTTTGTAATTCGATGAGGTAGCATAGCAGCGTGTGAAATCCCACAGTGGTTAAGAGCATGGGCTTTGTTGTCACTGAACTGGATCTAGATTCTAACTCTAGCTCTAATGGGAACTTGAGCAAGTTCTGGTCTGTAAAATAAGGATTATAGTAATACCGCATAATGTTGGTATGGAGATTTAAAGAAATAATGTGATTAAGGTATAATAACATTATACCTTAGTAAATAATTAATGATAAGTCCTTTCTACAAGCTTCATGTGTAATAAACCCTCACTTTTCTGTGATGAGAGCTTTTGACCAAAGAAATAGTTCACACTGTTCTAGTAACTCATACTTTTACAGAAGTTACTGTGAATGCCTAGGGAGTAAGAAAACATTGACACCCCCTGACCTCCATGAGTAAGGAGAAGACAGTGTGCAGGAGCAATGCTACCCATTCATTAATTTTTGTAATAGGCTCTAGTACTTTTGATTTCTTTGCATTAATAAGCTTCCTTATAAACTTATTACAGGCTCTGTTCTTGTCAAGGTCCCATCTTCTCTTCAAGTTCATTTACAGTTATCAGGAAAAGAGGTCAATGTGAGCTCAGAAGTCCAAGTTCAAGAGATGGCCGAAACTCATAAAGATGATGGTGTAATAATTACTGGTAAGGAGGCTACATTTTACTGTGTAAGATGAATAGTCATTGTCCATACATAAATAGAAACATGGTATGCTTAATTTCAGTTTTAGTCTTTTATTCTTTTCCATTGTCACATTTTGGTGTTTTGACGCTTTTTTTCCCCCCTAACTGCTTATCAGTAACATAATGCAGACATTTTGTTTGCGATACTCACCAGTTCTATCATTGGTTATATTGATTAAAAATTTTTATCTTGAAGAGATATTTGCATATCTTATTTATAGCAGCACTATTGCCAAGAGGTAGAAGCAACCCATATGTCTATTGATGAATGGATAAATGAATTGTGGTATGTACTATATTCAATGTAAATATACTTACCACTACTGAACTGTAAACATGAAAATGGTTAAGATGATACATTTTATGTTATGTGTTTTTACCCCAATTTAAAACTTTAAAAATCATTAAAAACATTTTTTCCTGGCACTACTACTTTCTAATTCTTGGACTTAAAAATCAGCTAAATACATATAATGCAAGATTTAAAGTTAACTTTGCATGATTAGAACAAATAGGAATTGGGTTTGGTATTATGCACTTTGAAAACTTGTTCTTTTAGTATAACAAATTCTCAGTCCTAAAAATGTGAATAGCTTTACACATTTTTCCTAATTACCTCTGGTTGTATTGATCACTGATACTACTTTTAAAGTTATTTATTGTATAGATAATACATATACATACTTAAAAAAAATTAATGGTGAGGTTTTTTTTTAAATCTTACCAGCATAAAAAAAAGTGTGTGGTGGCACTGGCTGTGGGGTGTCTTCATAAGATCAAGCTTCAGTTTTAAATTTTTTTTTTTATGTTAAGAAAGCTGTCTATTAGAAGTCATAGAATATTAACAAAAGTCATAATAATAATAAAAATAATACCCATACACTCTCAGATCTAAATCATTGCATTTAAATGGGCAGCTCTTAGTTACATGATGAAAATTTAAGTGTATTAAATGAGATAAGAATCAACTTCTTGTGATCTAATCTCGAGTTTGATAAAGAGCCAACAGAATTATCTTTTTTTTGGCCCCATAATATAAAGGTAATACAGATTTGTTTAACAGTGTTCCAAATGACAGTGTAACCAATTGTTTTATACTAGAGGCTGGGTGCATGAAATTTGCGGGGGAATCCTTCAGCCCGGCCTGTGCCCTCGCACAGTCCAGGAGCCCTCAGGAGATGTCCTACTGACGGTTTAGGCCCGCTCCCTGAGCAGTAGGTGGGCCTAAACCGTCAGTCAGACATCCTTAGCACTGCTGCAGAGGCAGGAGGGGCTCCCGCCACTGCCACTGAGCTCACCAGCCATGAGCCCAGCTGAGCTCACTCCCTCTGTGGGAGCACACTGACCACCAGGGGCAGCTCCTGCATTGAGTGTCTGCCCCCTGGTGGTCAATGCATGTCATAGCGACTGTTTGATCGATTTGCATATTAGCCTTCTATTATATAGGATATGTTAAGAATGTTTGAATTATAAATTAAAGTTTGTCATTTTTTTATTCTGTTACTCATAAATCATATGAGTAATTTAGATTTCATTTTAATTCCATTTTAAAGTCCCATTCTCATCACTTCAGCAATTAAATCATTTAAGAACACTTACTAGTTCTGTCATAGGATAAAATCGGTATTTGCAGACCTGATCTCTTTATTAACTTCTTGCCCATTTCTACTCTACTAAACCAACACCTTAATATACTTAAAAACAAACTATCTTTTCCTAGTCCAGCTCTTCCTCCTGCTGTCTTCTGTATTTTCCTTCACTTGGTCAATCACTCAACTAGCATTTATTGAGTCAGGCACTATGAGAAACTAGGAGTGCAAAGCTGACATCGGAGGAGCTTACGTTCTAGAGAGGCAAAACAAACAAATCAGTGAATACAATAAAGTGGGAAAATGTTACAATAGAGTTATGTATGGGGTACTGTAAGAGCATGTAGGTGACACATCTAACTTAGACTAGCACTGTGAGTTTAAGGAAATGAGAGAAGTCCAGTACTTCAGGTTACTTAGATGGAATTTAGTAACAGAATGAAGAATGCTGTTGACTCATGACTCCTTAAAAAATACTTCGACAGGGAGTTAATGTAGGAATTGTCTTCAGTTGTTCACTTTTATGGTGTTTTTGTTTCCCCAGCATTTTGTAAAGTATAAGATCCTGGGAGTATCATAGATAATTAAACATTAACTTTGTTAACGTTTACCCAAAAATGGACAGGTTTTGTTCCTACTCATCTGCATATTTTATATGTAAGGCCAGATAGTAAATATGTTACATTTTGAAGGCTACATATGGTTTCTGTTACATATTCTTTTGTTTTTTTATAGCCATTTAAAAATGTAAAAGACAGTCTTACCTCTTTGGCCATAAAAAAACAGACCTCAGGCCAAATTTGGCTATGGTTTGCTGACCACTAGACAAGAGACCAAAGAACAGGCCCCAAATATAGAGCATTTCAATTCTGTTTGTAATGCCTCGAGTTTTGTTTGGTTTTGGTTTTGTATTTATTCTGGTCATTCACGAAATGCTGAACCACAGCCAAATCATACCTTGAGTGAACTCTTCCCAGTTGCAACCTAAAAATGATTTGTGCACATAGAAGTGTAACTGCGTAAAATTTAATAAACAACACAGCCACAGAAAATATATGATGGCAAATAAAAACATGTTCAACACACTACCATTAGTGAAGTGCTAATTAAAACCAGAATGAGATACTACTATATAGTAGAATGGCTAAAATGAAAAATACAAATAATACCAAATGCTGGCAAGGATGTGAAGCGATTGGGTCTCTCCTGCATTGTCATTGGGAATGTAAAGTGATATAGCCACTCTAGCATTCAGTTTGGCAGTTTGTTAAAAAACTAAACGTGAAACTATCATATGATCTAGCAATTACAATCCTGGGCATTTATCTTGGAGAAATGAAACAATGTTTGCACAAATATTCATAGATTTATTTGTAATAGCCAAAGCTAAAAATGATTGAAATATGCTTCTACCAGTAAATGGTTAAACAAACTGTGGTATGTTTATATAATGGATAACTGTTCAACAATAAAAAGGAATAATCTATTGGTATATACAACTTGGATGAAATTTAAGAGAATGGTGCTGAATGAAAAAGTCTCAAAATGTTACATACTGAATGATTCCATTTATATAACACTAGAGACTTGGTGCATGAATTCATGCACAGTGAGAAGAAATTAACTAGAAGAAACATTTTAATATCACTATTTGCCCTTTCTCTATAATAGAAGTGTCAACCAAATTCAGGATCAACAATGACGGATGGAAACACATGCGTGTGATGGGTGCCAGCGAGAGCTTTAAATATATAGATAAACTTGCTTAATTAGACCTGCTTTCTGATTTAGCTAAACTTTTTCCAGCCCCGTGAGGCACCCCAACTTCTCTTTCCAGTAATTGTCAGCAACACAGCAGTAAATATCAACATGAAGCAGATTATTATTGTAGATCACACAGGGAGAACAAAGGGTAAAATATTTAACTGCAGCAGTGTTTGACTATATTCTGCACAGTGAGAAAACCTGAAGTAATTTTCAAGGTCCACCATTTCTTACTTCTTTTCAGTCGGGTCAAGTTTCTGAGCTTTCTAAATCTTCATTTTCCATCTAATGAAAAGAAAATAGAATTCCACTGAGTCTCCTATCTACCTACTCCAGGACTTCTATGGGAATCAAATGAGATGAGGCATGGGAAAATGCTTCACAGACATTTGGTTAAAGTGTAAAATGTTTGGACCTGGCTGTAAAGCAAGTGGTGTTCCTGGGCTGAAGAAACTGCAAGGAGGCTAGTCACTAGGGAGAGGAAGCTGGGCATTGCTACGTGACATCATTACCCTGCACGCACAGCCACCATTTTGGGCTGGGATGTGGGCTGCGTTTGCGCCATGGGGTCTTGGCAGCGTCAGATGTGATTTGGTGGTCTGTAGCTTTGGAGTGGTGGCGGGGCCCGCATCCCACTTGTGGGAAGCCGGGTGTTGCTTTGTGAGTGCCAGGTCTGTGGTGCCATTTCTCTGTAAATGGCCAGGGTGCGTCAGACGGCCGCTCCTGCATTGAGTGTCTGCCCCCTGGTGGTCAGTGTGCATCATAGCAAGAGATCAAACTCCCCATTGGTCAAACTCCCGAGGGGACACTTTGCATATTAGGCTTTTATATAGAGAGATTCTTGAAATGACAAAGTTATAAAATGGAGAACAGATAATTAGTTGCCAAAGATTAGGGGAAAAGAGGGAGGATAAAACTATAAAGACATGTCATAAGGGACTTTTATAATGATGGTTATATGAATCGATACATGTGATAACATGTCATAAAGGTATACCTAAAACATACAAAAAAGTGAGTATGTAAAAATGCTGAAATTGGAGTAAGGTGTGTAGTCCAATTAATTGTATTTTGCCAACCAATTACCTGGTTTTGATAATGTACTATGGTTATATAAAATATATATATTTTATATATGGTTATATAAAATATATATTGGGGGAACTGGCTAATGGCTGCACCTCTTTATACTGTTTTTGCAACTTCTTAGGAGTCTTAAATTATTTCAGAATAAAAAGTTAAAGAGAGCCCTGGCTGGGTAGCTCAGTTGATTGGAACGTTGTCTTTATATGTCAAGGTTACAGATTCAATACCAGTTAAGGCACAAGACTCAACCAATGAATGCATAAATAAGTGGAACAACAAGTTGATGTTTCTCTCTTTTTTCTCTCTCTCTCTCTCTCTCCTTTCCCCTCTCTGTCTAAAATCAATCAATAAAAAAATTTTTTTTAAGGGTGTTAGAGTAAGAACACGTAGAGCATGATGGAGGGAGGGAGGAGAAGAGAAAGAAAAATATGAAGGCTTCCAGGCAAGAAGCAGAATAAAAAGGACTTACTTACCCTTCTACCTAAAACACCACCACAATTTTCTAAATAGACACAATACATAAAAAAACAGTTTTCAAAACACTAGGTATTAGTAAATGAAATAGAGTGATCACTGAGAGAAAGGAAACAAAATAAGCCCCTCCTAACTGCCTCGAGAATCTCCAGCCTATGGTGAGTACAGAGGGAAAATGCATCTATTATGGAACCCAACAGGCTCCCTGAGTTGAGAAGAGTCCACAGAGACTAAGCAAGCTATAGTTCATAGGACAGAATACCAGAGGGAATAGAGCCTGGTGCTTACGCAGGTCCAGGAATAATGCCTGCTCTACTTGCCAGACTGGGAAAAATTATAACTCATGGAGCATTAGGTAGAGGACTAAGTAGTTGGAAACAATTAACCCTAGACTGAGCACCCCTCCTCTGCCTAACAAATTATAAAAGCAAGAGATGAAAGGCTTAAACTATTACCAAGTAACTTAACTGCATCCTTGAACAAAGCTAAAGATTTACAGGAATACAAAAATATTCAGCGCCCAACAAAATAAAATTCACAATATCTGGCATCCAGTCAAAGGTTATCAGACACGCAGAGGCAAGAAAACATGACCCATAATGAAGAGAATATCAATTGAAACCCACCCAGAACAGACACAGATGTTAGCATTAGCGGAGAAGGAAAATAAAAGTTATAGCTGTATTCCACATGTTGGAATAAAGTTAAGACATGGAAAATTTTTTAAAAAACCCCGAAATTGAATTTCTAGAAATAGAACTGAAAACTATAATGTCTGAAATGAAAAATTCAGCAGCTGGGATTAGGCATAGAAGATTTGAGGAAGAAAAAGTCTCTCCAAGAATATTTCTTGGGCAAAATTGGTTAATTGTATACTTGCTCAAAACCTAGAGTATGATTATCTTTGTTCTAATTTCAAGTAGTTGAGAGAAAAACACAATGATAGGCACCATTAAAACTAGCTCAAAAATATTTTGCCAGTAAATATTTGTTGTCAAGATAACTTGGTATGCATTTCTGTCGAGAGAACTGTAAACAGTTAAACCATGTTGACAACATTAAGATATCGGTTATGGAACTGTGTGTGGTATTAGAGGTTTTGTTTGTGAAATACATGCATTAAAATAATTAAATTTCAGCATAATTATCTTCATGTTGTTTTATAAGTATGATTTATTTTCCTAGCCAGCTGGTAAGCTTTTTGAGGGCACTAACATGTCTTTTTACATCTTTTGACCCTCCCTGAAATACTTCGCATGGGGCTTCCCATTGTGGGTGGTCAGTAGAGTTTACACTGTAAAAGAGGGAACCCTCCAACTATGATGCACTGAAGTTTATTCTGAGGCTAATAAGGCAGCACCAGAATTATCCCTCTGAACCAAAATACGTAAATAAACAAAGCCTGTTATAGGGTTTGGGGAAGAGGGTGCAAAAACTCATCTCAGTCAAGAAGCTTTTCAAGCTTATTTTAAACCAGGGAACTAAATTATGCAAATGATCCCTTAGAGCCCCATCTTTAGCCACAGCCAGTGCTGATTAGGTCAGGCACATTTAGGGTTCGTGGCTAACGCTTCTCCACTAGGCATTTGAGGAAATAAATAAATTTGGAGATTTATGTATTTGGGTGGATTTGGACAGAGCAAATTTAGAGTGCAAATGCTAGAGTTTAAAAATGTCCTAAGGAGAAACTTTTCTCCCCATTTAATGGAAGCCAAACCACGTGGGGAAAGGGTGGGCATTTCCCATTTCTTGGTCAAATAAACATTGTCTGATTTTCATTGGCAAAGGCATTTAAATAAGGAGCAAGGTTTTTGTAACCCCAAGTTCCAATATGCGTTACAAGATTTTTTAAGGAAAGTATTTATAAACTTTACAAATTAGAGTCTCCACAGGTTCAGGTCAAAGTATGAAGGGCTTTTAGTAAATTACTTTTTGGCAAGATAGAGCTATTTTAAGGAACCAACGTGTAATTTTGTAAACTACCTTATTTTTTTTAGTATTGTCTCTAAGCTAAAATTGCTTTTGTATTTATTTTGTTGGTATCAGCAGCACCATGCGTGGCCTCTGCTGCTGCAGAAGGAAATAGGCAGATTGGCTTCTCTCTCCATAAGCAAGAAAATGCATTATTAGGAAGGTGACAAGTAATATATAAGGGAAAAAATTGTAGATATTTGGGAAAACCTTACTATTTTTTATACTTTGCCTATTGATGCTAAATAGTGTAAAAAAATAATAAAATTAGAGAACCTATGTTCAAGATTTTCTGTTCTTCCCTCTGTTTATTTGAATCACTAGGAGAAAGAAATTCTGTTTTATAGAAAGACTACTGGGTGCAGATACCTCAAAATCCTGACCTATTGAATGCAGCATAGGCATAAAAAGAACAAATTCAGAGCTGAACCCCTTAATGAAGAAGTTAGGGGGGAAAGAGAAGCTTCTAACACAAGGATTTACTAATGGGAATCATAATGGTATTGAAAATATAGCAAGAGAAGTAGAAGGAAAAACTCCAGAGCAGTGGTTCTCAACCTTCCTAATGCCGTGACCCTTTAATACAGTTCCTCATGTTGTGGTGACCCCCAACCATAAAATTATTTTCGTTGCTACTTCATAACTGTAATTTTGCTACTATTATGAATCGTAATGTAAATATCTGATATGCTATATGTGTTTTCCGATTGTTGCAACCCACAGGTTGAGAACTGCTGCTCTAGAGGAAGCCATTGAATACTCAGCTGTGTTTTGGGACAGATCCAGTGACCTCTAAGACATAAATAAGATTATGGCTCAGATTAAATGGGAGATGCAATAATTCAGAGAAGAATTTGTATCACAGAAGCACTTACCACAAAGATTGGATGGCACAAATCACCTTTTCATCAGCTGAGAACATTATATGGTACCACCAAAGGAAAAAAAATTATACTAAAGAAAAGGATTGCCTGATTTGTGTGCTTGGATTTAACAAGGAACATTTATATGATGAATTGAAATAGTATATTTACAGCTCCTCAGTTCAAATTTGACTGGGTTCTTAAGGACAGAATTGCAATGGAGTGCCAGAGGTGGTGTAACAACTTAATTACCTTGATGGTGAGAAAAAAACATAGAACTAGAAGAATTGAGATGGGAAATGAACCAGTGAGCTAGCTCTATGAATGCCACAGCCTATTACCTTGAGAAAATTTCCAGGCTGCAGGGCACAGAGGGGTAAGAGGCAGAGCCAACAGACTCCCCAGAGGAGGGGACTGAACTGAGCATCTAGGGCAAGAATGTCAAATTCAAAGGCTAACACGGGCCAAATAAACAACTAGGGAGACCAGGGCTGCTGGAGTTCATAGGAGAGTTCCAGAGAGTAGGCAGCTGTAAAGGGTGCCCATGAGCGTTCAGCAAAGTACTGATCACCCTGTGTGTGAGGAAACTACCTAACACTTCCTACAATGGGAATGAACTTCAAAATAATTATGCTGAGTGAAAGAACCCAGATTTTAATAAAGTGTGCATACTGTAGGATTCCATTTATTACAATTTCTTTTTAAAAAAGAACTCATCCGTTGTGATTGCTGCGGGATGGGGGTCGAGGGGTCTGGAGGTAACAGACAGGGAAGCACAGGAGGGAAAGATTACAAAGGGGCACAAGGAAACTTGTAGGTGTGATAAATATGTTCATTATCTTGATTGAAGAAATGGTCTCACGGGTTTTTTACATGTTCTAAAACAATACATTGCATACTTTATATACATGTCATTTATTTGGTCAATTGTGCTCATGTAAAGCTCTTTTTTAAACTTGCATGCAAAAAAAATACAAATAAAAAACAGTAGCTTCCCTTTTAGAGTTGTTCTGAGAAAATGAAAGGAGGGATCAAGCCCGGGTAACCTTTTAACTGTTTCCCAAGTCTATCACAACTAAGATATTTTGTTGTTCCAAAGCATTTTTGGTTTTAAAGATATAGTGTTAGGATCTATGTAGTCAAATATTGCTATTGTCACTCAAGGTATAACTTTATGCATTTTGTGTTTCAGGGCTCATGAATCAAGGAAGCAAACTTGAAAAATGGATTAAGGCTGATGCCCCAAAAGGCACTGTAAGTTTTAGAAATCAAAGCTGGTTTCAGTCCCTGAAACTGCAGGACTGAATGGTTTGAGCCCGGCCAGTGTGGGTCAGTGGTTGAGCGTCAGCCTATGAACCAGGAGGTCACAGTTTGATTCCTGGTCAGGACACATGTACAGGTTTTGGGCTCGATCCCCAGTAGGGGGCGTGCAGGAGGCAGCCAGTCAATGATTCCCTCTCATCATTGATGTTTCTATCTCTCTCTCCCCCTCTCTTTTTTAAAAAAGGAATGATTTGAGTTGTATTTATAATTTTAATAATTAGTAGATCAATGACTACAAAAATGCAAATACCACACTGTTCATATAAATACTGAAAATAACAAATTGGATGAGTATTGGTGAATTGTGTTTTTTTGGGGGGAGGGGGAAATGTCAAAATTTGTACTTACCTATTGTTTAGTTTCCTTATTGCTCTGTAACATATTGCTACAAACTTATCGACTTAAAATAACACTCATTTAACAGCTCACAGTTCTGTAGGTCAAGAGCTTGGCTAGGTTCTCCATTCAGGATACCCATCAGGCTGAGCTCAAGGTGTTGGCTAGACTGAGTTCTCATCTGGCTGCTCTGGTAAAATAAAATAAATCTTCCAAGCTCATTCTTATTGGTGGTAAAATCTTGTTCCTTGTGACTGTATGAGGTCTCCATTTTCTTGCTGTTGGCATTTGCTCTAAGCTTCTAGAGACTAAATATATCCCTTCTCATATGGCCCTGATCATCTTCTAGTCAGCAATGATGCATTCAATCTTTCTAATACTTCTGACCTGTTCCGCAGCCACGTGGAGAGAACTCAGCTATTAAAGGGCCCACTTGATTAGGTCAGGCCTACCCAGGATAATCTTTGTTTTGTCATATAATATAACCTAATTATGAGTGATGTCTCACATATTCACAGTTTCCATTCATACTCAAGAAATTATACAAAGACATAGGTAATAGGGGTAGAGGGATAGGGAGTTATTTCAGAATTTTTTGTACCATAGGTCTTATGTAATGTTTTCTACTTGTATTTATTATAACATCAAAGTAAATTTAAGTTGTGAATAAAACACATCATAAATATGTAATTGTTACTGATTTTTCATTTATTTTGCATAATTTAAGACATAACTTGTTAGTGGGAAAGAAACATTCAGCTATTTTGTAGCCTGATGTTTGAAGATAGATTTTCACTTTTATAATGATGTATTATGTAAAAGTTATGAATTCTCGTTCTTTCAAACCTTATTTGTCTACTCCTAGAGCATTTAAATTAACACTGAAAGACTACCTAGTAGATTAGATTTTTTATGATTAGGATACATCAGTTCTTAAACACTAATTTCTGATATACCTTTCCAAATAGTGTGATTTATAATAGTCTCTTTTTGTTAATATTTCACTTATTTACAGTTGTCTATTTTTAACTTGTGAAACAAAAGTCAGCTTTGTGTAATATCTCCAAGTTTCCTTTTAGTTTACCCTTTGTGGAATCAAAATTAGTATAAGTTTGGATGATACACATTAGTATATTTGATGTGGTTGTGGTGTGTGTGTGTGTGTGTGTGTGTGTGTGTGTGTGTGTAATAAGTAGAAGAAACTGAGAGGCAATGAGACAATTTTTATCCTTTTTCACTCTCATGCAATTATATAAACATTTTCATGACTAAAAATAAAGTTTATGAACTTAGTCAACAATAGCCAAAAAGGTCATGAGCATAACATTAGTCAACTGTATTTAAAATTATTAAAAGAATTATACATAATTTGGTTCACATAATCAAGTCTAAACAGAAAGGGAAAGCTTCCATATTTTGTTCTCTTGAACACAGACTGATTTATATCAAATGCTTAAGAGCTGAGACCTAAGAAATAATTTGGATACCCTGAGGAACTTGCACTGAGAACTTGAAGATTTCACCCCCTCTTCACTCTACTTCTTGATCCCCTTTTCATAATCTACTTTTTCTAACACACCTTTTCTTTCATTTCTGTGTCTATAAAATTTGTCTCCCCATGAAGAACAAATGTATCTCCTGTTCTTTTTCTTTTATTGATTTTTTTTTTAAGAGAAAGGGGAAGGGAGAGGGAGAAAAGGAAACATATTAGAGCAGAATATGGATTTGCTGCCTGCTGCACATCCCCTAATGGGGATCAAGCCAGCAACCCAGGCATATGCCTTACCAGGAATCAAACCAGCAACCTTTCGGTTCATGGGGGGACACCCAGTCAACTGAGCCACATGGCCAGGACTCTGTTGTTGTTATTTAAAAGAGAATCTTAGAGAGTTTTGGAGTTCAACACCCTCCTTGGTTACTAGAGAACATAATAGGGTGTGTCGATCCTTACTCTGGTCTTCCCCATGCAGCTGTTATTGCTGAAGAAAGCAGCAATAGGTCTCTACGGTTGTGTGCTTGAAACATTTAGGGGTCAGAAGCCCACTTTTTAATTTTTTTTTAACTGAGAGAGAAAACTGATTTATTTCACTTATGCATTCATTCGTTGTCCCTTGTATGTGCCCTAAACGGGGACCAAACCCACAACCTTGGGGTATCAGTACAATGCTTTCATCAGTTGAGCTACCGAGCCAGGGCAGAAGCCAGCTATTATGTAGCTGCCAGAAATCTCCAAATGTAGTTTAAAAATCACCATCAGAACAATCATCTTAAATCTTTTGGCTCAGGTCTTAAAACTTCCTATTCAGCTGATGCCCCTGCTGAATAGGAACCATTCAGGAACCATTTCTACAGCTAAGTGATACTACTTAATTTCAAAAACTCTTTCAAAATCAAACTAAAGGGAGAATTATTAAAACTATTTAGCTAATATAGATTACCATATAATAATAGCAGTTGAGCCCTTTTAAAAAATTTTCAAAATAACTCTCATATCCTTTCCCTTAAATGTTATCCTTCAAATTTGTGGGATACAAAAGGATAGTGATGAACCCCATTTAACAGATAAGTAACAGAGGAAATAGGGTTAAATACTGATCTAATATTACTGACACAACTTCTTTGGGGCGAGTAGAATAGTGTGTTCTCCCCTGGACTCTGAATATCAGTCTACATGACATTAAATAATGTTACAAATAACCTATATCTCTTAGCATAAAATTGGGAGAGCACCCTTTTTGGGATAGCATAGTTTTAAAATATCCCTATTGTGAAAATCTGATTAAAAAGATTTATCTGAGACATTGCAGGGATATTCTATTCACAGATAGTTCCTGCTTCAATTTAATTTGCTCCTAGCAGTTAAGTCAGATGTTGGGATGAGTCAGTCAATTGGCATTTAGTTCTGTCTTGTTAAGTATCTGGAAACCATAAGAAAACCTTGTTTCCTCTAAAAATTTATGTTGCCCAGCTGGTGTGGCTCGGTGGTTGAGCCTCAAACTATGAACCAGGAGGTGTCATGGTTTGGTTCCTGGTCAGGGCACATACCCGGGTTGCAGGCTCGATCCCCAGTGTGGGGTGTGCGGGAGGCAGCAGATCAATGATTCTCATCATTGATGTTTCTTTATTCTCTGAAATAAATAAAAATGTATTTTTAAAAAATATATGTTCATGTTTTTTACAATAAAGCTTCACAGATCCTTAAAGTCATTTGCCCTGGCTCCATCTCTTTGATTTATAAGGCCACCTCTGCTTTTCTAAAGAAAAGCTTCTAAATTTCTTGTCAAAAAATACTACAAGTCTCAGTGTTGTTTCATATAACTGTAACCTCAGATTTAATAATATCATCAAACTATTGGTTTGATTAAGGTAAATTTAGATGGAAAATTTATATAGTAGCAATACTTGATTTGACTTTTTAAAAATCATTATCAGACAGAAGATTTAATGATGCATTTAAAAACATTTGTAGTTGGAATAAGAATCAGGAGATGATTTGCTGCTGTTTATACCATTGAGATCCAGCTAATAAAAATATTTGCATCAAATGAAGTCACCAAATTCTAGATTGTTTTGTTCTTCTGTTTGAGTTGAAGGTTATGCTACTTCCTCTTCACTATTGTATGTTGACTCTTTCACTGTCAATTCTCTATCTTTAAGTGGTGTTATCTCCCGCCGCCGCCGCCGCCGCCGCTGCCGTCTGTTGCATGCTTGCCTTTATCATCATAGCTAGACCAAGCTGGAGTTCCAGTAGGGTTGTATTCTTGCTGAACTATAGATGACATTTTCATAGCTGCCTCCCTGCAATAACAGTGATGAGCATTAGCTAGTTTGCAGAAATCATCGCTGGTGTAGATTTTTCAAACTAAATCATAGTTGGAGTTAAAAAACTCACCATCAGGAGTTGAATTTACGTTCCACAGCTTTCTTGCCTTCCTCGGCGGGGGAGGGGGGGGGGCGTAATTGTGCTAATAATCAGGATTCCAAAGCTTAAGTAGCTCAGTGGCACTCTAGGTTAGCCAGTTCAGAGATTAACAGGCACAGTGAGTGAGTTGAGAAATTGCATGGCCATGGACTAGGAATACTGAGCGCACTCTATAGTGCTCTTGAGTGAGCTCTCTGCCTGCCATTCCCAGAGCCTTAGATGAGGCAGAAGCCTTTGCGGTCCATCTGAGAAGGCTAGTCAGGCACCCGAACAGGAACTCCTAACCCAAAGTCTGCAGATCTCTGTTGGACACATGGATGAGTTTCAGTGAGGTCCATGAGCTCTTGGAAAATTTATGCAGTTTCTACCTTAATATGCCTTTTTCTTCTGAGGAGTGGGTTTGTGACTTTCCTCAAATTCTCAAAGGTGTCTATGACCAAAATGATTAAAAATACTAGTACTGTCTTTCTTAGGAGGCAGACAGGAAGGAAGCAAAGAGGGCATGTAAAAAATGTTTGGGACTCCCAATTTCAACATGAGGGTGTGTGTGTTGTTGGGGGGTTCCCCCATACTACCAAGCAATTATTGGGTACCAACCAAGGTGTCCTGCAGTTCAAGTCAATTATGATACCATCTACCCAGAGTTAGCATCAGATTCCACAGGTTAAGGGCTCAGTCCCACAAGACCACACTTCACTTCGGACACTAATTGCAAGTCCAGGTTGTCTCCTGGGCTTCCGACCAACTGGCTATATAGAGCAAAGGTTCCAGTGACCTCATTGGGTTGGATTGATTTGCCATAGCTACTCACAGAGCTCAGAGATACTTTACTTACCTGATCACCAGTTTATTATAGAGGATATAACTCGGGAACAGCCAGATGTAAGAGATGCATAGGGCAAGGAATGGGGAAAGGCTGCAGGGTACCCATGCCCTCTTCAGTCATGCCCCTCTCCCCAAATCTCCATGCATTCACCAACCCAGAAGCTCTCTGAACTCTGTCTTTTGGGGTTTTTAATGGAGACTTCCATGATGTAGCAATGATTTATTAAATCAGTAGCCACTGGTGATTGATTCAGCCTCCAGCCCCTCTTCCCAAGTGGGAAATCAGTCCCACCCCTCTCTTCATGGTTGGTTCCCCAGGCAACCAGCCCCAATACTTCGGTACTTTCCAAAAGTCACCTTATTAACCTAAACCCAATTGTGGTGGAAACAGGCTTGTTATGAATAACAAGATACCCATTTCACCTTTATGAGTCTGAAATAATTTCAGGAATTGAGGCCAAATTAGGGCTGAGTCTCTGCTTCATGTTGATAGGGACAGCTGGGTTTGGTGGTAGAAAACAGAAGTGGTCTTTTGGCTGTCCTGGCTCGGAAAGGAATTTTCCGTATATCCAGCTAGTTCACTATAGCTTTGCATTAGGTTTTGGGGCCAAGTCCAGCTAGTAGTAAAATCTTGCTTAGTTTTCTTTGCATATTTTTTTATCTAGTGACCTGGCAAGAGGGGTGAGGAATCAAAAGCAAGATTTGGATATTAACAGAAATCTTGGGTCTTCTTCATTAAACACAATACTTAACACACTTGAACATTCCATACCAGATTAGATTCAGTGAGGCCCTTGCCAGAAAGTCTCCATTCATCTAGCTAAAATCCCAATTATTAGAAGTTCAAAATGTTACTTCTCAAAGAGTGATTGGCAAAATAAAATGATAAGATTAGAAGCTCAACTCCATTGTGTAATATGTTATCCATTCACTACCACCTGCCCAAATGTGGTTGTTTAATAGTATGACAAGGTTGGCAGAGACTCCTAAGACTGATATCCATATCAGTCTTCTTCAGACCTATCTGGAAGGGTTGAGTCACCATTCCTCTTCAAAATTTTTCAAGGGCCTGCCCTCTTTAATCTGACCCAGCTTCAGTTGGCTGTCTGACCTCCTCCCTCCCTGCAGTCCTGGTCCCAGAGGGAGTACCTATTTTACAAGTTTTTGTTTTAATTTCATTTTAATACACCCAGCCTTGGATCAGAAACCATTTTCTTCCCTAGACCTCAGGTGATCAATTTTCATGGCAGGCTTGCTTAATTAAGGAAGTTCTCTGAGTCACTGTCCCGTGCACTGATGGGTTCTGGGTTCAATTCTGGTCAGGACACATACCCATGTTTCAGGTTTGATACCTGGTAGGAGCATGTGCTGGAGGCAACTGGGCGATGTTTCTCAGACCACTGTTTCTCTCTTTCCGTTTCTCTCTAGAATCAATGAAAGACATATCCTTAAGTGAGGATTTAAAAAAAAAAGTTCTCTGAGAGACATCTACATTCTTAGAACACATTATGCAGTCTATACTTTGATAATATTATTCATTTTTCCAGCTTGCAGAAAAGAATCTTATCTACAAGGATTGGTCAAGAATTCTCATTTTGAACACTTCACAGGTTACTTCTTTAGGTCAGTTAAAATAATTGCACATGTTTACTCTCAGTCAATAGGAAAAACTAAACCAGTGGTTTTCAACCTTCTGGCCCTTTAAATACAGTTCCTCATGTTGTGACCCAACCATAAAATTATTTTCGTTGCTACTTCATAACTGTAATGTTGCTACTGTTATGAATCATACTGTAAATATCTGATATGCAGGATGGTCTTAGGCAACCCCTGTGAAAGGGTCATTCGACCCACAGGTTGAGAACCGCTGAACTAAACGATGGAGCAGATAACTTCTTTCTGTTTAAAAACACAGGGTAGACACTCTAGGCCCTCTATCCTTAAATTTTGCTTATTTAAAACAAAATTAGATATGAAAGAGGCAAAATGACAACAGACCCCACAGAAATACAAAGGATTGTAAAAAAAATAGTACTATGAACAACTCTATTCCAACAACCTTGAACAAATGGACATATTCCTAGAAAAATACGACCTTCCAATACTCAATCGGGAAAAATAAAAAAATCTGAATAGGCTGATAACTATGAAGGAAATTGAAGCAGTAATCAAAAAACTTCCAGCAAACAAAAGCCCTGGCCCAGACAGCTTCACAGGGGAGTTCTACCAAGCATTCAAAGAAGAACTAAAACCTATCCTCCTCAGACTATTCCAAAAAATTCAAGAGGAAGGCACACTTCCAAGATCTTTCTATGC
>NW_006299390.1:4234041-4283076 GCF_000327345.1 Myotis davidii | reverse complement strand
AAAGCATTTAACAAATTCCAACACCGTTTCTTGATAAAAACTCTCAGCAAAGTGGAAATAGAGGGTTCATACCTCAACATAATAAAAGCCATATATGACAAATCTACGGCCAACATCATACTAAATGGGCAAAAACTAAAACTATTTCCTCTAAGAACAAGAACAAGACATCCCTGAACAGGGATGCCCACTCTCACCACTCCTGTTTGACATAGTACTGGAAGTGCAGACAATAAGTAGAAATAAAAGGCATCTGAATTGGAAAAGAAGTAGTAAAACTGTCATTATTCACAGATGACATGATATTGTACATAAAAAGCCCTGAAGACAGCATCATAAAACTACTAGATTTAATAAATGAATTTGGCAATGTAGCAGGATACAAAATTAACCACCCAGAAATCTATGGCTTTTTTATACACCAATAATGAACTCACAGAAAGAGAAACAAACCAAAAAAAAAACCCAATTCCACTTAACACTGCACCGAAAAACTTAAGATACCTAGGAATAAATTTAACCAAGAAGGTAAAAGACCTGTACTCGGAAAACTACAGGACATTGAAAAAAGAGATAGAGGAAGACATAAACAAATGGAAGAACATACTGTGTTCATGGATTAGTACAGAATCACCATCATTAAAATGTCCATACTACCCAAAGCAATCTATAGATTTAATGCAATCCCCATTAAAATACCAATGGCATATTTCACAGACCTAGAACAAACTCTCCAAAAATTCATTTGGAATAAAAAAAGACCCCAAATAGCTGCAGCAATCTTGAGGAAGAAGAACGAAGTTGGATCACAATACCAGGTATCAAGCTATATTACAAAGCCACTGTTCTCAAGAACAGACGTATAGACCAATGGAACCAAACAGAGAACCCAGAAATAGACCCAAACCATTATGCTCAATTAATATTTGACAATGGAGGCAAGAGCATACAATGGAGTCAAGACAGCCTCTTCAATAAATGGTGTTGGGAAAATTGGATAGATACATGCAAAAAAAAAAAAATGAAGCTAGACCGCCAACTTACACCATACACAAAAAGTAAACTCAGAATGGGTAAAGGACTTAAACATAAGACGGGAAACTAGAAAAATCTTAGAAGCATCGTATTAGGAAAATTGGAAAGATAGATGCAAAAAAATGAAACTAGACCCCCAACTTACACCATCCACAAAACTAAATTCAAAATGGGTAAAAGACTTGAACATCAGATGGGCAACCATAAAAATCTTAGAAGACTCCATAGGCAGCAAAATACCAGGCATATGTCGTAGCAATATCTTTACCGATACAGTTGCTAGGGCAATGGAAACTAAGGAGAAAATAAACAAATGGGACTACATCAAAATAGAAAGCTTCTGCATAGCAAAAGAAACCATAAACAACAAAACAAGAAAGCCTACTGCAGGGGAGAACATATTTGTCAATGTTATAACCAATGAGGGCCTAATCTCCAGAATTTATAGGAACTCATACATCTTAACGAAGATAAACAGTCCAATCAAAAAATGGGCAAAAGACTTAGACACTTTTCAAAAGTGGACATACAGAAGGCCAAGAGACATATAAAAACATGCTCAAAGTCACTGATCATCTGAGAGATGCAAATCAAAACAATAATGAGATATTATCTCACACCTGTCAGAATGTCTATCAATGACAAACGACAAGTGCTGGTGAGGATGTGGAGAAAAAGGAACCCTCCTTCACTGCTGGTGGGAATGCAGACTGGTGCAGCCACTGTAGAGAACAGTATGGAGTTTCCTTAGAAAATTAAAAATGGAACTCCCATTTGACCCAGTAATCCCACATCTAGGGATATATCACAAGAAAACAGAAATACCAGTCAGAAAGGACATCTGCACAATTTACAATAGCTAAGATTTGGGAACAAACAAAAAAAATGCTTATTTACCCCTCTATTATTTCACTGGAAACATTTTGCAAATTGAGGAAACAGGCATTTGGCCCATAATAGTCAAGTCAGAATACTTTACACACCAGATCTTATAGGAAGCCCCTAGTTAAATGAATGGCAACTGTCAAGCAAATTGCTTTGGGAGTTATGGAGCTTAAGATAACTGTTAGCAATTTATATTAAATTGGGAGCTGGTTTAAGCCGATTATTTTCTTAACCCCTAGGGGAAAGTAACTGAATGGAAATTTTTGAGAGATGAGTAGAGGGAGAGCTAGTGATCATTTGGACATCTGTAAGATCAAGGAAGGAGAAGTGCTTAAAAGAAGATCTACTGGGACAGGGATGTAAAACCACAAAGACCATTTTATAAGGGAGCTTCCCTTGATGCAGTTCAAAATTTTGGCTTCAATTAGGCAAAAAATAAAATGAAACTTTCTAAGTCTGAAAGGTATTATGTATCACAAATGCATACTTTCTGTTTTCTCAGAAAGTAGTTCTCAAAGCTTCGCATAATCGGGTGAATATTTACCTGGAAATAAGGCTGCAGTCTTCCATCCTAAGGATCCGGAGCTGTTGGCAGCCCATCTGAAGAAACTCAAATATTTCATCAGTAAGCAGGGGACAACCAGAAATATCCAAAATGTGCAGGTAATGGCATTTTGCTGATAACACTTCCACTGCTGAGTCAGTAATCTGAACACACAGCCAAAGTAAGTACAGATTATTGTAATGAACTTCATCCCAGGGAAGAACAGTGTACTAGTCAGTTTGGGCTGCTATAACAAAATACCATAAACCAGGTAATTTTAACAATAGACATTTATTTCACCCAGTTCTGGAGGCGGAGAAGTATAAGATCAAGGTGCCCACAGATTCAGTGTGTGGTGAGGGCCCTCTTCTTGGTTTATGGATAGCTACCTTCTTGTATCCTCACATGGCAGAGAGAGAGTTCCCGTTTCTTCCTATTCTGATAATCCCATCATGGTGGCTTCACCCTATTTAATTACTTCCCAAAGCCTAACTTCCTCATACCATCACATTGGGGATGAGGATTTCAACATGAATTTTGAGAAAACACAAATATTTGGGGGGAAGGACACAAACTTTTAGTCCCTAACAAATAGGGCACTTGCAGATTCTCTTTAATCAGCCTGCCACATGGTAGGTCTATAACTCTTATGTTAGTGATATAACTGTTTTCAGACCAATAAAATACATATTTCAAGTGGCACCAACAGAATTTGTGATCTTGCTATTCTTTTTAGAGATCTCTTGTTTGGATGGGAAACTTCAACAAAATTTCCTTAGTAATAATACCTGTTACATCAATATATGTAAGTTATTAAATGCTGCAGCAGTGAGCTTTATAACATCACATGTTACAGAACTCTAAAATTAACAGAACACTAAAAGTTAACCTGTAGACAGGGTTAGATGGCTATGAGAAGGGGTCTGGACATTGCTGATGGTTTGCATGTGAAGTAGCATGGTTCTGGGAAAGGACAAGTAAGCGAGACAGACATTTGCAGGCAGCGGGAGAAAGAAGAGCAGAAGCCACAGACATTACACGAAACTCACTCAGATAAATTCTGCTAAGGGCTCCAACATCTTGAAAGTTTGCCCAGATGTTTTGCAGAAATAATTCAACTCCACTTCTTAGATTATTTCACTTAGGATCTAGCTTTTGAATTTGTAATTGAACTGAGACTTACTGAAGAATCAACTAGATTACACTCCAAGGGAATGTTTTGTCCAACTGGATTTAATTTCTTTAAATGTTTGGACATTCTAAAACATACATAAGACTTGACTTGTTTTTAACATAAAGTTGAGAGAATTATGCGGAAAAACCATTCAATTGAAATGTACACTTTTTAAGTTTGGAAAAAAAGATGTCATTGTCTAAGCATGCTCTTTTTCCAGAACATGCTCGGGACCAAGGTTTAACATTGCAACTAATTCTCACAAAAACGCCTTCAGACATTCCTATTATACTATGTGGGTCTCTGAGGATCTGATGTTATTGTGTGTATGGGGAGCCCTCAGAAATGTCGAGGAAAGGAAAGAAAAAGAGTTCATAGAAAAGTCCAGAACAGGTGGAGTTTAGAGTGCTAGGTTTTATTGATACCGGGGGAACTGAAAAGGAGTCTATCACTTCCTGTAGACCAGAAACTCAAGGCCTCCAATAACTGAGGTGTCCAGACTTATGGGGGCTGGGAACTAGAGGCAGAGAGGACTGGCTACATTCTTAACTCCCAGATACAAGGTCCTACTCTGAGTCCTGTTGAACAGAGGTTATTTAGATTTTAGTGCTGGGTAGGACAGGGTCATAGGACTGATCTAAAAAGTAAGCTAGTTGCAAGGAAAAGCTGGCCTTCCAGGAGATGGACAAGGTGACCATTCACTATTAACCTAAGGGCTTTTGGGAAACCTAATCTAGAATGATGAGCCAGACACTGAAAGTGTTTTATGGCTCATCAAAAGAAATATCGGTGGAATATATTAGACTAGACCGTAGAATATATTAGACTAGACCAGGGGTTCTCAACCTGTGGGTTGCGACCCCTTTGGCAGTCAAACGACCCTTTCACAGGGGTAACCTAAGACCATCGTGCATATCAGATATTTACATTATGATTCATAACAGTAGCAACATTACAGTTATGAAGTAGCAACGAAAATGATTTTATGGTTGGATCACAACATGAGGAACTGTATTTAAAGGGCCAGAAGGTTGAGAACCACTGGACTAAACCATAGGCCTATGGTTTTGGGTGAGGAATATTTAGATTGGCCCAAATTATGGTCACCACATTTTCTGAATCAGGATACGCATTTGACCTGCATAATTGGTAAAGCTAAACCCTTCTCCCTTACATTGAGGTTCTGAAATAATCAACCCCCCTTTCTTTTTCTCACCCTAGATCTTTGAAGTAGAGTGATTCATTTCATAATATGTTATTTGTGTAACATCCTCTTTAGTTTCTAGGCTGCAGGGCAGTGGAGTTTGGGCTGCTCCCCGTGGGCCTGAGCCTGTGAGACACCGGTGACAGGTGGAGTACACTGTAGGCTCCAGACCTGCTGATGTTGGTGGTGGACTGTTGATTTAGTATTCAAAGCTATCTCTAGTCTGCTAAATTAGTCCAGCTGTTTTCAGGCTCCCAAATTTTGTTGCTCTTGTCTCTTCTCCTGTTTTCCCTATCAACGTGGGCCCTCACCCTTCTTCTGCAGTTTTAGTAACGTTTCAAGAGGAAACAAAACTATATGTGTATACTCAATCTGCCATATTACAGAAACACAAATCTATTTCCTGACATAGAAATATGTCCATAGTATATTAAGAGAAAAAAAGTTGGTTACAATGTATTTTGGAAAATATGATTGTGTTCTTTTTAAAAAAATACAAAACACATTCTATAACTTTTTCTAATTTCTTTGTACATTCTACAAGAATAAGTATAAAATACCAACAATGGTTATGTCTGGATGGTGGTACAACAATGAATTTTTACTCTCTCCTTTATGCTTTTATATGTAATCCAAATACTTTACAATGAGCATATATTTCTTTCATAAATAGGTATCAAGAAAAAAAGTCAAACACTTGAAGTTATATTGGAACATTAACAGGCCCACCTGAGGAATTTATATACAATTATGCCTTTGTTTGACATACTCTTTACTTTCAGGGCCCATATTCAGTGAAGTTACATAGTATAACTTGTTATATTTTTGTTCAGAAGAGGTGCAAATGATTTTTGTCTGCTAGAAACTATAATTCCAAGGTTATGGATTGATTACCTTATGGGTCATTAACCAATTTCAAATCTTAGCTCAATAATCAGATCTCAACATTCTTTCTTCAGTTCCTGTAAGTGCTCAGTTCAACCAAATGCTCTAGGAACTTGCTTTACCATTTTGTTGGTTCTCTTATTTATTAATTAATTAAATAAATCTTTGACACATTTTAAATATTTGTGTGAGGATTGTTTTTAGCTTTATGAATAGTCTATTGTCACACAAATGAAATCATAAAGCTATTTCCAATTTGGGGAAAGGAAAAAAAAATCTAATGAATACCTCAGACATGGCAAAGAAAAATAAGTTCTATGGTGAGTCCACCTCTCACTTCTGCTCTGCCTGAGTTTTATGGCTCATTAAAAAGAAATATCACTTTAACAGTGCTTCAATTTGATATTTCTGAGCTCTGACTTCTGCACATACCTGTGTACAGCCAGCAATACTGAGAAATGTGAGGTTAAGGCAATAAATGGACAGTGTTGTAATAAACTCATCTGATAGTTGGGTGCAATAAGAGACATCCAACTGTTCCAAGATTTGTGAGACTCTGCAGAATACCTGCAAGAGATTCCAAAGTCAAAGGTTTTTTATTTTACTTTCCTTAGTCTTTATTGAAATGTTGTATACATATACAGCCTTCTTACCCATAGCAGTTTACCTAGTATGCATTTCAGTTCTGAAATATAGATGTGTTACATCTTGTTGGGGAAAAAAAGCCATTACATCTAAAAATAATTTACAAAAGATATTCACACAGCAGCTTAATAACTTAGTAGTATTCAAATTCCTGATAATAGATTTCGGTTTTCTTGAAGTTAGCACTAATGACATTTTACCTACATAGTCAGCAATTATTAGCATTATATTCACCCAAGTGAGTGGATGAACAGAAATCTAGAGGTGAGAATTAGATGGCTAACACTCTAGGGCTGATAGTATAATATAATGGAAAGAACACAGTCTTTGGTATTAAGCAGACCTGAATTGTAATTCCATTTCCACTACCCATTAGTATAGATCTTTCTGAGCCTCATTTTCTTCTTAAAATTAGGGAAAACACAGTTGTCCTCCAGTATCCACAGGAGATTAGTTCCAGGACCCAGTGTATACCCAAATCCAGGGATGCTCCAATCCCTTAGTTGACCCTCCATATATGCGGTTCTGAATCTGCCACTTTTAACATCAACCCTCTAGAACTGTTCTGAAATGCCAAAATATTCATGTGAAATTTCTAGGGCTAGTAAAAGCCTGGAAATCATTGGGATTTATGTCAGTGGTTCTTAATTTTCATTTTCTTTTCAGTAAAAAAAGAAAGAAAGAAATCACAATAGAACTGAGTGATAATTAGCATCCACAAGGAAATAACAGTCAAAAGTTTACAACTCAGCAGTTATACAAGAGCAAAATGACCCACAAAATAAACCTGGCAGTAATTGTGAAAATATCTGAATAGGTCGAGATGAGTAGAAATTGGAAACCAAGTTGCTAATTCAAGATACTAAAACTATATTTATAAGAAAACTAGAGGCCTAGTGCATGAATCTGTGCACCTTGAAAGGAACTGTGGGCCTCGAGGCTGCAGTGGGCACAGGGGTTGGCCTCAGCCCATCCTCTGTGCCCAACCCAGCCCTACCTGCCATGGCCCCCAGTCCCCTGTCTCCTGGCAGCCCTGCTCCCACTGCCACCACTCCCATGTGCTGATGGCGCTGGCCCCACTCACACCCGCTGATGGTGCAGAGCGATTGGGCCTGGCACCTGCAGTAGGTGTGAGTGAGGCTGGCACCATCAGTGGGTGTGAGCAACAACTGCTGCCCTGATCACCCCTCAGGAACAGGGGGAGGTGGAGAAGCCCCCAGGGGCGATCGAGGCTGGCAGCCACCGCTCACACTCATTGATGGTGCTGAGTGACTGGGACCGGCAACGGGCGCCAGCAGCGGGTGTGAGTAGTGGCTCCAGTGCCAGCTGCAGGTGCAAGTGGGGCTGTTTCCAGCAGTGGGTGTGAGAGATGGCTGCTGGCCCCGATTGCCGCTCAGGAGCAGGGGGAGGTAGAGAAGCAATCAGGGTCAGCAGCTGCCGCTGTGGGTAGAGTGGGTAGAGTCCCTAGGCCTAGCCTGCAATCAGGGCCATCTTCTGTCCGCTCACCAGTCCCCAGTCCCGCCCTGCTGCTGCCCACCCCAGTTCCCCGGGGTTCCCCGTTCATCATCCAGTGATCGAAGCCTGTGGGCTGGAGGGAGGGACCAAGAGGTCTGCCTTCTGCCTGCTTGCCAGTCCCCAGTCCCACCCCGCCAACACCCACCCTGGGCCAGGGAGAGGGACCAAGAGGTCTGCCTTCCACCCATTCACCAGTCCTCAGTCCTGCCTCACCACCACCCACCCTGGTTCCCTGTTCACCATCTGGCGATCTATCAGAGCCTGCTGGCCAGGGTTGGGGGGGCGGGGAGGGACCAAGAGGTCATCCGTTCCGCTCGCTTGCCACTCACCACCGCCACTCACCCCAGGTCCCCATGGCTCCCTGTTCGTCATCTGGCCATGGGAGCCTGAGGGCCGGGGGAAGAGACCAAGACTTCTGACTTCTGCCCTCTCACCAGTCCCCAGTCCTGCCCTACTGCCACCCACCCTGGTTCCCTGTTGGCCATCTAGCAACCGGAGCCTGCAGGCTGCGGGGAGGGACTGAGAGGTGGTCAGTGCACCTCATAGCAACTGGTCAATTGATCGTTCTGGTCATTATGCCGTTATGGTTGCTGGCCTTTTATTATATAGGATAGGATACAGTAGATTCTCAATAAAAACTAGTTGGTTGATTAATCTTTGTGTGTCTTCAATGATATAAAGAGTTCTGTTTTAATAATGCAGGAATTCTTATGTTTCAAGGAGTAGGATAACATTGCTTTCTACTTAGAGAATAGATAGCCTTCAATGAACCAGAGAAAATTTAAAACAAAAAGGAATATTTAAACAATAAGAATAATTTATGAAGACATGAAACAAGCTTTAAAGGGAGATTCAAGACTCTCAGTGTCTGAAAACCCTCATTGGTGACATCTCTCAATGTCTTGGGCTGCTTGAATCAGTTATGCATTAAGCCTTCTTTGAAGTTTAACTTTCGCAGAGGTTTAAATTAAACAATAATGCAAAAATGATTAAAAAGTCTTTGATGCGTTCATGGTAGCATTGTCATCCATGGAAAATCTGAGACACAAAAATTGGTATAAGGTTTTATGCATGGCATAAATCAGTGCAGATCCGAGAAATAAGTCAGAACTTTTCCTCTCATATTCATATTTTCCTTTAAAGACATGTAAGTCATATTAAGTACTTAAGTCTACAGGCATGTTTCAACATAATCACTCATTAAATTCCATTTCTCTCCTACAGATAAGATTATTATATACTTTTCTGGCTCTAGTGGTGCAGAATCATACATGTACCAGTACAGTTGATATTCTTTTCTTGGAAAGTGGTAGGCTAAGCTTCTTCCAAGTTAAAATCCTTTATAATGAAGATGGAGAGAAAAGGCAAAAATTATCAAGTGTAGCCCAGCTTGTGAGGCTCAATGGTTGAGTATTGACCCATGTACCAAGAAATTGCCAGTTAGATTCCTGGTCAGGGCACATGTCTGGATTGCAGACTCAATCTCCAGTAGGGGGGGGGGGGGGTGCAGGAGGCAGCCGATCGATGTTTCTCTCACATCCATGTTTCTATCTCTCTATCCTTCTCCCTTCCTCTCTCTCTCAAATCAATAAAAACATATTTTTTAGAAAAATTATCAAGTTTTGCTCCCATCACACATATCACCCAATTTTGCTGTGGGTTAACAACCTTGAAGAAAACTTCCAAATCTCTTAGTTAAATAGTATTTTCCCCTGTACCTTCTGAGTCAGTAGCGGGGGGCGGCGGGGAGGGGGGAAGGAAATTAATAACTGCATTCCTAAATGGGGTATGTAGTGGAGACTGAGTTTCACTCACATTTACTGACTGTCACAATAATGTGCTTTTGCCAAAATCCTGATTTAAATCATCTTGACAGGTGGTAGTTCCCAGCCTTACAAGAGCTCACCTAATGTTGCATACTTCATGACACCATCTCTTGGCTATTTGTCTCATTAGGTCTGATTAATTCTACCACAGTACCAAGTTTTGTGGGGTTTTTTCCCCCTATTGATAATTATGGAAGTATCTTGTACCGTCAAGAAACATTTTCTATAATGAAGACTATTATAGGCTGCCTCAAAGGCTAAAACACAACTTCCACAATTTTAAGTAATAAATTAAACTCAAAACTATAATTTCTTGGGCCTCGTATATTGCTTAAGGTGTAGTGCTCCACTTCACCAAAGACAGCCTTGTTCCACTACTCATCAGAGCAGGAAGGAGTGGTGGCCTGAGCACACTGAGTTGGGAAATATGGGCCTTCCCACCAAAACCAAACTATGCAGAGCCTCTTCCCTTGGTGAGTTACATTTTCACCCTCCATGCCAGAGAATTCAGGCTGAGAAAGGCTTAGCTAAGGCCCAACCTTGGAGGACCGTGCTGCTTTTAACTATGGAGAGGTCTCTGGAAGGGGGAAAGGGCAAGGCCAAACAAATATTTCCAAAGATACTTTCATGATGAAATTTGTTACTGAATGGCGATTCGGGAAATGAACATTAGCTTTAAGCCAGCTCAAAAGTGGCTTATTTCATGAAGTTTTCCCCAATTCCTCTGGAAGAAATGCCTCTTCCAAATTCCTATATATTTTATTTCTTTTTTTGTCTTTCTCACTTTCTACTTGTACTGTAGCTATATAATTGTCTTACCTTCTACATTGACTATAGCTTCTGGAGAGCAAAGTCTTTATCTAATTTAACTTTGTGGCCCCAATATCTATGATGCAGAAGTAGTTCAATATGGGAAAGTGTCCAAAGGAATGAGAAATGCCTCTTAGCTCAGGAGTGAGGAGAATGAGCTCCCTCAGATCACTCTCAGAACACCAAGTCTGATCCTTCCTTGCACTCTGTTTAATAATTGTCGGAGGTAGAGTAGGAGGATGGTTAAGAGCAGAGCGTCTGGAGCACAGAGTAGGGTTGTTGTGAGGATTGAATGAGTTAATATGAATAAAGCAATTGAACAGTACCTGGCTCACAGTAAGCAGTCAATAAGTAGTAGCTAGTACTATTATTTTTATTCACCACTTCTCAGAGGCTATGATCGCCAAATTTCTAAAATCATGCACACCATAGTAAAAATATTTTGAGCACATACTTTCAATAAATGTATATTAGTTTACTTATAAATTATATAGACATACAACTATTTAAATATGTATTATATCTTATAAATCATATGTTGATGTCAGAAATGCCCAACCCTGTAGAGCAGTGATTCTCAACCTTCTGGCCCTTTAAATACAGTTCCTCATGTTGTGACCCAACCATAAAATTATTTTCGTTGTTACTTCATAACTGTAATGTTGCTACTGTTAAGACTCATATGTAAATATCTGATATGCAGGATGGTCTTAGGCGACCCTGGGAAAGGGCCATTTAACTGCCAAAAGGGTTGCGACCCACAGGTTGAGAACCGCTGCTGTAGAGAATTTTTATAAGAGTTTATTTTAGTCAAACTGACCACAGGCCAGGAAGCAAGATCTCAAATGCTCCAGAGAAGGACAGTTTTGCAGGGTTGTTTTTTTTTTACAAATTTAGAATTAAGGAGGGAGAGTAAGGAAGATTATGTAAAAAGTGGGAGAAAGCAAGGTACAGAATAGATAATGAGATTATGTGCTCCCTTGAGGTTGGCTATGCCTTTAAGGGATCTGGAAAAGAGGATTTCTTCTGGCATTTCAAAACTGTGTTAACCTAGATGCACAAGAAAAATGGATAGTGCTTGCTTAAAAACCTTTTACTAAAGAAGTTATAAGCCTAGGGTATGACTATCCACCGTGACCTGCCCAGCTCAGAATTTATGATCTGATTGTCCTGTGAGGTTACTTTTGCTCAGATTTATTTTGAGCCCATTTTTCAACCATACATATCTCCACTAATATAAGACAAAGATGCTAATTGACCATACCTTTGCTATGCCCAAGCCACGCCCACCAGCCAATCAGAGTGACTATATGCAAATTAACCCAACCAAGATGGCGGCCGGCAGCCATGGAGCTGGAGCAAGCAGGAGGCTTGGTTGCTCTGGTGATGGAGGAAGCCAAGCTTCCCGCCTGTTCTGGCCAGCTGTGGCCTTCATAAAAGACAACAAAGTTTCAGTTATAGAAGCTAAATAAATCCCACATACCTGCTTCCAGCCAGCCTCCACTGGGAGCTTGGGTGGCTGGGGGCGCTGTGGGCCGCCTGCAAACAGCCATCAGCCCCTCACCCAGACTGGCCGGGCACCCCAGCAGGACTCCCCACCCTGAAGGGGGTGTGGCCAGTCTGAAAACGGCCCTCAGCCCCTCACCCAAGCTGGCTTAAAAACCTTTTATTAAAGAAGTTATAAGCCTAGGGTATGACTACCCACCATGACCTCCCCAGCTCAGAATTTACAGGCACCCCAGCAGGACTCCCACCCTGATCTGGGACACCCTTCAGGGCAAACCAGCCAGCCCCCACCCATGCACCAGGCCTCTATCCTATATAATAAAAGGGTAATATGCAAATTGACGTAACAGCAGAGCGACTGGGAATCACTGGTCACTATGACACACACTGACCACCAGGGGGCAGACGCTCAATGCAAGAGCTGCCTTCTGGTAGTCAGTGTGCTCCTACAAGGGGAGCTCTGCTCAGCCACAAGCCAGGCTGATGGCTGCCAGTACAGCGGTGGTGGTGGGAGCCTCTCCCGCCTCCTCAGCAGTGCTAAGGATGTCCGACTGCAGCTAGGCCTGCTCCCCGTTGGCAAGTGGACATCCCCTGAGGGCTCCCGGGCTGCCAGAGGGATGTCTGATTGCCAGCTTAGGCCCAATCCCCTGCGGAGCGGGCCTAAGCCAGCAGGTGGTCATCCCCCGAGGGGTCCAAGACTGCGAGAGGGCACAGGCTGAGCTGAGGGACCCTCCCGAGTGCACAAATTTTTGTGCACCGGGCCTCTAGTAAAAACAAATAAAATGTATGAGATAAAAATAAATCTAAATAGAAGTTCTAATATTTTCTTGTCACACTGAAATAGATTTTCTTATTCATTTGCCAAAGTAAATATTTTCTCTGGAGATATCTACTCAACAGTATACCTTTGGTTGTCAGTAAACTTTGACAATTTTCTGGCTGCACAGACCCTGAGTATTTGATGAAAACAAGTGGATTACTTTTAAAATATAAACTGTGACAAATGCATAAAAAGACATCAAATGAGGGGAAATTAAATAACAGAAAGGGTAAGCTGTGAGAGAGAATTTGTATTGGAAAGAAGACTAGGAAAAGAATGCAACAAAACCTACTTAAATTATATTTTATAATTAGGATTTATTGGGGGGGAAAATCCACAACCATTTAAGGTTTTAGACTTTATCACCTAAATAAAAATGAGCCAGGGTTAGACTACCCAAAAGCCAATCAAATATTTTTCTTGTGGCCTGTGGCATAATCCACATTTTCCATTTTTCTAAGATAAGTGAAACAAAAAGGTGTCCAGTGGCCCAGTTACCTGGTCCTCCTCCAAAAGCCTCTGTGGGACAAGAAGGGCATGGGAATTACTTAAGCTATATTAACCAGCCTGAAAGAGCTGACAGGTGTCTATTTGCACAGCCAGCCACCCTATGTTTTCTCTTTCTCATTCTTTACCAAGAAAATGGCAACTCAGAACTTTTACTCTAAGGACAAAATCACACCATCCTTTCATGACCTCTTCCATTTAAGAATCTCTAGGAAATAATGAGTTCATGAACCATGGGTGCTGCTGCCTTGATCTTTCATTTGGGGGCATATAGAATAAGAGATGACATCAAGGGAGCCTCCTGGTCAAGGGAGGGCCTGGAAACAGAAGTTGTGTCTGTGACCTTGAGCAATTTATTTAACCTTCAGTGTCCTCATCTGAAGAGAATGAAAGCAACTGTCTACCCATCTCGCAGGCTTCTTGGAAGTTGAAAATGTATACTCCAAAAGCACTTGGCAGACATACGCCCTATACAAATGCTGGCTTTTGTCAGAAGTGGAACCAGAGAAAATCTAGAACAATCTCATCTATAGTTTAACATGCTGAAGACTTTGGGATGAGGAAATACCATGCGCAGAATTTAAGTGGAATCTGATAAGAGAAGGTTATTAGAAGTCATAACATGGAGAAATCACAGCTCCTGTGAGACATGCCATAGGAACTCAGTTCATATCAGGTGAGGCACAAATAGCAAAGCATAAAAGATAAAAGACAATTGGTCATTTAGGTTTAAGAAGCAAAAGAAGCATAAAGTCTTAATCTTATGTGAATAAAAGTAGGATTCTGATGTTTATTTTTCCTGCCTTTTTATTTTTGCCTTCAGACGATCTGACAGGTTTTATTGATGTCTTGGCAAGTTTTGTATAACATAAGATAAACTAATGTCCCAGGGGCAGCTTCAAGGTTGGGAGAGGACTCCCAAGGATTATCTCCCTTTAAACACATTCTCTTTGGAGTTCTTTTCATGAAAATAACAGATGTGCACATTCTTTCAGTGAGTCCATCAGTGCTTCAGTTGTCTGAGAGTGGTTCTCCCCAGTGGGAGTGGGCAAGAAGCCAGGACTGGTATGGGGTTTTCTTACGAGTCAGCTATTTATCAGCCAAGAAAACATGGTACCCATGACTTCAGTATCCCTCAGAACCTTACAGACTGTGGGAAAATGACAAGCCATCAAATCCCACATCCTTTGAAGCTTAGCAAATTTCTAATCCTATTGAATTGTCTCTACAATTGGAAACACACTACTCTGAGAAGCAACAGAGGACAGCAAGCTTAATCCTTTTGCTCACAGCCTTTGAAGGCAAAATAATATGTAGGTATCTTGGTAGGAGTTTGTGATTCTCAGTTGATTCTAGGTACTTGGGTCTCTTAAGTGTATGTTGTTCTATTATAAATGCTAGGAGACCATTCTTGGCCTGGAGAGCACAGATTTCTGTAACAAAGCTCTTACTTGTTTCAGGTTTTGTGGGAGTTGCTTTTTCCTTAAGATACCAGACACCCATTTCTTAATTCTACCAGAGGGATTCCTTAGTTCCCTCAACCAAGACTCTGTCAAATTATTCTGAACCTGGGGCCTTCTGGGATCTTCATCACAGACAGTTTAGTCAATTAATTCCTAATAGTAACCTGGAGTATTGGAAAAGGTAAAGAATTTTTCTGAGCAGTATGGCCAAGAGATCAAGTATCCAGACCTCCAGATGTCCCATCTCTCCATACAGATTTCAGAGCATCCACCACCCCAAAGGCCAAGGATTAAGGCCATTTTGTAAAGGGGTCCTACTTATGTTGCTTTAACTATCCCTGGAGAAGAGGTGGGGCTATTGAAATCTCATGCTTTGACAATTCTTGAATGAGTTAATCTTAGAAACCAAATAGAAATTCATGTTGGCTTTTTAAAAAGTGTTGCTATGTGGAGTCAACACATCATCCTTGGCATTGTAAGTAAGTATGTGTCAAAGGCCTCTAAAATCAATTGTGGTTAAGCACTAGGGGGTGAAGTCTATCAACTTATGAAATTAATTGATGAGAATCTTGCATAAACATTTTATAACTAGTCAGAAAAAAAATAGTGATTTAAAATAAGAGTTTAAAATCAGAAAAGAGTCCCTGGAAAGTAATCCAGTTTTTGCTGTTTGGGCAAGAATGAATTCAACATGAATGTTAGGGCAAGACATAAATCCAACTCTTCTTACACTCTAGAGAGAAATGTCCAGAACAGACTGGCCAAAGGCCATTCTTGGGGAGGAGGACTCAGGACTGTTGCTGAGTGAGGTGGGTACTCCTAGACCTTCTGACCTGAGTGTCCATGTAAATTCTCCACACTAATTATAAGGGTCTCAATTTTATAGTGCAGGTAGTCCAGGATACAGGACTAAGGTCCCTGAACTCTCAGCCCCCATTTGGACTCAGCGTGGAGCAGACCCACACTATAGAACTGCTTGACTTACTGAGCAGTACTGGGTCAGGCTGAAAGCCAAATAAATAGCAATAGATCTTGCGCTGCTGTTCTCCCAACTATGAAGTGACTTGTGATTTGCCCCACACGGCCACCCTCCCTTATTCCTTGATCCATCTTCTCTACTTCCCTCTCTATTTGTAAATCGAGATAAATCTGTTATTAAGGGTCAAATAAATAGCAAAAATAAGAGTTTGCAACCCAAGAATAAATAAAAAGTTAAAACACAGGGAAGATCAAAGGAGAAAAGGAACTTGTTATCTCATGTCCAAGCAGTGAAGGCAAGATTGAGGGTCTCAAAAGAGGGGGGCTCTGAAAGAACAATGAGGGAAGCAGAGGTTCTAGTATCTCTGCTGCTGCTTATACCCCATAAACAAAGTTTTTAGATACCTTTGTGATCATCAGAGAACATGACATTAACCCAGGCTAAACTAGGCTCTTAAAATTCCTCAGTGATGCCATTTGCAAGATATCAGTAAACCAGTTTGAGAAGAATACAAACTAGACAGAAAACACAGAAGAGTAGATGAGGCTGAAACTCCACCACATACCTCTTATTTCTCATGTAATTATAAACATACCCACTGCATTCTGGTTTCGGGGCTTAAAAAAACAGATATCCTTATCTGTTAGAGATACTTTTTCATAATAAAAGATAAGAGGAGGCCATGTTTGAGTTTGAAGAACAATGACATTCTTGAAATTACCTGTAAATAGAGTAAAAACAGTAACAAATTCCAACAGAGCTCCCTTAGCTTGCCTGCAGCCACCACACGCCTTTGGAGAGAGTGGGAGAGGGAATACTTAAAAGACTTATACAAGTAGAGGGATACAGAGAGCTTAGAGGAAGCACAGAGAAATTCACTCACAAGAAGAGAAAGTGCCACAATAAATGCCAAAATGCTGAATAGGACTTGGTAGTTCATAGCCCTGGCTATGTGACTTGGCTGTGGAAAGGGCTTGAAAATGAGGGCTCCACAAACTCCCAGGCAGGCAAGCCAGATGTAAGTAGATCATCCTTAACCATGTCTTCACCCCTGTCCGCATCCAAATTATCAAGTCTCATGGATTTTGCCACCTAAAAGTTCTCCATTGCATTCCCTTCTCTCCAACCTCACGGTTACTGCCCTTGTTCAAGCCGCCATCCTCTCTCCTGTGGACGATAACAAAAACCTCTCAACTTATATTACCTTTATTTTTTAAAATATATTTTATTGATTTTTTACAGAGAGGAAGGGAGAGGGATAAAGAGTTAGAAACATCGATGAGAGAAACATCGATCAGCTGCCTCCTGCACACCCACTGCTGGGGATGTGCCCGCAACCAAGGTACATGCCCTTGACCGGAACCGAACCTGGGACCCGTAAGTCCGCAGGCTGATGCTCTATCCACTAAGCCAAACCAGTTAGGGCAACTTATATTACCTTTAATCTAAATAGCTGTCCTCTCCCCCCTCTGCCCTTATATCTAACTTTCATCTTATTTTTTTACATCTTTATTGTTGAAAGTATTACATGTGTCTCCTTCTGCCCCCTCCATGGACCCTTTCTAGCCTGCCCCTGGCCTTTATCAACCTATTGTCTGTGTCCATGGGTTATGCATATATACACACCAATTCTTGGGTTGATCTCTTCTTACCCACCCACCCCCACCTTCCCTCCGAGATTCCACAGTCTCTTTCATGCTTCTATGTCTTTGGATCTCTTTTGTTCATCAGTTTATGTTATTCATTAGATTCCACATATGAGTGAGATCATGTGATACTTGTCTTTCTCTGACTGGCTTATTTCGCTTAGCATGATACTCTCCAGGTCCCTTCATGCTGTCTCAAAGGGTAAGATATCCTTCTTTTTTACTGCTACATAGTATTCCATTGTGTAAATGTACTACAGCTTTTTTATCCACTCATCTACTGATGGGCACTTGGGCTGTTTCCAGATCTTAGTTATTGTAAATTGTGCTGCTGTCAACAGAAGGGTATATACATTCTTTCTGATTGGTGTTTTGGGTCTCTTAGAATATATTTCTATAAGTGAGATCACTGGGTCAAATGGGAGTTTCATTTTTAATTTTTTGAGGAAACTCCATATTGTTTTTCAAAATGGCTATACCAGTCTGCATTCCCATCAGCAATGTACTAGGGTTTCCTTTTCTCCACATCCTCGCCAGCACTTGTCATTTGCTGATTTGTTGATGGTTTTTCTTTGCCTTAGGAGATGTATCTGTAAACATTTGTAACACGAGATGTCTGAGATTTTGCTGCCTGTGATTTCTTCTAGGATTTTTATGGTTTCACGACTTACATTTAAGTCTTATATCCATTTTGAGCTCAATCTTGTATATGGTTTAAGTTGGTGGGCTAGTTTCAATTTTTTTTTTTGCATGTATCTATCCCATTTTCCCAGCACCATTTATTGAAGAGACTGTCTTGACTCCATTGTATGCTCTTGCCTCCTTTGTCAAATATTAATTGACCATAATGGCTTGGGTCAATTTCTGGGGCTTCCATTCTGTTCCATTGATCTATATGCCTGTTCTTGTGCCAGTACCAGGCTGTCGGGGTTTTTTGTTTTTGTTTTGTAATATAGCTTGATATCTGATATTGTGATCCCTCCAACTTTGTTTTTTCTTGAGAATGCTACAGTTATTTGGGGTCTTTTTTGGTTCCATACACATTTTGGAGTGTTTGTTCTAGATCTGTGAAATATGCCATTGGTATTTTTAATAGAGATTACATTGAATCTGTAGATTGCTTTGGGTATTATGGCTATTTTAACGATTTTAATTCTACCAATTCATGAACACCCCAAAATGTGTGTCTTCATGAGCACCAAATAATTTTAATTTAACATGATCATTGAATGTCTAATGTTCTCATTAAAAAAAACAACAAACTCAAGTTGAGGAAAGTAATGAAAACCAGATCCTAAAAAGTCAATACTGAGACTACACACACTCAATCTGCATGTGTTGTGGTTTTCAGTAAAACACTACAATGAGGTAGTTCATGACTCTTGAAAAACCTAACCAGTGTAAAAATGCTTAATTACTTGTTTTTCTCATTAAATCATCATGTACCAGGTAAAATAAAAGTTTTCAATGTCTTATGATAAAAAGAGACTCTCCTATAGTTACCTTTTATAAATAACAAGAAAAAAATTTCTGACAAATTGTAGATAATTCAAACATCTCAGTTTAATCACCTTATGTTACTCCCTTCCTCTCTCTCTTGTAAATCTAGATAAAGGAATTGTGGAATTGACTTTATACATCACTTTCTCCTCCCCACCTCCTTTGTCTTGTTTATTTAGAAACTTAATAATTGGGCTGGAGGAGGCACAGAGGAGAAAGATTACCACATGCCTGGAAGTGTGAACCTTGGAAGGGGTGAAACTGGATAAAAGCCACCACATACACACACACATACACACACACACACACACACACACACACACACCAAAGGCAGGAAAAGGGGATAATAAGAGAAACAATTTTTTTGTAAACTTTAATAGAAGAGCTGATCTTGTGCAACTAATAATTAAATAATTCTATATTTCTATGCTCCTGTATTCACCCATTTTTTTCTTGTAAATCACTGAAAATAAATATACACCTATTTTTAAAGATTTTATTTTTATTTACTTATTTACTAGAGGCCTGGTGCATGAAATTCGTGCACTCTGGGGTGGGGTGGGGGTGCCCCAACCTGGCCTGTGCCCTCTCACAGTGTAGGAGCCCCGCGATCACTCACCCCAAAGAGATAGGCCTCGCCACCCATCCAGGGCTCCTGGATGGATTGCCCCAAAGAGGTAGGCCGGAGCCGGGATCCGGCCTCCATGCCACACGGAGCTGCGGGACTCCCAGGCCTTGCTATGCACACAGTCCTGCCCACCCACTTGCGCCCACTGAGCACGCAACCTCCTGGTGATGGATTGTGACAGCATGAGGGCATCGCATCGTGATGGTGTGAGGGCATGATGGCCATTTGCATATTAGCTCTTTATTATATAGGATTTATTTATTTAATTGATTTTGTTAATCCTTGTTTGAAGATAATTTTTCCATTGATTTTTAGAGAGAGTGAAAGGGAGGGATGGAGGGGGGAGAGAGAGAGAGAGAGAGAGAAACATCCATGTGAGAGAGACACATCAGTTGGTTGCCTCCCACACGCACCCTGATGGGGGCCAGGGAATGAAACTGAAATATGCCCTTCACCAGGAATCAAACCTGCAGCCCTTCAGGTGTATGGGCCACTGAGCCACACTAGCCAGGGTAAAAGTTTACATTTTTCAAAGCTATGCTAAACTCAGCTGTGTGACCATATCATTTGCATACGGGTAAATGCTTTAATCTAAAATATCTCCGAGTACCTAAAAATAGGGTAATTTTCAAGCTCTAAAGAGTGAAAATAAAAATGACTAGAACCCACTGACCAAAAGAGAAATGGCAAAAAATGCTGGCTTCCTGGTACTCAGCCTCACCGTTTGATCAGCACTCTCGCCCAAAGGAGCATTTTAAAAATTAATAAGTGATGCACATTAAGAGGCCATTTCAACACTTCTGAATGATTTTAATACTTCTGAATGATTCATAGTTATGGGTCAAATGTAATTACCATTTAAGAAATATAATTGGATATTGATATTTAACTTTTATTTTAATAGCCTTTGCTCTATCACCTTGTCAAAGACCCTTTGAAAGTCTGACTAAATCATATTCATGGATAAAGTTTTGTGTAAATGCATGTTTAATCCTTAAATGAGCTGCAATAGTAACTAGTAAATCATGGTTTATTCTTAGAGGAACCTTTTGGCTTTTTCTCCTAGTAGGTTACATGCATCTAAATGTTCTGTGACCCTTTTTGTTACTGTAGAGTTACAATCTTGTCCTAAGTGGAACTTGTGGACCTCTCTGTGATTTTTGTTTTTAAGGATAGTGTTTGTTCTTTTTAATTCTTTATACAATTGAATATAGTAGTAAGCACATTTCTTAGGAACTTCTTAGAATCTTGATACCCAGGATCTGGAATTGGAAGAAATTGACATCGCTTGACACTAATGCCCCTAAAGATTTCTTAAATTTTTCCCTTAAGTACCATTACATTGTCCAGACAAAATGAAATATAGTCAAAATAATTTGAAACAATTTTTCTTCACTAAGTCATATTGTCAGTCAACCATTTAAAGCAGCAGTCCTTCATTTCTATTCTCCGTTTTTGTAAAACTAGAATTATATGCTCAAGTCTATAGCACTGTTTGATCCGGCACCCTCTATAGCTCACCAGTTTATATAATACTTTAACACTCTCCTATTCGTCATGCTAGAACTTCTTGTAAAGAGCTTACAGACTCATGGAAAACATCTTCAAGTTTGCTATTCTCTGTGGACTTGTCAGCTATCACTTGTGTTATCTTTCACTTGTGGGATAAATCCTTTTACTTCAGTAAGTTTCTTTCTTTAAATTTTTTTCCTCTAGTTTAGCTCCAGGATTTAGTCTCAGGGATTTTGAACTCACAGGAAACTTTATATGGAGCTTCCAGTGTTTAACATTTACCCATTCCTAGTTTATTAGTTCCCTTTTAAAATGTTACCTTCCACGATTTACTAATAGGCAACTAGATTTTATCCTAGTTCAATCACATGTATGACATGTGATTCTGGTTTTTCTACTGTAACAGTGCATTGATATGCTTAATGTTGTTGTACCTTGCTCATAGTAGCTACTTTGTGACTTCCTAGGTATGCCTCAAGGCTAGGTCTAGGAAATTTACCTTTCTCATGAGTTTTTAAAGTACTAATTGAACACGTAATTGTTTATAATATCCAGTTACTTACCTCATGCTTTCCATTCTGGGTAAAATATGCTACCCGCTGTGTTTGAGAAACTTAAGTTCCTAATTGTTAAGTACCTGGTATAACTTTTCAAGCTCTCCCAATTTTCATGGTGAGACTATATAACATTTCTATATGCAGGACACCTTTATAGGCTTACACTTTTACCATATTGCATTTCATCATTCTCCAAGTAAAATGTCGCCCTATACCTATTGATCCCAGGAATTGATTTTGTCTCAACCAAGATCACATACATGTAGTTATATTTCTAAACCATTTTTTCCCACTGTGACCTACAAAGTTCATTTAATTTGTGCTTAATTTTCCATCTTAATTCTTTATCAAAATGACTTAATTATCTTACCTGAATTCCATAATTGGTGAATTCATAACACTCAGACAGAGAAAGTTCCTTTAATTTTTTATGTCTGGAAAGTGTCGACAAACCCTAAAAATGTTTAATGTAAAGATTATTTTGTGGTTATAGTTTAGATAGAAGATATATTTCCAATAAGAGAGCCATTCATACAGAAAGATTTAGCTTCTGTCTTATATTTCTTTACACTTAGCAAATCATAAAGTAACTTTGGTTAGGCAACAATATTAAATAAAAATTTCAGGTTGTCTCTGTCTAATGTTTTTGCAAAAAGTATCACAGTGCCCCAGGACCAGAAAACTCCTTATCTTGTTACCTGCTTCCAAGTAAATGTTATCTAAATCAATACAAACAAATCTCAAAGACCCCTAAACTTACACCTTCATTAATGTGGCTAATGAATCTGTTTTTCAATAAATTCTTATTGTCTCACCTAAAAATCTTTAGCTGATTTTATTATGTTTAATTGCTTGAAAAGAGGGAACAGATCTTTATATAAAGGCCTGTGGACAGATAAAATCATTCATCAATAGTCCACTTCTTTTTCAGTTCAAAAGCTTTCTTTCTTCTTATTAAAAAAAAACAGATTGCCCTTTTCAGCTTAAATTTAATTATAGTTTATATATAATATTAGTTTCTTGTCTAAATATAGTGATTCAAAATTCATATACCTTACAATGTGATCACTACACTAAGTCGTAATCATCTACTACTGTGCAAACTTACCACAATGTTATTGACTATATATATTCCCCTTTACCTTTTTCACCCATCCCCACACCCACACCACTTTGGCAACCATCAGTTTTAATCACAGTTTAATCACAGTTTCTATGATTCTGTTTTTGTTTTGTTTGTTCATTTTATGTTTGTTTAAAATTCCATGTTTAAGTGGTATTTGTCTTTCTCTGTCTGACTTATTTCACTTAGCATAATACCTACTTGGTCCATTATGTTCTTGCATATGGCAAGATTTTATTTTTTTATTGCTGTGTAAATTCCGTGTGTGTGTGTGTGTGTGTGTGTTGTGTGTGTGTGTGTGTGTGTGTGTATAAACACTTAGGTTGTTTCCAATTCTTGGCTCCGGTGCAATGAACATAGGAGTGTGTATATGTTCTCAAATTAGTTTCCATTTTCTTCAGATAAATACCCAGAAGTGGAATTGCTGGGTCATATGGGAGTTTTATTTTTAGTGTTTGAGGCAGCGCCATACTCTTTTCCATAGTGTCTGCGCCAATTTGCATTCCATTAACAATGCATGAAGGTTCCCTTTTCTCCACATCCTCAACAATATGTTATTTACTGACTTTCAGATGATAGCCATTCTGACTGGTGTGATGTGATATTTCATTGTGGTTTTTATTTGCAGTTCTCTGAAGACAGCCCTTAAGTTTTTTATGAGTGGTTTTGCGGTCCCACTTCTCAGTACTTCCCCCATAAACTGGCAAAACTCTCAGATAATGAACTGATTAATGTGCCTTATCGATGCCATCCTTCGGGTTGCAATCAGGATCACATGACTTTTATAATTCCATAAGCTATGTTCCCTAGACCAGGTGGACAAGGAGAATTCCTTCTCGTTCTATCGTCCCAGAACTGGCTGGCAGGGAAAATAACAAAAATAGTGTATGAATTTCTCCTTTTAAATTTTTATTTGCAGGATTGATTTACATTTTACTGATCTTAAACACAACATTAGGACCATAATTTAAAATGATTTTGAAAATATTATGTTTTTTTTTAATGATGCACATAAAAAAATCCAGATGAAGGGAGAAAGTGCTTGGCATTCTTATTAAACAAAGCCACTGTTTAAATTGTAATATCTAACTTCAGTTAACATTTTTGTACACCACCCCAAAATAAAATCACTTTGTTTATTCTTTTAATTATTTTATTACAAATGTGGATTCTTTTGTTAAGAACACATTATGTTTTCTGCCTCCTTCTTTCAAAACAGAGAATGACCAAACCCTGTGGATCCATTCACATGTGGTCTGGGTTCCAGATGTGGATGCTATTTTATTGATGTTAGAAGAACTGGATTTAGGTATTCCCCCAACAGAAACCATATTGTTTGAACAAAAATATTAAGTAAGAGATGCAAAGTTTGTCTCTTTGCCCTGTACTTGATAGTAGCTAAATATGTTTTATTATATTTATTATGTAGCCAAGTTAGAATTTTTTAAGGTGAACTGGAAATTAAGTACACTTGCTAACTGTGACATTTAACAGTCTACATTCTCTTTACCATTTTATTGAAAATCACTAAAAATTAATATTTGCTAATATTAAAATAGAATTCCTTGTTTTATCACTATAATTGCTCATTAAAATGTGTGACCTCAAAATTTTATTACTTAACATCATTAGCCATAAGGTAAACGCAAATCAAAACCACAATGAAATGCCACTGCATACGTACTAGGATGGCTATTCTTAACAAGACAGATAATAAAATGTCTTGGTGAGGATGAGAAGAAATTAAAACTCATTAATGTTGATGAGAATGTGGAATGCTCCAATCACTTTAAAAAATAGTCTAGCAGTTCTTTAAAATGTTAAACATAGTTACCATATGCCTTAGCAATTTCACTTCTAGCTATATAACCAAGAGAAATAAAAATGTATGTCAACACAAAAACTTGTACACAAATATTCCTAGCAGCATTATTCATTTAGAAAAAAAGTAAAAGTTGCCAAATGTTTCAAATGATGAAAGATAAATGTGTTATAGTCATACGATGGAATATTTGGCAATAAGAAAAAGTATTGATGCATACTACTATAGAGGCACATTTAAAACCTTATGCTCAGTAAAAGAAGCCAGACCTAGCCCCGGCCAGTGTGGTTCGGTTGGTTGGAGCGTATAGTCCTGTGCACCAATGGGATGCAGGTTTGAGTCCCAACCTGGGCACATACCAGCTTGTGGATTCAGTCCTCTGTTGGGTGTGTGCAGGGTTCATTTTAACCATAGCTTTCTGGCTCAGAAGCTTTTCAGATTAATGACCTAAAGAAATCAGAACCAGTGAGGTAAAATGTTCTACTTGGCACCATGAGGCTCATAAAAGCTCCAAACTAGGAGGTGTTCTCTGAAAAAAGTGATGGTTTCAACATTTTACAGACTTTCTTTATACTTTTACAAAGTCTTAAATCTCAGGTCTGGGCAAAATGCATTCATTCTTAATTCATATCCATTTGATAGATATATATATATTTAGCATGTATTTATTATACTGATCAGGCTCTGGGGTAGAAACTGGGAGTATAAAAGTCAATGAGGTACAGTATTTGCTCTCAAGGAGTCCACAGTCTGGCATGGAAAACAGGCATATACAACAGATTATTACAACCCAGTAAAAGGTAAATACTGTGCACAGTGGTGGTACCACAGAGGGATGATGAGGCCAGCCACTGTGGATTAGAGAAGACTCCATAAAGGAGAATCATAAGTTGCCAAGAAAACTATAGAGGGGAAGAAATTCTAGGAAGAAGGAACAGAATTGCAAAAGCATTAAGATTTAAAACAATATGGCATGTATAGAGAACTATACAGCATGGCATGAATAGATTTATAATAAATTTTTTGTTGTTGTCAATTCTCATCTGAGGATATTTTTTCTATTGATTTTTTAGAGAGAGTGGATGGGGCAAGGGAGGAGAGAGAGAGAGGGAGAGGGAGAGAGAGAGAGAGAGAAAGAGAGAGAGAGAGAGATCGAAGTGAGAGAGACACATTGATTGGTTGACTCCCACTTGCACCCTAACCAAGACAGGGGATCAAACCTGCAACCAAGGTACATGCCCTTGACCAGGAATCAAGCCCATGACCCTTTGGTGCATGGGCCAATGCTCTAACCATTGAACCATGCCAGCCAGGGCAATAACAAATTTTTAAAAAACATCTGAAGAGCTGATCCAAGAACTTCTCTTAAGGAGACAACTGTGGGGCTTTATTTTGGTTTTGTTTTAATACCCTGTTAAGTGCTTGGGATAGAAGTCCTGGGGATTGGCTGGTGCCTTGCTTTTACTTCTGGGAGGGATGGAAAGAGGAGAGTCCGAAGACAAGAAAAAATAAAGAGGAATGAAGAACCAACAAGGTGGAGTAATTGTGTCTCCGTGGGGCAAAGGCAGGTGGATGCTTACTTTTCAGGAAAGTTGTAACATCATGAAAATTTAAAGCTTCCTTCCTTTCCTTCAAAAGTTAGCTACACTCATGAATGCTTTGCAGGAAAGGTTTTGGTTTTTTATTTTCCTAAAGAGTAAGAAGGAGCAAAAGTTAATCAGGTGAAGCACAGAGGAAAGCAGCTGGTGTGCAGGCTGGAAGAATCAGATTGCAAATTGGACGAAAGCGAGGCCCCAGAAATTCGTAAGAATCTTGGTGAGCACTTTGCTCCGTCGTGGGCCTTGGAAGTCAGGAACCTGAATCAGAGGGCCCAGGCGCCCCTCATAGTTGATTTATATTACAGCTCTGGTATGAGGGTCACTGAGGGAAATGTCAAGACATAAGACCCAAAAGGAAATGGGCACCAAGTCATGAGAACCTTGTGCATTATTCTGAGGAATTTGGATTTCATCCCATGCAACAGAGGTAAACAAAGCTTTCCCTTGGTAGGGAGTATGAGCTGCCACATAAGTGGCCATAATGCAAAAAAGAACAAGAATATGTTTCAAGAGAGAGACAAGGGGGCCACAGAGCAAAAAGTCACTGCTTCCAGTTGGCGGTTTAGAAGAGACTTTCATGGAAAAGGGATAATTTAAATTAGGGCTTAAAGACTAAGATTTTGACAAGCGGAATAATGGGAACAGTGTTTCAGGCTGAGGAAACAGCACGAACAAAGGCTGCATTTGGAAAGTGTGAGCTGTTTGAGAAGTGACTCAGTTTGGGGTCTCTAGTAGTAGTGAGAGGGGTCATCGAACACTGCCAGGAACAGATCCATGGACACAGACATTTAGAAGCAGACAAGTCCTTGAAAACTATTCTCCCCTCCCTCCCAATATTACATCTGGAATTGTTTAGCTAATGAGTATCACCGACATAAAGATAAAGCATCCGTTCCCCTTAGTTTTAAAATATCCATAGAAAGGTTCAAAGAATGGTACAATGAACACCTATATATATATACCCTTTACCTAAATTCACCAATTATAAACATTTTGCCAGGAGTCTAGGATGACTGAAAACTCTGATGTAATTATTGGGGGTTAGATCATGGGAAATCTATAAAACAAAAGATCCTTGACAGTCAGCAAACAAAAGCAGCCTCCTTTCTTCCTGCCTTTATTTTGAGGATTCAGTGGGACATGAGTTGTGGTACAGAAGGTAGAATTTGGGGGCGGGGGGAGAGAAGGAGGTTGTTAAATGGTTGCGTAAAAGGTAAAAGTTCTGTGATTCCTTGCCAAACATACTGAGGGACAAAACAAAACAAAATGAAAATTCTGAAAGTCAAATGGGTATTTATCTTCTTTTTGTCACCCAGGCCCAAAGGGGCCCATAGTATAGAGAGATGTGTCCTGTTGCTGAAATTAAACAGATCTAAGAGGAATTCAGCATCTTTTCTCCAAGTCCTCATCCCTCTCTTAGATTCTTTTCCTGATTAATACCACCATGTCTACAATTGACCAGTTAAAACTGTGGGCATTGTCTGTGTCTTCTCCTCTCCCCTTTGCTCCCCCTATCTAGCCAATCAATCACCAAGCCCTGTCTGTACTACCTCCAAAACATCTCTCATACATGTCCCTTCTGCCACTATCAAAACCTCCTTATTTCTAGCTGTCATTGCAGTAGTTCACCCTTTCTTACATAGATCTCCCTTACTGTCATTTCTGTGCCCAAATCTGTCTGAGTCCTTCTCTGCAGAGTTCTTTCGTGTCTCCCATTGCATATAGCGTGTTGTCTGAATCGCTTTGCGGCCATCCAAGACCACTCACGTTCTTCCCTCCACCTCCTTCTCCAGCTTCATCTCCCACCACGTCCCCTGTCCTCGTGGGCCATACTCTGACAATATGAAGTCACCTTCCAACAGGTAACTTTCTCTCATGACTCCATGCCTTTTGACCTGCTTCTTCCTCCACTGAGAATGTTCTTTCCTTCTTCGCCTGACCAATAACCTACCGAAGCTTTCAGCTGCACCTCAAAAGCTGAAAAGCCTCGCCTGACTTCTTCACGAGACATAGCACCCACTTTCCAATGCCTCCACTCTGCCAGGATGTAGGATCTGTGCACAAGTCTGTATTACAACAAATATGCCTCATTATTTCATAAATCAAGTTAATTATTGCTGCGATGTACTGGATACTTTCCATGTGCCAGGCACTATGTTAAGCAGTTTGCATTCGTTATCTTATTTAATCCTCACAACACTGAGGAAAAGTAATATGATAATCACTATTCCAAAGAGAGGGAAATGGCGGCACAGAGAGGTTAAGTCACTTGCCCAAGGTCTCGTAGTGTGCTGGCACCAGCCAAGATGTGAACCCACACTCTGAACTCAATGCTTTTTGGAATCTGTAACCATGTAGTGCTCTTACTATTGTTGCTGTTTTGGCACTAGGCTGCACCTTGAGTCCCGTACTATGGCTTTAAATTGAGTACTCCCAGAACCTAGCATAGTGTTTGACACAGTTGACAATGAATAAATACTTGTGAATGAGTGAATAGTCTATAAAATTAGCTGTTTTTAGTAGACCCAGTTTTCTCTTATCTTGCTGGCATACTCTCAGAATTCTTGTTTGGAATCTATTTCCCTTTGTGAATCAGTGTTTACATTTCATATGTTTCTTTCTGAAAGATTTGCTCTGTTTGGTGCTGCTTACCACATTATTTTATGAGTAAAGGACAAAACTTCTACTTGGAAATATGTTTTCTCTCGATTAACACATTCCCTTTCCAGAGTCACTGATAGCACTGTCTTGTAAAATGTCCTTGAAAATGTATCGTAACCTCCCAAGTGATTTTCCCTTCTATAGACTGGTTAGTGATTACAGTTTTGTATAAATAACTTAGCTTTTCTTCTCAGTTATTTTTATTTCTGTTTATTTGACTGTTAGTATGAATTTTATAGTCATATTTCTTTCTTAAAGATATCAACCTCCCTGGCCTAATTTATTGACCTACAGAAGGAAACTAGGCTTTGGTCAACACACAGAAATAGATCTTTATATATTTATGGAGGGAAGGAAAATCGGCATCTCTGTTATCTAAAAATAGAGCAACTTGCCTTGAGACTGTTTGCCTCTTACCTGATGAAGGTAGAGAGGAGGGTTATGCCACCAAAGAATCTCCGTGAAGGAAGTGACAAGCTTAAGTTGGCCGCTGCTTTTTGCAATGTTTTTGGTAGGCGTTTTGCTGGAAACAGGGGACAACCGCCTGTTACCTGTGCGAGGAAAACCACTATTGCCAGTTATGGAGCCAGCAGATTTATAGAGGGCCAGTGGCTGGAGAGAGGGGCCTGGAAAGGACTAAGGAGGGGTCCCGTTTTATGTGGAAAAGTACAAGGGCAGGCTTCTTTTTATGTGCAAACCCGTTGGTCTCTGAGTTAGCCTGCTTCCTTCCTTTTCACTCCCATTCTTTCTATTTCTTGAATCCCAAGTGATTTCATATGTTTCCTGCCTGAGAGGTTTTGCTCCCTGAACCTCAGGCTTGGTGTGTGTGTTCCCTGCAGATGGGTGGTCTCTTGAAAGAGTATCATCAGATTAAGACATGCAGCTGTAAGCACTCCCGCTCCAGCACAGAGCTTTTCTGAGAGCATGTGGAATTTAAAGAAGCCGTGTTCGGTTGAGAGGAAGGAAATGGTACCAGATCCATTCACTCACTGACGCACTGGTCAAATATTTTACATTGCTCTTACATTCTAGGCATTATGCTGGGCATCCCAAAGACAGGATGATCCAGCCTCTGCCCTCAAGAAGCGCATAGTGCTATAGGGAGACAGGCTTGGAACAAATATTGAAATATAATGAGCTGATTGCTCTAGTGAAGGCATTACTAAATACGGTGGAAACACAAGCCAGGGAAATCCTAAGCCTGCCCGGGAATTCCAGCAGAGCTCCACACAGCTGGAACTTGAAAGAAAAGGGGAGAGGATGTTTCAGAGGGAGTAACTTGCAGAAATGGGAAGGCAAGGAGAGCTTCACTTGGGGAGCCATATAGGAGAGTAAAGGTAGGCAGGGGCCGCCTCAGGAAGAGCTTGGTCCCTCACACTGGATTATTGGGACTTTATGCTGTAGTCACTGTGAGGCTCCTGAAGAATTCTGAGCAAGTCAGAGGTTCACATTTGCATGCGGGAAGGTCACCCTGCAGCAGAGTAAATTTGAGGACAGTGATATCTAAGGCAAGAGGGGTTAGTAAGAAGAAACAGTGCTTGAACTATGGCAGTGACAGCAAGGATGGAGAGGAGAGGGGGAAGAGATATAAAAGATATTTAGACTACAATGATTGTTAAAGTTCTCACATTGGCTTCATTCTGTTCAAGGATATTATTTAGTCATAGATTATTTTTTGGCTAGAAATATCTGAAACTGGATGGCCTTATAACATATGCAATTAAAATTAACATGGATATCACATGCCGATATTTAATTTAAGTGGGGGTTTTTTTTGCAATTTAATTTGAAAATAATTTGTGTGCTATTCATAATTCAAGAGTCATTATTATTGTGAAGTCATCTAAGTAGGAAACACCCTTCTAGGGAACTGTGCTGTAATGTGGCAGACATAAGGTTACAGTACCCTGGGAACTAAAGAATGCTTGCTTATTCAGAAAAACACATAGAGACATTGATGTCACCATGTGATTTATGTTTTCTTAAAGAAAAAATGCATCAATGAAGTAAAACCTATTGATATTGCCTTGAAATGATATTGATTGAGAAGTATGATTTTCTGATAATTATGACAGCATGAAAAATGTTTATTATAGATCAAATTAAGTCAAAATCTTAAAAGCTTGACTATTAGCTTATGTCAAGATGCTTTATGTCATAATCATCAGCGATTAACTTGTTTAGCATCTCCCTCCCTAGGCACATGAAGAATGGAAGGACAAGTAGCCACAATAATCAAACAAGAAGAAATAAAAGGAATCCAAATTGGGCAGGAGGAAGTAAAACTGTCATTATTTACAGATGGCATGATATTATCTATAGAAAACACTAAAGACTCTATCAAAAAGCTACTAAATTTAATAAACAAATTCAGTAAAGTATCAGGGTACAAAATTAATATTTAGAAACAAGTGGCATTTCTATACATCAATAATGAACTATCAGAAAAAGAAACTAAGAAAACAATCCCATTTACTATTGCAAAAAAATTAATAAGGTAATATTCATGATAAAAATTAATATTTAACCAAGGAGATAAAAAGGCCTGTACTTGAAAACTATAGGACATTGAAGAAAAAAATTGGTGAACCTTTTCACCCAGTGATCCCCCTTCTAGGAATATATCCTAAAATCCCAAAACATCAATCATAAAGAATATATGCACCCCTATGTTCATAGCAGCATTATTTACAATTGCCAAGATCTGGAAACAGCCCAATGCCCATCAGTAGATGAGTGAATAAAAAAAAAGCTTTGGTACATTCACACAGTGGAATGCTATGTACCTGTGAAAAAAAAAAGCTAAAGACATTTTATGTTTTGCAACAGCATGGATGGAGATTATTATGCTAAGTGAAATAAGTCAGAGAAAGACAGATACCATATGATCTCACATGTATGTGGAATCTAAACAAAAATAAACTGACAAACAAAATAGAAACAGAAGCATGGATGCATGGAACCAACTGACAGCTGTCAGAGTGGAGGGGCATGGGGGAACTGGATGAAAGAAGGTGAAGGGATTAGTCAAAGAAAACATGTGCACATAGGCAATAGACACAGACAGCAGTGTGGTGATGACCAGGGGGGATGGGAGGCGGGAGCTGAGTGGAGGTGGGCTAAGTGGGTGGGGAGAATAGGGACATTTGTAATAGTGTCAACAATAAAAAAGAAGTAAAAAGGAAGGTGAAAGGACAAGCATCTCAGACAGAAGGTGCAATGTGTTTAAAGGTCCTGCAGTAGAAAAGAATTGGCTTGTTTGAGGAACTAGAGCAGTGATGGCGAACCTTTTGAGCTCAGCATGTCAGCATTTTGAAAAACCCTAACTTAACTCTGGTGCCGTGTCACATAGAAATTTTTTGATATTTACAACCATAGTAAAACAAAGACTTATATTTTTGATATTTATTTTATATATTTAAATGCCACTTAACAAAGAAAAATCAACCAAAAAAGGGAGTTCGTGTGTCACCTCTGACACGCGTGTCATAGGTTCGCCATCACTGAACTAGAGGAAGGCAGTGGAGCTAGAGGAAAGGGAATGAAGTGAACAGATGCATGCAATGTTATCAGAGGGGTAAGGCAGAGATCTGTTCAATTAATGGTAAATGTTCTTTCAAATTTTGGTCTTTAATTTCTCTGTTCTGTTAGACACTGTTGGTTATTCCCTCAACACTCATTTCACACATGACTACATTCACCTGGTTCTCTTATAACCTTTTTCACCTTTCTTTAATGTCCTTCATAGATTTGTCATCTCCTTCCCAATCCTTAAATATTGATATTCGGTTGTGTTTTCCTGGGTGCACATTTCTTCTCAGTCCCTACACTATCTTTTAGGACCTTGGTCATATTCACACTTCCATGCTCATGACTACCATATCTAAATCTCCCTTCAGGGTCACTCCCAAGCCTTTGGGCTGAATATTCCAAACACTCTCACTCAGTCTGATAAAATGAAGTAACTTTTCCCTCAAAACCTATTATTTTTCTTACATTATCTTTTTTTGAGGTAGGACCGCAATCCACCCAAAGTCATATTTTTGGAATAATTCTTATTCTTCAATCTCCCCCTCCCCTATGTCTTCATCTTCTACAACAAACTAATCACCAAATTATTTTAGTTTCACCTCCTACGTATTCTTGAATATGTCCTTCCCATGCTAGTTCTGGCCTCTGACCTAATTCAAGAACTCACCATCTTTTTTTTTAATACTAAAATGATCTCCACTGGTCTCCCTTCCTCTAGTCTTTCTCCCCTCTAATCTATCCCCTAGAGAACAACCAAATAATCTATATAAAATAGGAGGCTGACTAGCATTGTGACTACCCTCCCAATTGTTGCTCCACCTTCATTGGTTCAAGTCCAAGCTCCTGGCATAGCATGAAATTCCCTCAGTCACATCTTCTTTTCATGGTGTATTCTAGTAGTACACTAAGCTACATAAAGTTCCTTGAACAAGCATGCATTTCCATGCTTCTGTATTGTGCTGGCTGAATTAAGATATCCTTTCCTCTGCTTCCTCTATCATTACACCTGTATTTAAATTATCCATACTTACTTACTTTTCTAAATTGGGCTGTAGAAAATAGGTCTAATTCACATTTGATAACTCTACAGCTCAGCATTTGTTCTTTCATTCAATTAATATTTATCTACTACTCCCCAGAGCTCTGGGAAAGCATCAGTGAGCAAAACTAAGTCTCAATCTTCCTGGATCTCACATCCTAGTGAGGGGTCTCCAGGAGATTGCCTACATAATGGGCACTCCAGACCTAGTACTCACAGTGGAATTTTTTGAAAATTTGACAAATGAAAATCTTCTTAAACCACCATCTAAGCACACCGTCTGGAACATTGCTCTGACTCATTTTCCCTCATGAATATGGCGGTGACTAAGGCAACTTAAGCTACAGATTAAACTGCCCTGTTCGTGGATTCTGTGGTCTTTAGTAAATGGTAAGTCTCCTGACTGGTGTAAAACATTTTTCCATATAAATGGAGCTATAGCTATAACCTCATTTTCAACCAATCCTCTGGAGTAGGAAGGGAATAAATGACATCCCATTTAATAAGACATTAAGAAAAACTACAGAAGATTAAAGACTTTTAAGATACTTTAAAAACTATTACATTAGTAATCTATTTCCCCTCACTTATAAGCCCATCCTCTTTATATTAAAGAGGAAAATTGACATATTTCCTCTTTCTCTCTGAAATTAATAAAAAGATACACTTTTTGTTTTATTTTTAATTCTTTATTGTTGAAAGTATTACGTATGTCCTTGTTTTCCCCCAGCAACTCCTTCTAGTTCACCCCCCCCCAAACCCCCTCCCAGGCCTTGACCATCCTATTGTCTGTGTCCATGGGTTATGCATATTAGATTACTTTTTCACTTTTGTTCATGGATGATACAATACATTAATCACTATTTTCTACAAAGGAATGGATAAAGACAATAAAATTATTATAAGAAGTTATACAGTTTGAAATAACGGTGTTCCCTCTGCTTTCCTCATTTAAATTAGCTCTCTCAAATAAAATCTTCCTAGATTTTAAAGTATCTGTATTTTTTCCTTTGCTAATTAACCTCATGAGTTTCCATGAGTTTCAGAATACAATTCCCCTTCATCTTCTGCAAGCCTATAAAGTTCTTGTACCTCTGAGGAGTGAATTACAATGATTTTCCTGCTTATTTCCTGAGCTCTCTACCTCTGTATAACACTATCTTATAGGTGACTCAAACTAAACCCGGCCATTTTCCCAACTTGTAGCAAACCTGCTCCTCCCCCTGTGGAAGGCACACAGGTTAGTTAGTAAGGGACACTACCATTTATACAGATGCTTACGCCAAAAATCTGGCATCATCCTTGCTCCCCTCCCTCTCGTCTATACCCCTGTACTTGGTCTATTTCTATCTCTTGTTGATCCTTCCATCTAAATGTCTCTCAAATCTTCAGACTTTGCTCCAGCCATCTCCCTGGCTCTAGCCCTAAAGCAGACCCTCATAGCTTTTCATCTGGATTTCAGCTTCATAATCGGCCACCAGTTCACTTATTATTCCCATGTCCCTCCTGCAAACAGAGTGATCTTTTCAAAACGTCCATCTGACCATGTCTAATTGACAGTACTGAATGTCCTTTTATTGCCAAAAGGACAGAGAACAAATTCCTCAATGTGGCTTCTCGGCCTCTCACAACCTGGCCCCTGTCCATCTCTCCAACGTCATCTCTCACCACTCTCCTCACAATCTAGCCATACCTAATTCTGCAGATTTCCTGGATGCCACCATACTTTTAAACCCCTGTGTCTTGGTTCAGACTATTTTGTTAGTTCAGCCCATACCCATTCCCCTTCTATTGGAAAAGGTCAGGTTTGCCCAGCTGGCATGGGTCAGTGGTTGAGCGTTGAAATATGAACTAGGAGGTCACAGTTCAATTCCCAGTCAAGGCACGTGCCCGAGTTGTGGGCTCGATCCCCAGTGTGTGGCATGCAGGAGGCAGCCAATCAATGATTCTCTCTCATCATTGATGTTTCTATCCCTCTCTCTCCCTCTCCCTTCCTCTCTGAAATATATATATATTTTTTAAAGATCAGGTCTTACTTGAGTCTCTGAGCCAGGTTGTTTCCCTTCTCTTTGGTTCCCACATCTGTCACACTTTGTAACCATTTGCTCTGTGCCTGTCTTCCACTAGAACAGCGGTTCTCAACCTGTGGGTCGCAACCCGTTTGGCGGTCAAACGACCCTTTCACAGGGGTCACCTAAGACCATCCTGCATATCAGATATTTACATTATGATTCATAACAGTAGCAACATTACAGTTATGAATTAGCAACGAAAATAATTTTATGATTGGGTCACAACATGAGGAACTGTATTTAAAGGACCAGAAGGTTGAGAACCACTGCATTAAAAAGTAAGTGCTCAGAAGAGGGGTCATGTTTTGTTCATTCTGGCATCCCCAGAACTGAGCACATAGCAAATATTTGTTAACTGAGTACAGTGATTCTAACTGAAAAGTCATTATTGAAAAGAATTGAGAGTGAACATAATTATTAGAAAACATAAGAAATGTTTTTCCCCCCAAAAGGCACAACTGGTCACATTTGATCTCTCATAAATATCTGTAAATTCAGAGGTTAAATCTCAAGTGTTAAGTCTGTAGTCAAATTTGCATTTCATCAGAGCTACAATCCAGACTTAGTGTTCAGCTGCTCAAGTTGACAAGTAGGCTGGTTTATTTTAATTTGACTGTTAGCGGTTAGCTTCCACAGCTGTTGTGGTACTGTATTGTCAATCATTGGCCTGGTAGATCAGTTTTACTGATTTGGAGGGGAGAAAAAACAACAATATTCAGAAGACTTCTTTTTTGATCTTTTAGCAGAAAACAATTAGCACTCTTCCCCATAGATGTGCATTTACTGCTCTCTCAGATTGTGAATATTCTTTACAAGAAAATGAAAACAGCAAATGAGGTTATCATTTACAGTTTTAAATTGTCCTCAGTAGGTAATTTTTTAATATATCATCTTTGAAAATAAAAACGGAGTTTTCCCCAAAAGCTAAAAACTAAGAGCATTTAAAGTTCACTCCCTTCATTCAACAAGTGTTCACCAGGCCCTGCAGGCTTGTGATGAGTATTGTGGTGGCATTATCTTTTAATGTCTTTTATAATGAGCTCTGACCCCCTATTTCTTTTTGTCCTGTGACTCTCCAGACAACAGCTGGGCATTCTATTTGGATGTGTCAGGGAAGGGTTTTTATAGAAGAACACAGGGAAAAAATCCTTCCTCTTTAAACTTTTATGACCTTTAAGCTTCAAATCCTAAACCCTGAAACACTTGGGGCATAACATTTTTTAAAACCATGCAATCAGTTTGAACATTTTTTCCACCCCCAGAATAGATATGGAATCAATGCCAAGGGAAAAGAAGAGGAACAAGGAGAGGAGAGGAACAGAGCAGAGAGGGAAGGAGAAGAGGAGGGAGGAGAAGAGGAAGAGAGGAAAGGTAAAGAGAGGGGAAGGGAGAATCACGGGGAAGCGAAGAATGAGATGCTGGAAGATCCCTCATAGATCTATTCTGGACCTCCTCTATTCAGCTGGACAGAAAGTAGGGATCTTCTGCTAGAATTGGGGTCCTAAATAAATGAGAACCCATGTCACCTTTCCTGGTAGGGCTGTGAAAAGCAACAAGGCATCTGAGTTTTCATGAGCTTACCATATATCAGCCAAGATCTAATGAAGAAAACAGAAATAACTCTATTTCAAATGGAGGAAATGTAATTGTGACAGGGAATTGGCTACATAGGTGGTAGAGAACCTGAAAAGCCGAAGGGATAATGACACAGTCTAAAGATTAGCTGCAGCAGGAAGCCACTATGTTGGAAGAACAATGGGAAAAGGTGGTGTTATTGGAGCTCAGGGTCAAAGGTTACCTAGGAAAGTGAAACCACAGAAGTCCTGACTAGACAGTTGATCGTAAATGAAATGCAGCTACTAATGATGATGCAAAGAAAGGTGGAAGAAAATCCTGGCCTCTTCCTTTTTGTGATCCTTCACAGGTGCCTCACAAGCACCAAACCCAACTAGAATCCAGTTAACATGAATCAGCCACTCTGTAGCAGAGAAATGGGTGAGGAATGAGTCTGAGGGCAAATATACCCTGAGAGCAGGAAAATGTCTTCAGGAAATGTCTAGAACTATGGACCTAAGACAGCCTCACAGAGTCCCCGTGGCCTAGCATGACCCAGAGGAGGACAGAGCAAGGCACATATGACAAGGGTGCCTGAAGAATTGAAGGGGCCTTGATGCTGGGACAGGGAAGACACATAAGGATCTACTTAGACAGGAAACCAAAGACCAAATGGGCCCTCAGAGATCTCAGTGAATTCCGGCAGAAGACATTGAGAAGATAAGACTTGACTCCACCATAATGAATTAGCTATGCGCATAGATGGAGATAATTTAAGGACATAATTAACTAAAGCAGTGGTTTTTAACCTGTGGGTCATAACCCCTTTGGCGGTCGAACGACGCTTTCACAGGGGTCGCCTAAGACCATCCTGCATATCAGATATTTACATTATGATTCATAACAGTAGCGACATTACAGTTATGAAGTAGCAACGAAAATAATTTTATGGTTGGGTCACAACATGAGGAACTGTATTTAAAGGGCCAGAAGGTTGAGAACCACTGATCTAGCAGACTAGAGGGTGAACTGAAATTCTCTATTAGACAAAGAAAGAAAAGCCATTAAACAGACATAGCCCTTCATCTAAAAGAGCCCACTGAATGATGGGGAAGGGTAGTCACATAGCCCAGATGCCAGTAATACAGTGAGAAACAGAAACAGGTCATGTTGAGGGATGCACTGGGGCTGGAGATGCACATGGAGAAGTTTCTATCCTTGTCTGTGAGGTAGGGCTCTTGAGTTTAAGGGATTAATCGGGATTTAGGAAGCAGGTGGAGGGGAGAGCCTCCCCTTTGTTGTTTTCCTATGTCCCTCCTAATGCATTTCAAGAGAAACCAGTGCATTACTAATCTAACTACCGCCCATTTCAGTCTTTCAGCAGCATGGCAAATCTCTCCTGGTTTATCATCCATTTGATTAGTAAATGAGGCAGTGCTGAAGTGACAGGATGCATGTGACCTGAGTTTCAACTCTAATGGGTAGCACCAGCAGCTTGCAGGAAATGAGGTTCTGTAAATGTATTCTTTTGTACATTTGGTGAGGCCATTTCTAGACTTCAGTTTTGAATTAGCCCGAGATCTCAAGGCACTCAGGTAGTCTTGCAGAATATGCAATCCACAAGAAAAATCTACTTAAGCCATCTAAAATATATTATTTCTACATTGACCAACTTCTATTATGAAGCAAATTTCAGATCTATCATCTAGTACTCCGATCTGTCAGGACTCTCCTTTCAATATTGTATTTTGCATTTTTTAAACAGAGAAACAAGACCTGGATTTACAAGTAACTCATCTATCACTATTCCAGAAACAGTATTCCTAAACTTGCCTTTTATAATCTAAGATTTTAAGAACTAAAAGTAATTGTTGTTCTTCTCATTGTTTACAAAATGGAAAATGATTATATTACAGAAAACAAACATTATTGAACTGTTTTGAATATTTTTTTTACCTTATTAGAGACATATGTTCCAGAGAGATCTAGTGATATCAAGGAGTAGATGTTTATGATATATTCAACTCCTGAGTCAGTCAGTTGTTCACAATTTCGTAAACTCAAATAGTTTAAGTTAGGGCAGCTGAAAGAATCATAAAAAATAATTTTAGCTTTTAACTACTGTTAGTAACAATTTCTTCACATAAAAACGATCTGGGAAAGCAAATAATACTGAAGCAAGGATTTTACTTTTCTCAACATAAAAGTAAGCTTAAAGGTGGAAAATAATTTGGCATTACAAGGGTTGATGAAAAGGAGATGGCTTATTATATAAGGCACTAGAGGCCTAGTGCATGAAATTCGTGCATGGGCAGGGCCCCTAGTGGCTTAGTGGCTGGTGGTTGCTGGCCAAGGCCTCTCTTCCCATGGTTCCCGGGACCAGCCGGCCCCGCCCCCTGGTCAACCTCTTGGTTGAATTCCCAAACTCCCGGTGGAGTGGACAATTTTTATATTAGCCTTTTATTATATAGGATTCTTTCTGTGATTTCATTTCATATTGCAATTTCTAATAAAAAAAAATATATCACATACATATCATGTAAGTAACACAATGAATGATCACTACAAGTGCAAGGTTAAATTTCTTACTTATCCCTTACGAGTTTGCAACAGCAATTGGTCTTGACCAGCCGTGGGCAAACTACGGCCCGCGGGCCAGATCCGGACCGTTTGAAATGAATAAAACTAAAAAAAAAGAGACCGTGCTCTTTTATGTAATGATGTTTACTTTGAATTTATATTGGTTCACACAAACACTCCATCCATGCTTTTGTTCTGGCCCTCCAGTCCAGTTTAAGAACCCATTGTGGCCCTCGAGTCAAAAAGTTTGCCCACCCCTGGTCTTGACCCTTAGTATACACACGACCTCCGCCAAATAAGGAGAATGAAGAATAAATTCACCAGCTAGAACATCCCTTAGGAAATACCTGAGTAAAGATTTACATGGAAATGATATCCTTGAAAAGTACAGCGAAGTCACTCATGCCTAGATATTCATAACTTCATGAATGATCCATTTCAAAGTTTCTCTAAGGTGAAATTCATAAGAAACATCTCAGATACAATTAAAAGCCACTATGACTCCAATGTCTTTTATTTTATTTCATGGAATATTGGGCCAGCTTTATGGCTGGTCCTGATGTTTTTCAAATGGCTTTGAAGTTCTATCTCTAATCTCTCCTTATTAGTAAATATGCAATTACTAATGATATGATGTAAAATATTGTTTTATCATACCGCTCTGCTAGTCTCAGAATAGAGGCATCACCCACTTGGATACAGTTACTTAAATTCAGCTCTCTTAGCTTTGTGCTTGAAGGACCATCAAGAAATTGCTTTAGTCCCGTATCACCAATTCTGTAGGAAAGAGTAAAAAGAGCTTTACATGTGATTTGATATGTCAGTATATTGGAATACGATTTAAATATAAGAAACATATTTAAAATAAAATAACTAAAAAAGAAATTGCAAAGATGTATTAGCAAACTTAAATAAAATTAATACAGGTTTGTTGATACCAATAATTTAATAGTTGTGGGAACTTGCTTTAAAACTTCATGCACAGTTCATTTTTAAAGGATTGGTGTGTGGTTAAGAAAATGTTTATTCTTCGACTCACCCGCTTATTTTTTTAGGTGTATCTTTCATAGATGGATTTTAAAAATCGAACCTGAAACTCTATCTTTTCACCCTATATTATAGTCTTATAAATTCCTTTTTTTTGTTTTTTACTCTGATGTCATGAAAGTGGTTATCTTCCAGCTCTGTTCTTCTCTTTTCAGTGAGTTCTAATCTGCTGATTAGCAATCCATTGAGTTTCTTTATTTCAATAACTATATTATATTTTTATTTCTAAAAGTTATTTTTCTTTTCAAATAAATCTAGTTATTTTTACATTTTGTTGCCTGCTCATATTTCTGATTCCATTATTTATTTCTTCAAATGTATCATACATAGTTACTTAATATTCCAAATCTGATCATTCTAATATATGAATTACTTGAAGATCAAATGTATTTTGCCATTTCTGGTGACTCCTTTTCATGGTAACTCCTATTTTTGTACATTTGGTGGTCTATAATTGTGAACACCGATTTATTTGATCTTAATCTATGGTAACCCTGAAATCCTAAATAGAAGATGCTTTCCTATAGAGAAGAAGCGTTGAGCTAACTTCTTCCAGACGCCTGAGTCCTTTAAAGGGTTTTACCAGCTATACTGCCTGAAGCAGAAAACCTCCATTTATTTTAAAATTAGTTAACCTGCAGAAGCCTGAGTGAAATAGAAGAATGAAGATCAATTTTATTTCACATATTAATACAGATAAGATTAGCTCTTATGCACACACACATGCACGTATGTACACATTCACATATGCACACATGCACATTGTGCTGGTATCATGATGCCAGCTTGCTCATGAGCTTGCAGTCAAAATGCCAGCAGGGGCTTCAGTCATATGAAGGCTTGACTGAGCCTGGAGGGTCTGCTTCCAAGCTCACTCACATGGCTATTGGCAGGAGGCCTAAGTTCCTTGCTGCTCATTGATAGGGGACCTCATTTCCTAATCCTCATTTCAAATTCTATGTTACGCCCCCCCCAGAAACATGTGCTTCTTCATCTTAATAGACAACCTGGCTTAAGATGTTGTGTAGCTTAGCTTATTACTCAGACTCGTCTTATGTTTTCCCAAATATTAGCCAACATCATAGGATCAAATGCTATTTTGTTATCCTCTGGCCCAATCATATTACAAGAAACTTACATAGGCAAGAAGCTGAGATATTCATTGGTGAAGAGGTTTCAGCAAGAATTTCATCCTTGCCCACCTGAGAATACCAGGATAGAAGCCCGATAGTAGCCTCGCTGAAAACAGGGTTTTAGTAAGAACTCACCATCTATCCATCTGTCAGCACCTTCACACAGGAGAAATCTAACCAGTACCCAAGATTGGTTCCTCATAAGCAAGTTTGAAAGTCCATTTGGGAAAAACCTGTTAACTGAACCAGCTGTGGGAACACTCACTAGGAAAGATAGTCCATAAGTCTTTCTATGAATTCATTTAATTTTAGGAGGGCCTGTGATTCCACACATCCTGAGCTTTCCCTGAGAATCTCCCTGCACCCCCATATAAACATTCTGGATTGGGTACCCCTCCTTTGTGTTACCACAGCCTCTGCTTGGACTCCTGACTTTCATGTTTACTACCAATGAGCTCTTTAAGGAAGCCTGGCACAATCCCGAGATTCAATATTTCTTGAATATATGACTAAGTGACTCATTACCTTATACAATTTGCCAAATTCAACACACTAAGTTGCTTCAAAGGTGAGAGTGACTTGAGGCTACTATCCGTTATTCCCTTGCAGTTCGCCATGTAAATGTGACTAATGTTTGGATAATGCTTGTCTATATGTTTGAAGCATGAATCAGTAATTCTTTTATTTCCTGTTTAAAAAAAAAACACACAGAAGAAAAGATAAGCACTGTATTTAAATTGCCACAAGAGTAAAAGTTAGTGCTGAACCACATTTTTAATATTACAGACCTTCAAATCGGATCTTTCTGAGGTTACATTTAGAGAGGACTTTGAAAGCAAGATCGGAGATATGTGGCGAACCAATGAAAACCACCGATGTAATACGAAGACAATGCTCAACTAAAGCCTTCAGAAGAAAAAAGATTATTAAATTAGCCACAACACAAGTTTAATGAAGTAATGAGGTCATGTTTTTCCTAAATATTTCCAGAAACACATTAGCCATTAAATTTTCATTTTTTCAAAGAAAACAGGACTTTTTTTCAATATATTTTAGTATACATACATTAGAATAATGCAGAGGAATGAGAATTAAATCATGTTATGAAAGTATGGGAAAATATGAAAAAATAGAATGATGAAAAAATCACTACATTTAGAAGCTTCACATATAGAGCTAAACTTAAAATTTATGCTTAGACTATATCACTGAAACAAAAATATCCTAACTGTGAAACAAAGTTTCTTAGGATATTTAAGGATTCAAATGTTCAAATGTGTATGTGCGTAAATTTTAAATGATTTTCTTACTATTAAAAAAAACGAATATGAAAAGCCCATTCATATTTTTAGTAATTCAAGTCACTAAAAAATGTGCCCATCTAATGGGACTGAGAAGAAAATGTACTTTCCAACTACTTACTTTTAAACAGTTGTCTGTTAGAGTTGGCATGTCATTGATGATCAGATGCATGATTCCAGTGCAGCTGTTTGCAATATTCCTGAAGCCTTGGACTGAAATCTGAATTTTACAGAGTAGGTGGAAATAATGGGAGAACCCATTAGAATGAAATCTAATAAAACCCTTTGGTAGTAATAAACAAAGGTATGTCATGATTTTGCTATTGTGTTTTAAAATGGAAACCAACGCTAGCTGATGTGGCTCAGTTGGTTAGGCGTCACCCCCTGCAAATGGTTGCCAGTTTAATTCCCAGCCAGGGCACAGGCCTGGGTTGGGCACTCAATCTCTGGTGGGGGCATATAGGAGCAGCAGATTGATGTTTTGCTCTCACATTAATGTTTTCTCTCTCTCTCTCTCTCTCTCTCTCTCTCTCTCTCTCTCTCTCTCTCCCCCTCTCCCTCTCTCTCTCCCCCTCTCCCTCTCTCTCTCTAAAAATCAATTTAAAAAAAATTTTTTTAATGGTAACCAGGCATACAGGTAAAGAATCTAGATTTGAATTTTCTCTTTATTATTTAATATTTTACATGTATATATTGTGAAATGATCATCACAAGTCTAACTAACATTCATTATTTGAGGTAAAATTCACATAACATAAAATTAATCACTTAAGCCATTTAACCATTAATCATTTTGTGCAACCACAACCTCTAACTAGTTCCAGAACATATTATCACCCTAAAGCAAGATATTTTCAACCTTTTTCATCTCATGGCATACATAAATTAATTACTAAAATTCTGCAGCACACCAAAAAATATATTTTTGCTGATCTGATGAAAAATTAGATATAATTTTTATTCATTCACACTGGACTGTTATTGTTGTATTGGCTATTGGCATTTTTTTATTTGACAATCTAAGGGAAAAGAGGTCAGTGCCCCTAACTAGTCAGGTACTGTATGTTTTAGAAATTCTTACAACTCATTGGTTGAAAATCACTGTTCTAAAAGGAAATCCTGTACATATTAAGCAGTTGCCTCCCATGCTTGCCTTCTCCCAGACCCTGGTAATCACTAACTTGTGTTCTGTCTCTATGAATTTACCTATTCTAAATTTTTTCTATAAGTGAGTTTATATAACACTAGAGACCCACTGCATGGATTCGTGCACCGGTGGGGTCCCTTGGCCTGGCCTGCACCCTCTCACAATCCGGGACCCCTCGGGGGATGTTGGACTGCCAGTTTCAGGCCGATCCACACAGGCCAGGCCGAGGGACCCTACTGGTGCACGAATTCGCACCCTCCTCTCTCCACCCTCCTCTTTCCCACCCTCCTTTCTCCCCGCTTCCCTCTGAAATTCATCAGTCTATTCCATGTTTCCATGCCTGTGCATTGAGTGTCTGCCCCCTGGTGGTCAGTGCACAGCATAGCTACCGGTCAAATGGGTGAATGGTCACTAAGGCTCTTGTATATATAGATTGTATGAATATACCACATTTTGTTTATCCATTCATCTGTTGATGGATATTTAGGTTGTTTCCATTTTTTGGTATTTTAAATGGTGCCACAATGAATATGCATGTACATCTATTTGTTTGAGTACCAGTTTTGAATTCTTTTGGTTATATCTATAGGAGTGGAATTACTGGGTTCCATGATAATTCTATGTTTAACTTCTTTTTTTAAAAAATATATTGTATTGATTTTTTTTTTACAGAGAGGAAGGGAGAGGGATAGAGAGTTAGAAACATCGATGAGAGAGAAACATCAATCAGCTGCCTCCTGCACACTCCCCACTGGGGATGTGCCCGTAACCAAGGTACATGCCCTTGACCGGAATCGAACCTGGGACCCTTCAGTCCACAGGGCGACGCTCTATCCACTGAGCCAAACCGGTTAGGGCTATGTTTAACTTCTTAAAGAACCACCAAGATGTTTTCCACAGTGCCTGCACCATTTTACATTTCCACTAGCAATCTATGGGGGTTCCAATTTCTCTACATCTTTGCCAACACTTATTTTCTTTTTAATTTCCTGGTGGGTTTGAAATAGTACCTCATTGTGATTTTTATTTTCAGCTCCCTCATTACTGATGATATTGAGCATCTTTTTGTAATTTGTATATCTTCTTTGGGGGAATGTCTAATTCAAATCATTTGCCCATTTGAAATTGGATTATTTGTCTTTTTGTTGTTGAGTTGTAAGAATTCTGTATATATTCTGGATACTAGACACTTAGATATATAACTTGCAAATATTTTCCCATTGTTTGCTTTTTAAGTAATAACCTTTGGCATACAAGTTGTTAATTTTGATAAAGTTCAATTTATTTATTTTTGTTGTTGTTGCTTGTGCTTTTGGTGTTCTAGCTAAGAAGCCATTGCCAAATCCAAGGTCAGGAATATTTACCCCCAGTGTTTTGTTCTAAGTTTTATCATTTTAGCTCTTCTATTTAGGTCATTATTCCGTTTTATTTTATCCCATTAAACTTTGTTTTAATGGGTCTCAAAGTTTTGTGACAGATTTTTGGTTGTTTTCATTTAAAAGTACTGATTTTTTAAATGTAACTTAAAAACTGCCACACACACACACACACACACAAATGGTCCACAAAACATTCTCCTTTCTTCCTGAAGGTTTTAGGATGCATTGTAATCATTAACCTCTCTTTTATTATTAAACTTAAATGGTCAATTGAGATAAAGCATTCTGAGACTATTCTTCCACCACTGACTAAAATTAGGGTGGCAGGTATTGGGGATAATATTCATTTAGTCTGAGCTTTCTGGACAGACTTGGTGACTTTGCCAGCTCCAGCTGCCTTCTTAATCCATTCCTTTGATGACACCCAAGGCAACTCTCTGTCTCATGTCACAAACAGCAAAACAGCTCAGAGGAGGGTAGTCAGAGAAGCTCTCAACATACATGGGGTTGCTAGGAACCATATCGATGATGGCAGCATCACCAGATTTCAAAAACTTAAGGCCATCTTTCAGCTTTTTTCCTAGAACAACAATAAATCTTTTCCTTCAACTCAGCAAATTTGCAAGCAATGTGAGCTGTGTGACCATCCAGCACAGGGGCATATCCAGCACTGATCTGGCCTGGGTGGCTCAGTATAACCACCTGAGCTGCGAAGCCAGCTGCTTCCGTTGGTGGGCCATTTTTGCTGTCACCAGCTACATTGCCACGGCGAACATCTTTGTCAGACATGTTCTTGACGTTGAGGTCCACATCGTCCCCAGGAAGAGCTTCATTCAAAACTTCATAGTGCGTTTCAACAGATTTTACTTCAGTTGTAACATTGACTGGAGCAAAGGTGACCACCATGCCAGGTTTAATAACACCAGTCTCCACTCAGCCCACAGGGACAGTACCAATACCACCAACTTTGTAGTCATCAAGAGGGGCAGATGCAGGGGCTTGTCAGTTGGACGAGTTGGTGGCAGGATGCAATCCAGAGCTTCAGGCAGTGTGGATCCACTGGCATTGCCATCTTTAAGGGTGACTCCTATCCCTTGAACCAAGGTATTTTAGCATTTGGCTCAAGCATGTTGTCACCATTTCAACTAGAAATTGGCACTAATGCTACTGTGTCAGGGTTGTAGCAAATTTTCTTAATGTTGGTGCTGACTTCTTTAACAATTTCCCCGTGTCTTTCCTGGCTCTAGGGTCGCTCAGTGGAATCCATTTTGTTAACACCAACCATCAGCTGTTTCACACCCAGTGTATAAGCCCGACGGGCATGTTCACAGATCTGCCCATTCTTGGAGATACCTGCTTCAAATTCACCAATACCAGCAGCAACAATCAGGACAGCACAGTCAGGACAGCTTTGGGAGGTAATTTTGGGCTCTACCCTTGTGGTTGGGAATAATGTCCTTATAACAGAGGCCCAGTGAGATCCCTCGCTGTAACCCACTATGTAAGGTAAGGAGGTAAGGTGCTATCTAGGAACCAAGGAGTGGATCCTCACCAGACACTGAATCTGTCGGCACCATGCCCTTGCACTTTCCAGCCTCCAGAATGGTGAGAAATAAATGTCTGTTGTTGATAAGCTACTCAATCTATATTTTGTTATAACAGCCTGAATGGACCAAAATACTTACATCATTTTTTTCTAATCAGCTTTCTAGAAATATGTTTTTAAAGGCTGAACAATGTATTTATTTGGCCCTGGAATTTCTTCGGCAAAATTGTCCTAAGGATATAATGCTACACATGGAGATTTATATACAAGGATGTTCATTGCAAAGTTCCATAATACTGAAAAAATAATACCAAATTTAAATTCTAATAATTAGAAGTGGGTTAACCTAAACTGTGTCAACTCCTATGATGGAATGTATTACAGTTACTACAGATTATGTTTTAGGAGAATAACTGAGATTGTGATATAGTTTAAAAGAAAAAGTTGGTTATATAAAATCCATGCTACTCAAAGTGTGGGCTACTGACCAGCAGCATGGGCATTAACTAGGAGATTGTTAGAAACACCGAATCTCAATCCAACACCTACTGCCCCAGAGGCTGCACTTGAACAAGATTTCCAGGTATTTTACATGCACAGTATAGTTTGAGAAGTGCTAATCCAGAGGAAATAAATGAGCAAAAGAATGGGGGCAATTAGTGTATGAGTTGGGTTCTTCAGAAAAACAGAACCAATTGAATAGATGATAGATAGATAGATAGATAGATAGATAGATAGATAGATAGATAGATAAAGATGGAAGGGAGGGAGGGAGGAAAAACAGAACCAATAATGGGTTTAATGACATTTCTTTTTACAACAATGGTGGTTTCCATTGATTTTGGAGAGAAGAGAAAGAGTGAGAGAGAGAGAGAGAGAGAGAGAGAGAGAGAGAGAGAAAAGAGAAGAGAAGAGAGGGAGGGAAGGAGGAAGGGAGGAGGGAAGGAAGGAAGGAAGGAAGGAAGGAAGGAAGGAAGGAAGGAAGGAAGGAAGGAAGGAAGGTTCATTTTAAAAAGTCGTCTCATGATTGTGGGGGCTGTCAAGTCCAAACTCTGTAGAGCAGATGATAGGCTGGGAATTCAGGGAAGAGTTGATGGATGTTGAAGTCTTGAGTCTGAAATCTGCAGCCTGGAACTCAGGCAGGTTTGTTTCAGTCTCAAAAGTAGAATTGCTTCTTCTTTGGGAAAGCTCAGTTTTTGTTCTTAAGGTTTTAAACTTATTAGATGAAGCCCACCCACATTATAGACTTTACTCAAAGTCTACTTACTTAAATGCTTATCATACCTGAAAAAAATACTTTTGTGGCAATATCTATACAGGTGTTTGACCAAACAACTGGGCAACATAGCCAAGCCAAGGTGACGGTAAAATGAACCATCATAGTAGGAAATGCATCATGATGTTAATGATTACCTCTAAAGTGTGGATAGTTTCTGTGTTTTTCAAACTTTCTACATTAACCATGTAATATTAGAAGAAAAAAAGAAAGAGAAGATCATCGTTTGGGAGAGATAGCATAAGAAAGCCTTTAGGAAGTTTTTGAATCACCTCTTACTGTGGACTTCTCCTTGCAGGGAAATATTAAACGTTGTAGGTTCCGTTCCAGAGCACCACAATAGAGTGAATATCACCATAAAGCAAGTCACACAAATTTTTGGTTTCCCAGCATATAAAAATTATGTTTACACTATACTGTAGTCTATTAAGTATACAATAGCATTATGTCTCAAAAAATTACATGCCTTAATCTTTAAAAACTTCATTTCTAAAACATGTTGATCATCATCTGAATATTCAGTGAGGTGTCACATTTTTTGCTGGTGGAGGGTCTTGCCTCAATATTGATGGCTGGGGACTGATT
>NW_006299390.1:4212889-4229508 GCF_000327345.1 Myotis davidii | reverse complement strand
TGAATCACCTCTTACTGTGGACTTCTCCTTGCAGGGAAATATTAAACGTTGTAGGTTCCGTTCCAGAGCACCACAATAGAGTGAATATCACCATAAAGCAAGTCACACAAATTTTTGGTTTCCCAGCATATAAAAATTATGTTTACACTATACTGTAGTCTATTAAGTATACAATAGCATTATGTCTCAAAAAATTACATGCCTTAATCTTTAAAAACTTCATTTCTAAAACATGTTGATCATCATCTGAATATTCAGTGAGGTGTCACATTTTTTGCTGGTGGAGGGTCTTGCCTCAATATTGATGGCTGGGGACTGATCAGGGTGGTAGTTACCAAAGTTTGAGGTGGCTTTGGCAATTTCTTAAAACAGGACAATACAGTTAGCTTCATTGGTTAGCTCCCTTTTATTAGTGATTTCTTTGTAGCATGAAATGTTGTTTGATAGCATTTTACCCACAGTAAAACATCTTTCAAAACTGGAGTCAGTCTTTTCAAACCCTGCCACTGCTTTATCAATGAGGTTTATGCAATATTCTAAATCGTTGGTTGTCATGTCAACAACCTTCAAAGGATTTTCACCAGGAGTAGATTCCATTTCAAGAAACCACTTCCTTTGCTTATCTATGAGAAGCAACTCCTTGCCCTGGCCAGTGTCTCAGTGGTTAGAGTGGTGGCCCAAGCACCAAAGGATTAGGGTTTGATCCCCAGTCAAGAGAGCGTACCTGGGTTGCTCTCACATTGATGTTTCTCTATTTCTCTTTCTCTCTCACTCTCCCTTCCTCTCTCTAAAAATAAAACAAAACAACAACAAATAAAGTCTGGGCAAGAGTACAGAATTTGGCAATAGACCAGACTGAAAATTATTCCAAGTCAAAGGTAAAGTACAAGCAAAAGCAAAGCAGTGGTAGCACTGGGCTTGACTGAAGTGGCAAGATCACCCTTGGGACGAATAAGAAAAGTTTAGTAGGAAAGGAGAAAGGGAAAACTAATGGAAGACCCATTAAGGCAAGAATGAGGTATTTTGTATTATACTGCTATGGATTCTTTTTTTTTGGTGGGGGGTGGGGTATGTTTTTATTGTTGTTACTCCTCACCTGAGGATATTTTTCCATTGACCTTTAGAGAAAGTGAAAGGAAGGGAGAGGGACAGAGAAAGAGAAACATTGATGTGAAAGAGACACATCGATTGGTTGCCTCCCAATGCACCCAACTAGGGCCAGGGATTGAGCCTGCAACCAAGGTACATGCCCTTGACTAGAATGAAACCTGGGATCCTTCAGTCCGTGAGTCGATGCTCTATCCACTGAACAAATTTACTGAACAAATTTATTCTTGAATAAGTTTTCCATAAGTACTCCCAGAAAGAAGTCCAGGGGAGATTAATGAACATTAAAAACCTGGAGAACAGAGGAGGAGGGAAAAATGCTGGGCTTGGAGTCAGTAGGCAGAGCGGGGTTTGAGATTGTCTTTGCCTCTCTCACGTATCACAAAAGGAAACTGAACCTCTCTTATGCTTAGTTTCCTCATCTATAAAATGGGTATGATAATACCTATTTTAGGCGATTCTATATAAAAATGATTAGCTAGCACAGTGTCTGGCATGCCTGTGGGGTACCAGTTTTCCTGTTACTGTTCCAAGTGCATTGTGCTCCTACAGAAAAATAAAGATTTAAGAACTAGAGATAGAGGACCTTGAGAAATCATTCTAACACATCCCTCACATTGTAAAATAAAGAAATGGTATTCAGAGGCATTGTGTGGTCTGAGAACATGTTCCTTATCTATTCATCGCCATGTGGTCCCCAGTGTTGGACATAGCGTCAAACAAAGTGTGTGCTCCATAAGTGCTGAATGAATGAAGGAATGGTCTTGAGTCACACTGCTGGTGGCTGAGCCAGGGCTAGAGGCCACCTCTCCCCATTAAGACACACAACTCCAGGGATGGGAACAGTCATTTTTTACAAAGCTTTTCTAAGTTCCTCCCCTTTATCTCAGACCCTAGTCCATTACCGTAGCACTAGTATCTCCAATAATGGCTTCCCCTAAACAAACAAACAACTTTGTCTCTCTTGCTTTCTTGGAAACATGCTCCTAACAAGGTTTCCTAAACAAGGCAGGGAGAGTGATGATAGCGGTAATCAGCCACAGCGTAGTGATTCCTTGCAATGCAGCCAAAAATTTGGTGCTATCAACCCGTAAGATTGTATCCAGAAAAGGGGGTCAAGGAGACCTCTGAGAAACAGCTTTTTAGTTTTGTCCTGGCTTAGGATGTCTAGTTTTCTCCACAGTTTATTTTAGGATATCCAAAAAGATGCTTGGCTGATATTTTATGACTCGAATATTCCTGCCAGAATCTTCTAGCCAACCAACTATTAGTTGGCCTTACTCTTCACTGAAATAATAGGGTATAAGCCTGAAATTAAAAATTCCTCTCTAAGGGAAAAAACAAAATATTTTGCCATGTTTAAATAGCAGGCCTTGCCACAGTTGATATCTGTATAGAATTCTTACAAAACTGGGATGTGATCCCTCTTTGTTTCGTTGTGAGGTGATTTTATGGCTTCAATTTTGACACCAACTGGAGCCCTGCCACTCTGCTGTGTGCTGGTTAAGCTCCCATTGGTTAAGAAGTTGGGCAAATTGGCCACATCAGTGGTGTTCCAATGTCAGGTCCCAGCAGACAGCTAAGGCTCCTGAGGGGGGGCAGAGAAGCTTTGGTGATCACAGGAAAATTCTCTCCATCTCCCTCTGGTGGGTCTCAACCCATCAGCACGACAGCATAAAAAAGGAGTTGTAAGTGATCCATACAATGAAGACCAAAGTGCTGAGCACCCAGGGGTATCTCAGGTCCCTCTTTGCCACTCGAAGGTAGTGAAAAGAAGGAAGGGACTTACCTCAGTGAGGGTAACAACTCACCAAGCTTCCATTTTTCTACTCCTTTCATACAACATTGTCTCTGAACCAATTAGTTCAGCAGCACAGAAAAGATATATATATATATAAAGGCAAGACCCTCCATGGCAGTTAGAAATATCCATCTTAGGTAAACATGGCCCAAGTGGTGTTCCTGTACCATTTCCAGCTGTTTCTTTCATTCTGCAGTTCTGTAACCAATGACTAATGGGTAATGTGATGACTTTAGTCATGTCCATATATCCTGCACAACCTCTTAGTGACCCCAAAGAAGCTTGGCTTAGGAAGAATGAATTGTTGGAAAAAATCAAAGACTTCTCCCAAAACATTATGGAGCATCCTATTTTATTGCATTCAAATATACCACAAGTATCTTCAATAGCAACACTTTCCAGGGTCTTGAAAAGCTTTTAAATATTCTGTCCCTTTTGAGGTCCTGCCATTCTCTTTCTTTGGATGACCCTGTACTTTCTAGTCTGTATATTCTTCATGGCCAGCCCCCCATCTGTGTTCACTAGTGCACTTCTCCCAGGGAGCCCTCCCTGATCACTTCAGGCAGAGCTGTTTCTTCCTCTTACATCTCAGAGCACCAAAGACCCCAGCCCTCACTTGCAGTTTGTATCTCCTGCATTGTACCATCACTAACTGTGCACATGTCTAATCTCCCTGCTGAGGAACACAGACGGCGTCTTATCCCTCTTGTCCTTTACCTAGCAACACGGCGCCTGGCACAGAGGATGAGGCCACAAAGGTTTGTTAATAGACCAGGTAGCTATGGAATAAGTTATTTGCAGAAGGTAAATTAGAATTAGTAGTTCCAAAGAGGGAGGGGGTAGACAGTATAGTCATGTGTTAAAGATTACCATATTTATCTAAAAACATTGGAAAGCCAAACATGAATAAAAAGTTTCATTTTCCAACATGAGTGAGGAACTAGAGCACAAGATTAGGGAAGCCTACAGATGCCAGGAAGGCAAGCGTGCGTGCCAACTCCATGTGCACTCACTGCTCAGTGACTCAGAGCTGAGATCTGCAGAAGTAAGCTGACCCTTCCCAGGCTTCATCATTCCTGACTAGAGTTCACTGTCCTGTTCTTTCCCTCAGCCAGTGGCCAAATTGCTCACAGCTTTCCCTGCATTCTAACGGAGCTCCATCTCCTTTGTGAACGAGGCGCTCACAATCATGATACTTCTTTCTTACGAGATCCAGAGCGCTGTTTGGTTTGTCCAGATTTACTGAGCTAGCTGGTGGCTTTACCGGTAAAGGTGCAAGTGTAACGACAGGCTTCACCCAGGTCCAAAACGCTACGGAGAATTCTGTGAACAGTTTATGAAATTCTGTGGGTAAGTCACTTCCTAAGATAGGGAAGAGCGAAGAGACAGAATTAAGTATGGCTTTTCAGAAAACATTAAAAAAATGTTCAAACCATTTTTCGGGAGTGGGAAACATGATCTTACTCCCCTGAGACTCGTCATTTTGTCATTTGATTCTTCAAGATCTCAAAATTGCTGCCAGATGTTTTATGTTTTTACTACTTCATACAATAAACATCTGTATACATTTTGCCTGCAAAGAGATTACATTAAGCTGTGGGTGCTAAATAATAGGTGTTTGTTATATTTCTTTATTTTTTACTTTCAATAATGGCTAGCATAAAGTTAAATTCAAACTAGTAGTTATTTAAACCATGTATATTTCCGAGTCCGACCTATAAGCAACATAAAAAATTTTTATGAATTCTTTTATTCCCAACAACAAGTTGGACACAAAGCATTCCTTTACTAAGGAACTGAGGCACAAGAACCGATCCAGAGAAGCAGAAGTTGCAGTGATTTTTCTGACTCATTACTGCTTTTTCACTAGAACTGCTTATTGATGACACGTAAGAGCAGGTTTTTTCTTCAAATAGAAAACGCAACAATATTTTTTCTTTTTTACAATATGCAGTACATGGCACTTGACAGTCTAGTGCAAGCATGTCAAACTCAAAGGCTAACACGGGCCAAATAAACAAGGTTTAAGTTTATGTGGGCCACAAGAAAACAAAAGCTTCAATTTTCATAGAAACATAGGTTTATTTCAATAAAGACATGCTGAATACAAAGGGCTGAAATAACGCGTAATAGTTAACATAAAATAATAGAACATTTTAATAAAAATTAATTTTTTCTGGAACATTAACTCACCAGACACTGAATAACTGCACAAATTAATAAATGCAATGCAAATAAACCTATTTTTCTTGTTCTCTGAAAGCAAAATATTTCCTGTTGTGTGCACACCAAACAAGTCAGTCCAAGACTAATAATGTGGCAATCAGCTGCTAAAATATATGCTGCTAGTACTAGTAGAAAGAAACGGTGTGCCTGAGCGTAAGGTGGTAATGGAAATGAATGCAACATGATTATAGTAATCAGTCATTAGGGAGCATTGTAGTTCATTATTAATAATTATGTATAACAGGATATTGTAAAAATTAAGTTACAAAATTTTCATTAAAATGTTTCTTACATATCATTATATTGGCTGGGCCACAAAAATATTCGTTGTGGGCCTCATGCAGCCTGTGGGCCGTGAGTTTGACATGCTTGGTCTAGTGGTTAAGGGCCAGGTCTTCAGAATTAGATGGCTCAAGGTTCTAATCTTGGCCCAGGCATTTTCTGTACGACCTTAGGCAAGTTATTTACCCTGTCTTAGCAAAATTTTCACTGGTGTGTGAAGCCAGCTTACTAGACTATGAGAGCAGACAGTTAAATTTTTAGGAACTCTGCAAGCCAGTTATTAAATTCAAACAGTTTAAATTATATCATGTAAATTTAAAATTAAATAAATTATATTAAGGTAATGAGTACTCAAAGTCATCACTTCCTAATTTTTTATTGCATGTTACCATTATCTCTGCTCTTGAGGATACTTATGTTTATTGTATCTATATGGTGAAAATAGCACATAATAGTGCACTATTGCACATATTTTCCCTACTTCCTGTTCAGTGACCTCATTGGTAGCTTGAAATAGACCACGGTGAGAGTATTTATACCATGGGTATCAGCAACCACTGCAAAGTAGGGCTTTCCCTGCTCCTAGACAATTGTTATATGTTCACTAGCACACCATTATTCAGTTTCCACATCTCTAAAATGGGAATAATTTTACCTACGTCATATAATTATTTGTAAAGATTAAATGAGATAAAAAATGTAAAGCATTTAACTGAATACCTACTATATAGTCAAGACCCAACAAATGGTGCAATTATTATTACTATCCATTAAAGTAAAGAGTAAAGGAAAATGGAATCAAACAAATATAAGTGAATTATAATTTGAATTTGTTACCAGTTCATTTGGGTATGTAATATGTTTGTTTACAACTGGTTTAGCTGGTCACACCATTCTTATTGTTCTAATTACCCCTTATCGATAAACTGCCAAATCTGTACCTCCACTCCCAGCTCTGCACCCAGGGCCAGACTCCCACTTTCAAGTAGTTCTTATCATTGACATCCAGATGTAACACAAGAACCTCAAATAAATTTGATTTCCAAAATAAAATCCATTATTCTTTCCCCCTGAGTTCTTCTTCTTTAATTATCTTGGTTATTTTTCATACAAAAGCACAAAATCCTAAAGCTGAAAAAGATCATTTAGCCCAACCTAGCCATTCTACAGATGAGGATGCTGGGGCAGAACAACCAAGTGCCCAGGGTTACACAATTAGTCAGTGGCATGCAAAGTCTAAATCTTAGGTCTCCAAACTCCAGTTTGGGGCTCCTTTCACTATCCACTGACTTCTGCTGTGTGTCGGGGGGGGGGGGGGGGGAGCAAGAGAGAGAGAGAGAGAGAGAGAGAAATCCCTGTTTACTCATGCTTTGCTTATGCAATCTCATTCCATTGGGCTAGTTCATTCATCTCTGGATGTGCCTCTGTGGCTTTCTCCCACCTCCACCACAAACCCCAGGGATGAACAAGTAAGACCTTCCATGATCTTTGCCTCTCTGAAAGGGGGATTTGGAATTTATGTAGCCTGGAGAGAACTGAAATGACCTTGGAATCTTCCAGTGTGTAGTTTGATGGCCTACCTTTAAGATTCATGGCTCCCAGAGAGATTTAACAGTACAAGAACTACTGATAAACCAGTATTATTTATTGCAGCAAGTATTCCAATCATTTGAACATATCTGGGATGCTGTCCCTTTTCATTTTTTTTGACCTGTGTGTAATGACTAAAAAATAATTGATGAAAAATACTTTCACTTTACTTATTTCATAGTTTCCTAGGCTCTTTTCTCCTTGTAAACATCAAACCCTTACCAAGAAAAGATCATCAGACCTAGGTCTAGTAAGTTGCCAACTTCTCAGCCACCCAACAGGCCTCCTGAACTTTCACCTAAGGACCTGGCCAGCTATGCCTTAAAATTGGTTGCATTTTCATTCATTATTTATTCATTCAGTCATCAAAACATTGATCAAAGCCCAACTATGTGTCAGGTACTATATTATGTGCTAAGGATACAGATATACCAGTAAATAAGGCATCATTCTGGCCTTCAAGGATCTCACAATGGGGAGGAGAGCGGACAAATAAACAGACTGCTGCATACATAGAGAATGCTTAGTGAAAGTGCAATGCCGGAAGTGTACATGGGAGGAACATAACCCAGCTTGGGTTTGGGGAAAGACGGGGGAGTAAGGGCGTCCTGGCGAAGGTTGTGATTGAGCAGTTCCTCAAAGCACGTGTGAAAGTTAACCTGGTGAGTGGGAGAAAGGATAGTATCAGGGTGTCTCAGCAGGAGGGAAAAGGTGAGCTTAGCGAAACAACTGAGGCTGGAAATGAGAACGAGGAGGGCACAGAGAGAGAAACGCTGACTGCAAGTTCTCTTGTTCTCTGGTTTACTTGCCTTAAATCTAAACAAAAAATCTGTGTCTTGTTCCAAACTCCCCACTCTGCATCTGGTTCTGGTTCCTATTGTCCTCCCTGTTCAGAGTTGTTGGGTTCTGAGCATTTAGGTTTCGGCTGGAATGCCTTCCTTCCCAGCAGAGCTGTGGTCATTCCATGCCTGGCTTTCTACACAGTGCTATAACCCACCGACTGCAACACACAGTGAGAGATGCATGACTCTTTATGGAAAGAGGCTCTCTAAAGATAGTATCAACAGGAGAGTCCTTGGAGTTACACACAGAGCAGAGGATAAAGGGAAAACACAATCAGGAATCACTGCCCTCCTAATTGGCACTTTCTCATGTACAAGTGGGTACCTTTTTTCTCTCCATTAAAACTCTTAACGCCACCCATATTTTCTATTTTTGTGTTTTGAAAGGAACTGGACATGTTTTAAAGAGCTCTAAAATGAATAGGGAACTCATGTGGGTCTCTTTGGAGCATTTTAGCTTATGCCTTTTTATGTATTTATTCATTCATTATGGGGATATGTGAGGAAAGACTTAAAGATGAAGAAGGTAGCCAAAACAGATAACTGCAGAAAGAATATTCCAGACAAAGAAAACAGCCAGTGCAAAGAAACCATAAGTCAAGACCTTTTGTGTTTGAAGAACAGCAAGGAAGCCAGTGCTCCCGAGCAGAGTCGGTAAGAATAGTAAGAAGTGATGTTGGAGAGGCAGCTGGGGGAGGAGGCCTATTACATGGGTCTTGGAGCTCCTTTTGAGGTTTTTCTTTTATCCAGTGAATAGGAAGCCTTACCAAGTATTTGAGCAGAAGAAAGACATTAATGCCGGTTTTTTAAAGATCACTCCAGATGCTGTGTTGAGAGCAGACTTGTAGGAGGCAGAAGTGAAAGCAGAGAGACTAATTGAGAGGCCATCACAATGATCCAGGCAAAAGATGATGGTGGCTTTGAGTGGGATGGTAGCTGTGGAGGTGGTGAGAAGTGGTCAGATTCTGGATGCATTCTGAAGTCATAGTCAATGGGACTTCCCAATAGAGTGGATGTGGCGAGTGACAGAAAACAGTCAAGGATATTGCATTAGTTTGCTAGATCTTCTGTAACAAAGTACCACAAACTGTGTGGCTTAAACAACAGAAATGTGTTGTCCAACAGTTCTGGAGGCTAAAAGTCCAAGGTTAAGGTGCCAGCACGGGTGGTCCTTCTGAGATTTCTCCCTTCGATGTGAGAAAAGAACATGGGCCAGGCCTCTCTCCTTGGCTTCTAGATGACTATCTCTGTGTTCACATGGCACGCTCCCATATGTGTGTCAACCTTATTTCCAAATAAGGTCACATTATGAGGTACTAGGGGTTAGAACTTCAACATATGAATTTTGGGGAGATACAATTTAATCCAAAACAAATGACTCCAAGATTTTTGGGCTATGCAACTATAAATATGGAGCTGGGGAAGACCAAAGGTGGGGCGAGGAGTTATTTTTTAGAGCAGAGGTTTAAAAATATTTTTAAGATATAAGAGTCTAAAATTTAAGAGAGAAGTCTGGGTTGGTAATATATATCATGTGTGTGTGCATTTATACATATATACATACATCACTTCTATATACATACTAGAGACCCAGTGCATGAAATTTGTGCACTTGGTGGGGTGGGGGGTCCCTCAGCCCAGCCTGCACCCTCTTGCAGTCCGGGAGTCCTCGGGGGATGTCCGACTGACAGCTTAGGCCCACTCCCTATGGGGAACGGGCGTAAGCCAGCAATTGGACATCCTTAGTGCTGCTGCAGAGGCAGGAGAGGCTCCCACCACCACTGCTGCGCTCGCCAACCATGAGCCTGGCTTCTGGCTGAGTGGCACCTCCCACTGTGGGAGTGCACTGACCACCAGGAGGCAGCTTCTGCATTGAGCGTCTGCCCCCTGGGGGTCAGTGTGCATCATAGCAACTGGTCATTCTGCCATCGGGCCAAAACCGGCTCTCTGATATCCCCCCAAGGGATGGTGAAAGGGTGCAGGCCAGCCGCCACCACCACTGCTCTCACCAGCCATGAGGCAAGCTTCTGGCTGAATGGCGCTCCCCCTGTGGGATCGGGCCAAAACCGGCTCTCTGACATCCCCCCAAGGGATTGTGAAAGGGTGCAGGCCAACCCGAGAGATACTACTGGTGCATGATCAGGGCCGGGGAGGGATGTGGGAGGTTGGCCAGCTGGGGAGGGACCGTGGGAGGGCTCCAGGATATGTCTGGCCCATCTTGCTCAGTCCCGATTGGCCAGACCCCAGCAGCAAGCGAACCTACCAATCAGAGCGTCTGCCCCCTGGTGGTCAGCACACATCATAGCAAGCAGTTGAGCAGCCTTAGCATATCTTTAGCATATTACGCTTTGATTGGTTGAATGGCTGACTGGACAACCAGACACTTAACATATTAGGCTTTTATTATATAGGATATTACATATAAACTCATATACATATAAGCTTCTATAAGCATATATGTATATATAAACACACTTTTATATTCTATATAATAAGAGAGGGTTATGCTAATTAGCCTGGATATGCTAATTAGTCATGACCAGTATGCAAATTGACCATCACCCAGGCCTGCAGGGGAGGGCAGTTAGGGGTGGCCTGGCCTGCAAAGGAGGGCAGTTGTGGGTGACCAGGCCTGGAGGGGAAAGCCATTGTGGGGGACCAGGTCTGCAGGGGAGGGCATTTGGGAGTGACTGGGCTGGCAGGAGAGGGCAGTTGGGGGCAATTGGGCCAGCAGGGGAGGGTAGTTGGGAGCAATCGGGCCATCAGGGGAGCAGTTAGGTGTCGATCAGGCTGGCAGGAAGCGGTTGGTGGGTGATCAGGCTGGCAGGCAGAAGCGGTTAGGGGCAATCAGGTAGGCAGGCAGGCGAGCGGTTGGGAGCCAGCAGTCCTGGATTGTGAGAGGGCAGTTGGACATCCCTAGCGGGGTCAGAGATTGGAGAGGGCTGAGGAACACTCCCCCCTCCCCCCCAGTGCACGAATTTCATGCACCGGGCCTCTGATATATGTTACACATATGTGTGTACACATATATATATACATGTAATGATGTTATATGTGTATATATATATATAATGCATATATACACATATATGCTCATGATTGTAGGTGATATTTAAGGCCATTCTCTAGGTCAGATTACCAAAGGAGTATGTATAGGCTGAGAAGAAAAGTGAACCAAGAATTGAACCCTGGGGCCCTCTATGTTTAAGGGGTTGGAGAGCCACAGCGTTAGCTTTCTCACAGAAATCAAATCTACATGAGTTTTCTAAATCATAAAATATGTCATCAGGATTGATACAACCAATGTAGGAAATTAACAATCTCAACAAAAGCCAAACATGCACATACTTTATGACCCAGCCATAGGACTCCTATGTGTATACCTAACAGAAATAAGTAGTGTATATAAATGTTCATAGCATTGTGCATTTTCTATATGGTTATTATACTTTGACAAAAGTCATCACCCCTCTCCCCCCCCCAAAAAAAAGTCATTAAGGAATGCCTCTACTCATTAGGTCCCAACTCTCAGTGCCAGCAAAACAGGAAGCAGATTTAATCTGGCTTCTTGAGTGTTAAGGATTGCTTTGTGGTCATTCACAGAGCATGCTCAAAGCAACAAATTTAGGTACATGGTAGAATTCAAGCATGTGAAAAGCCATGAGAAACCTTCACAACTTTCTCGCCGGGTTTTAGGTTTTTTTTCTTTTTCTTGAGTAAGGTTCTCCATCAAACCCAAACAGAAGCATTCTTTGCTCCCCCAACTAAAGGCTAAATAGGAATCACACCCTCACCAGCTGTCAGTTTCTTCCGGTTGCAATGATAGAGACTCAATATAAACTAGCTTAGGTAGAAAGGGAGTTAATGGTGTGTCTAACTAAAAGTCCAGCTAAACAGTATGTCATCTCTCCTTCTTAACACATCATCTCTCCCTCTCAAAAGTTGGCCTCTTTGTAATGGTTTCGTTCTTTCCCACTGCAGACAGATTTCTTCCGTATTCCTGGGCGAGAGAATCACAAATCAGCCTGGACTTACACACTCCAGACCCTGCAACCTCAGGGAAAACAGAATTTATTTTTCCCAATGTTGAATTGTTTTGCTAGGATCATACTCTGCCTAGAAGAATCATAGCTACTGCTTATGAAATTTAGGATTATCTAGGCCTGGGCCAAATGACCAGTGGCCAGGAAAATACTAATACCAATACTCTAATAATAATAATAATAATAATAATAATAATATCTAATGATGACTAAGCACTTATTTTGCAGCCACTGTCCTAACCTTCTCATATGCATCAAATCATTTCATTCACACAACACATTTATGAGGTAGATACTAGTATTTTCCCCATTTCATAGGTGAGGATACTGACATATACAGAAAGTTTAGGCAACTTGCCCCAGACCCATAACTAGTAAATGGCAAACTTGGGATGAAAAGTACCCCAGAACTCATGCTCCCAATACTACGGTATATTCTCACAAAACCACAGGGGAGAGGATCAGTCCCTGAAAAAAGTATGAGCCGTAAAGGAAAACTACCAACATTTCATATAATAGTTCATTAGTCTCACTTATTTAACCATTAATTCAAATATTCAATAAACATCTGATGAATGTCTGCCATAAATTAGATCACACGGCATCCATTCACTGTTGCCAATGTCTCCCACACGATGGATGACAAAGGAGTACAGAAAAGGGTACTTTCTTTACCTGAAATTGTTTTGTCTCCAAAAAGTCTTCCCAAATTGTGTTTAGACAAGGGTTTTAAAAAACTATTTTATGGCATAAGCTTAGATTTTATAACTTTGGGTAAATGGTAAGTATAAAAACAAATGAATTAAATTTGTTCAACTGACTCAAGCAGAATTTTTGAATCTGGTTAGTGAATGTAGATTTATTTTTCCTTCTGAAAATAGCATGAAAAAAAACATTGTAATCAGGCTCTAAAAGACAGTTTTAAATTAATTTAAAAGCTATTTTAACAATGTCAGCCTCTTGGAATAGGAATGCTATCATTCAGTAAATATGTATTAAGTACCTGGGTATGGTTGAAACTTACGTGACCAAAGAAATACAAATTAAAAATACAAAATGTCATGTTCAATGCCAAATCGGCAAAATATTTTTAAATATATTTATAAAGATACCAAACATTATTTTACATTTATGGTAAGTGTAAATTGACAACCTTTGTAAAATATGGATGGCCTTAAAAATAACTATATCCTCTGTTTCACTTCTGAAAATCTGTACCCCCAAATTGCATAGGCATATGCAAAGATATGGCTACAGAATTTTCCTCACAGGTTATCATTGATAGCAAAATATGATAGGCCAAAATGAATAGTGAAATACATATTGGTGTTTTGGTATAATAGAATACTATGTAGCTATTAAGAGTAAGTTACAGGAAAATATTTCATGAAATAAATATAGTAAGTGGAAGATATGTGTACTATATAATCCATTTTAGTTTAAAAGATTATACACCTGCATAGAAAAAAAGACCAAAAGGTTTTTTGGTTTTTTTTTTACTAATACTGTCTATTATTTCTAGGTGGTTAATTTTTAGGTTACTTAATTTTTTTCTTCTCTCTCTCTCCCTCTCTCTCTCTCGTTTAACCTGGAATAAGAAAAAAAAAAACAAAAATATTTTTTAAGTGAAAAATATACTACAAAATTCAAAGTGACAAGTATATGGCTAGCGGTCTGCAGTGGGTAGCGAAAGAGGAGGCTGGAGCGGCCCTGGCCTGGCTTAGGGCTGAGTGTCAGCAGAGGCTTCTTTGAGGAGGAGAAACTGAGCAGAGGCATCACCTCAACCACATCAAAGATGATGACAAGCAGGTGCAGGTGCCAGTGCTGGTATTTGTGAGGCAATTGGTCCCATTACTTAATGCAGCTACAGCGTTGATCCAGTCCCAAAAGAATGCAAAACATTTCTAAAATATATGTAATTGATTTTCGCTTTTCTTTACAATTCCCCATCATCCATTTATTTATTTTTCTAACAGTATGGTGAAAATTCTTTCACAACATTGTATAAAGACATCTTTCCTTCTTGGCGCAGCTGTGACTACGTTAAAGCTTTGACCTTGACATATTTCATTTATCCTAACCCCGAGTTCCTGGAGGAAAGGGATGCTGAAGACAGTGTCCAGTGTGCAGCAGGCGTTCGGTTCACACACAGGCGAAAAGCGTTTAGCTGTTAGCCTCTACTCTCAAGTCTTTTTGTTTTATTAGGATCTTTTTCTCTTGGTGAGATACATGACTTCATAGTGAAAAATTTCCAGCATAAAAAAAAATAGATTTCAGCCCTGACCGGTTTGCCTCAGTGGATAGAGTGTTGACCTGCGGACTGAAGGGTCCCAGGTTCGATTCCGGTCAAGGGCATGTACCTTGGTTGCGGGCACATCCCCAGTAGGGAGTGTGCAGGAGACAGCTGATTGATGTTTCTCTCTCAGTTTCTCTCTCATCGATGTTTCTAACTCTCTGTCTCTCTCCCTTCATCTCTGTAAAAAAATCAAGAAAATATATTTTTTTAAAAAATAGATTTCAGTTTCCAAGGGGAAAACCTGAAAAATATGTGCATTGTCAGTTTTCATTCTCTGAAACCATTTTTGTGCTGCCATATCAGTGCAGCTAGGCCTGAAAGAATAAACTATTCTCACACCCAGAGCTGAGGAGGTAGGCAGAGTGTCCTCAAAGGGCTGAAGTCCCTCGGAAGCAATAACATCCAATGTCACCTCTCCTTTGTGCGGCTAGAGCAGCAGCCATTTGAAAGATATCATGGGTAAGAAGGAGCCTATTTCAGCTCAGTTTTAAATGGTATGATTCCCAGTGCCTGAAACAGTGTCTGGTACTTAGAGTTAAATCTCTGTTGAACTATTAAATGAACAAATGGAAATGGAAGAAGAATGAACAAAATAAACCAACCATTGTTTTTGCAGAATGATGTGAAATACTAACTTCTCTGTGGTCTGAGACTTACAAATTAAGGAACAATCAGGAAAATAAATCTATTCTTTATACATTCAGACCAAGCTCAAAAGCTGCTGAGGACAGGTAGGCGATGCAATTAAGTGGTAGCAGTCTAGGTGTAAGTGCATAGGTAGACATTACCGAGTGGAGAGGGTGTCAGACGGGAGCATGCTCCACCTCCAGGGGGGTGAGGCTGATTCAGCTCCAGCCATGGATGCCATATGAGAATCCAGGCCCAATTTTGCCACTTCTTCCAGTGCTTTAAGAGAAGCTTGAAGTCTAGATTTTTAAGTTCACATTATAAATGTTGGCTCAAAATTTAAAGACAAAGAGACAATGTCTGTGTGTTTTACATACATACCTAGCCATACAGTCTGATTTGAAACTTCTCATTTCAACTTTTCTTTCTTTTTTTAGGATATTGTAGTTTATTAATTAAATTATTAACACACCTTTGTAATACTTTTACCCACGTTTTTAGCTAAACATCCTTTAATGGCCTCTTTATATAACAATTGATATTCTGTAATATTTTCTACATATGAAATAAAAAGATAACAGTCTTCCCTCTTGGAAAATTAATCAAAACTTTAAAATTGATAGTATTGAAAGCTTCTTTCATCTTCACTCTTTATTATCAGTAACATCATGTAAAACTTTATCATGTTCAATTTGGGAATACTTCTATAAAGCTTCTTATATATGAACTCTAAGATTTCAGGACATGTGAAATTTGCTTGTGCAGTAATATGTATATACCTACATTATACACCAATATATATGATTGTAGAGACAATTTATTCTTATTGAGTATTTGGATGTTTTTCTGTTCTGTTTGTTTGTTTTGTTTTCTAGATTCCACATATAAGTAAAATCATAAGGTATATGTCTTTCTTTGACTTATTACACTCAGCACAATAGCCTCTAGTTCTATCCATGTTGTTGCAGATGGTAAGATTGCATCCTTTTTTAATGGCTGAATCATATCCCATTGTATATATGCATCACTTCTTTATCCACTTATCTACTGGTGAACACTTAGGTCATTTCCATACCTTGGCTATTGCAAAAAATGCTGTAATGAACATATGAGTATATATGTCTTTTCAATTCGTGTTTTGGGTTTCTTCAAATAAATACCCAAAGTGGAATTGCTGGATCCTTATCTCTTGCTATAGACTTTGTTTTAAAGTCTACTTTGGCTTGTATAAGCATTGCTATCCCAGCTTTTTTGTTTGTTTCCATTTTTGTGAAATATCTTTTCCCATACCTTTATTATCAGTCTGTGTGTGTCTTTCAATCTCAAGTGAGTCTCTTGTTGACAGCATATGCAAGGATCTTGTTTTGCTATTCATTCAGCCTCCACATGTCTTTTGATTGGAGTATTTAATCCATTTGCATTTAAAGTAATTGTTCATATGTATTTATTGCCATTTTACCATTCCTTTTTATCTTTTTGAAATTTCTTCTTAAAGAAGACATTTAATATTTCTTGTGGTGATGAATTCCTTCAGCTTTTTCTTGCCTGGGAAGCTATCTATCCTTTAATTCTAAATGATAGCTTTGCTGGGTAAAGTATCTACTTTTCTGTGTCTAAGTATGTTTATCCTTACGACATGTCTATGTGTACTTGTGTGTCGTTGCTACATTAATTACCTCATGAAAACTGAGAAGAACAAAGAGGTAAGTCACACTTACGTGAGGGATTTTTAAGCATGAGGCGAGCTAGCGGAAAGTAGCAGAGGATGTATATTTAGGGAAAAGAGTGATTGATGGGCTATGTCG
>NW_006299390.1:4191210-4212834 GCF_000327345.1 Myotis davidii | reverse complement strand
TGCAAATATTTTTCTCCATGATTAGGCCGTCTGTGTTCCCTAATGGACATCCATATCACATTAGGCTTCTATCTTCCCAAAGAGACTGGGAGATACTGGTGTAATCTCCCTTGGTGATTACATTTCAAAGCACGGCTCCCAGGCACTTGAGAACGACTGTCCTGGGTTGCAAAACTGGCAAAATGCTTTTGAAGAGGTTTACATCTCAAAGGGATACAGAAAAAGAATGTACAACTGCAAGTTTTCTCAAGTAAATAAATGCTCTCAGAAAAAAAAGAGGTTAGGGGGCAACCCTCAGAAAGAAGCCTTTCTAAAGCTTAGTCAAGCTGGAGGCAAGACCATCCGGGTCATAAGAGTGATGGTAGATGTTATTCAGCAAGTCTCACATCATTGGATCATTCAAAATGTAAATTCTAGATGTTTCAGACCTAGCTTAGAGTCCTCCTCTCCTTTCCCGTGTCCTCCCCACTGCCTCGTAACCATGAAATTGAGGTAGCTACCAGCAGGTGTCTATCAGCTGTGCAACCTGGGTCTTTTCATTTCTCAATGGGCATCATAAATACATACTACACAGCATTTGTACAAGGAGTAAATCTGATATGTATAAGGCAATCAACATAGTGCCTGGCATATAGTAACAACTCATTGATAGTAATAAATGGTAACTACCAATATTTCAGCCAGTTCTCATCTGTGCTATTGTAGTATCATAGAATGAATATACTATGATACTAATATTACTAAAATACACAGAAAATAAGTTAAAAGAATTATGACTTTTATCAATCAAAATAGAGCAGAAGAAGCTTTCAATGATATGGCACCTATTGCCAACGTTCCATGTCCTACCCTCCACACTCCACCCTATTTTCTGCCAAATTTCTTTCATCTGTTTTTTCATAGTTAAATATTTCCCCCATATAGATCTCAAATCTGCGTGTTATTGAGCCTGAGGGTATAACGCAACTTTTAAAATTACAATCTGTGTTGTATTTTCTTTCTTACACTTACATTTGAAGCATGTTTACTCTTTGAAATCCCATGTGGGATTGACTTTCCAGAAAGTTCCTTGCAAATTCTCCCTCAAAAGAGTTTTCCTTTGTTTGTATCATGGTAGCAATTTTTAAAATTTCAAGATTTGGACTCTGGCATTATAACTGCTCAGCGTGCCTAACAGAAGTGGTCTGTTTCATCATCCAATGAGCTCTGCCTGTTTGTGGATGTGACAGCCCAGTGGAAGGAAGCCAAGAGCCTATAGTAGGGATCCCGGGGAAAATGTAAGCAGCTGTGGCCATGTAATTTAAAACCTCTGGAAAGTGTGCTGCAGTCTGTGCACAGCGTCAGTGTAACATGGGGACTGGATGCAGCCCGCGCTCCGGAGGACTGCCTCGCCTGCTGCAGGAAAGGGAAGACTGAAGGGACAAACCTGGGTGCAGCCAGAAAGGTCCAGATAGATGAGCTTGTGGCATCCGTGCCCTAAATTCAGGTACCGTAAGCCTTTGTCTGTGAATTTTCTGCAATAAGCCAAACTAAGGTTCTGTAGGTTGTGGAAGTGCCTGAAAAGACAGGGTGAGAGGAGAGAGGAAGGAAAGTGAATATCGTTGTTTTCTCACATCTTTCTCAAGCCACTGTGACAAAGAGGAGTAAAACTGTAAGTGAATCTTTTCTCCTTGCAAATGTTCAACAGTTGAACCTATTGTTAATGCTCTTCCTGTTACGTCAAGGAGATTACAGTAACGAGATAATGCCTAATTACATTTCAAATGAAAGGAAAGATGTGCCTAGATTTTTAAGAAAGCTGAGATAAAGCCTGGAATTGTGGGGGCTGGGAGGTTTGTGCATTGTTTGGAAGTTAGCTTGTGTTTGAAAGCAAAGTTACAGAGTTTGCATTATTGTTGCATTTAGGTTTTAACTTTGAGGCACCAAAGTAATGAGTAAAATGTTTAGAAATACAAACCCTTTGTAAACATTTAAATGGCGATGAGCTGTTACATGAGAGTGAGGATTTGGACAGAAAGGAGGCAAAGTTGACACAACAGGCTCTCAAAATGGACATGATCAGCAAATGCTTTGAGAAATTAGATTTGAATACGCATGATTTTGTAACATCTTCATAACTATAATTAAAGAAAGACTAATTGATATGCAGAGCTTAAAAATGGATTAAGAAGAGTCTACAGATGAGTGGGCAGCACATGAAAGGAATAAAAACTGTCAATCTCACTGGAGTTGAAACTGATTAAATTAAATTAAACATGACCAAAATGAGAGCTTCCAGAAAAAAAGGAGGTAATTAGGACAAGCTATGCAAGGGCTCACAGTTTGAGGACACTCTGTGGACAACTTTCCAGATCCTCTTTATCCTGGCATTTTTTAAAAAGTACAAGAACTCCCACAACTGCCTGCTCTTGTAATGAAATTAACAACATGCTCTTGATTTGTGGTCTGCAACAGTTTAACAGCAAATGGGAAAGCAAAAAGAACCAAAGTGAAAGAAGATGCCTCTCTGTCCAGCAAAAGCCCACAAGTGAATAATAGAGTTTACCTTCACATAAATGGGAAATAAGATCTGCGAGCACTGACCGTTAATCAGATTTATTCCGAAAATCTGAAAAGCACATGTATGTGATACAATGATTTCCATTCCATAGAGAATCACTTGGTTCAGAACACAGATTCTTTCTGGTAATTGCTCTGTCTATGAGATGCAACAGAACAGACAGGGACGCCTTCTGGATCCCCGGCGGCTGGGTGGGCAGGGCTGTGAAGGAAAAAGCAGCACTAACATCCCAAAGACACGTCCCCCGTCCTGGGTCCCTTCAGTTAACTAAGAGCTATGCCAAAGTTTCGGAAATGCTTTATTTTCTCCTCCCTGGAGTATACCCTTGTGATTCAACTGAGTAAAGTACAATTTTTCTGGGGATGGGGGGATGGACATCATTTCTAACAACTTTAGCTCTCTAATTCAGAGAAAGGAATTGTGAGAAGACAGCAGGACACAATGGGAAATACACAAGGTTTTGGAATCTGACCAAATTGGATTCAAATCTCAGCTCTGACACTTATTGCAACTTCCCTAACCACTCAGATTGTTTCTGCATTTGTTAAGTGGAGATTATATTAACTTTTTTTTAACCCTAACTGTGGGCCTCCAGCTTTCCTGTAGCTTAGTTTTCTCATCTTTGACATGGATGTAATCCTACCTGCTTTTCCCCTTAGAGGTGTGACAATTACATGACGACATAAGTGTAATAGTATTATATTTAGAGTGACTTTTGATGATTATAAACAGCAAAAAGGCTGGCCTGGCTCTGTGGTTGAGTGTCAAGCGATGAACCAGGAGGTCATGGTTCGATTCCCGGTCAGAGCACATGCCCGGGGTTGTGACTCTATCCTCAGTGTGGGCGTGTAGGACATCCACTCCAGCAGGGATATATGGTAGAGGCTTTAAAAATATATATTGCTATTATTGCTACTACCTCAAATAACAACACATTAATTGTTCTTATGAAGCTTGTACTATCTTCTTCCATTTAACGAAATAGATACTCATTTGACAAAAGTTATGCATAAAACTGATTCACATTGCATCTACACCCTCATTTTGGTCATGGTGGTAATGCCATGTTTAATCATTTTCAACTCCAGTGAGATTGAAAGTCTCTGATTTTGTTTTTATTCCTCTCATGTGCTGCCCACTCATTTGCAGACTATTCTTCTCATCCCATTGTTCAGTTGTGTATATCAGTTAGTCTTTTTTTAACTATAGCAGTAAACCTGTTTCTTACAAAATCATGAGTATTCAAATGTATTTAAATGTGGCACAAGCCTATTTAATTTCTTAAAGTCCATGTGATCAATTATCAAATACAAAAAAAGAATGGAAATTGAGCTAGGAGTTCTTAACTTTTTGTGTGTCAGTTATCATACAGATCTATGGATCCTTCGTCAGCATAATGTTACTGATGCATAAAATAAAATACTTAAGATTACAAAAGCAGCCAATCATACTGATAGTCATTATCAAAGTATTTTTATATGATCTAATAGAGGTCTAACAACTACCATGATTTTGAAGTAGTGGCAAGTGCCAATGTTATTTTGAAATATTTGTAACAAGAATAATAATAAGAATATTATTAATAAGAAGAAGAAGAATATCTGTGGTGCATATGGTTGAAATAATCCCACATTTTACCTACACTTCCATTAGAGCTTAGTAAAAATAGAGGGGTTTTTTCCCCCACATCAACATTCATAGAACTTCTGAATTCTATCCTTGGTCCCCTTGGGGGATCCACTGGCCCCAGGCTATGAATTTGGGATTTGGCAAAAGAGGTGTTCATTAGAGGAAATGACTCCCAGATTGAAAGTCACTAGCTGGCTCTCTTCAACCTCATGGGGACCATTGGTTTGAAAGCAAAGTACGGGAATCTTGAGTGGCCCTGTAGGCCTTTCTAGGGATTTACAGGGCCACAGGTTTGAAACTGCTGAGGAAAAGTATCAATTGACTGTGAAATTGCATTTGGCAAATTTTATGCAATACTGCTACTTTCTATTTTGAATTTTGACAAAGAAATGTGTCCCTTACACGAGGAAGATCTGGTTCATAATTTTCCCAGCCCAGAAACAACTGTATTATTCGAATTATGCTTCAAGGCAGTGTTTGCAGTCAGTGTTTATCTTTTCCTAATTATTTGATAACTAAAAGTTTCTAATGTAAGGGGAGGTTTCTGTTTGTTATTTACTTTTCGACTGTTATGATAGTCTTTAGGAAACCACAATTCTTATAGAAACTACAGAGATAATTTTTTCTCCATTCTTCTGGCTTTTTTTACATCAAAGAATCGAGGCCTTCTGTGTTGGATCTCCGATACTTGAGGCAGTTACTACTGGAAAGAATATAAAATTACTATGTATTTTACCAAAAATTTCTCTAAAAAATCACCAAGACAAGACCCAGTCTGTAAAAGAGAAGATTCACATGTGGATTCTTTTGAGATGAGTGTGTGGGCTCTTTAGTTTCCCAGAGGCCGTTTCGCATGATAGAATCCCTACAGAAAAGCCAAATACAGTGGTTTGACCTCCTATTTACAGGCTAGGTCTTGAGGATGTCCAGTCCAGGCAGCAGCTTCCTCTCTCTGCCCCACTCTGATGGGCACTGATGAGGCTATACAGCATGAGAATGTCTGCCAGTAAGAAGTTTCCAAGCCAACTGAAGGATCAATTCATCCATATGAAAAATAATGAGATACCACACCACTCTCACATATAATGCTCCATAATACTTTAATGACCACTCTTTGCCTAGAATGCCTCACACATAGTAGTTCATCAATATATGATGAACATGTGAATGAATGTTGCTATTAGAATTCAGGGGAAGGAGAAACCACGTAGACTTCTGGTGGATGGTGTGACTTGAGGTGCAAAGGCTGTGGATTAGCATAGACAAGAAGAAAGGCATTCCAGCTGTAGAGAAAGAAAAGCATGTAGCAATCAGATGACCAGAGTTCAACACTTGCCTTGTTTGATATCTTGGCAGATAAGTTTGATCAGATAATGTTAAAGGAACCGGGAAGAGACAAGACTTCAAGCATGTCAAAGACATGATCAGACTACTGTTCCAGATGATACTTCTTGCAACATAAGGCAAAGCTGACTGAAGAAGGAAAAGAGACCAGAGGCTGACCCCTCAGGGTGCTGTGCCAGAGGAGGTGCTGAGAGTGCCACCTAGGTTCTGGCAATGGGAATAAAAGAAAGGGGTTTCATTCAGGAAATATTTAGAAGCAAAAAATATCCTGGAATGGGCATGAGCTGTGGCTAGCCTCATTTTCAACTTTAGAAAACTGAACAAGTCCCCAACCAAGAGAGGAAAAATATTCAATTAAAAAACTGGCAAATCAATGTTGCCAAGAAGGGCAAACAAATTACATCTTTCTTCTGGCAAAGCATTTCTTTGGGAAAAAATGCTAAAGGCACTGAAGAGAGAATGACAGCAGCAACAAGCAACATTTCTCTGGTTATTTATAGTTTAAAGAACACTTTTGCATACCCAAGCATGTTTGAAACAATGGAAAACAAAGCAAAAATAGAGAATCATTATGAAATATATTTTCATAATAGATAAGAAAGTCAGTGTACATTCTTTTCATATGACAAAAAGCACACATCAGTATTGAGTAGCACTTATCCTAAATTTTCGCTAAATAGCTAAAAACTGAAAGTTAAAATCACAACAAAATTCTCATTTTGGGGGCCTATTTTTCTATCTGTTGCCACACACACATTCATATATGCCCATGTATGCATACAATATATATCTTAATATGGAATGTCTAAAGAAAAGTAGCAAGTGATGTTTTATAGAGTTAGAGGAACTTATAGAACTCCAGCTCACAAGAGCCTATTAAGCATCGCTTCCCAACTCCACATTCGGTGATGACATGTTGGTAGCTTAAAACTGGCTATGGTGGAAGTAATTACACTATAGAAATCAGTAACTTCCACAAATCAGAACATCCCCTTTCCCTGTGCCCTGGACAATTATTAAGCATTTACCAAAATACTGCTATTCTTGGAGCACACTTTGAGAGACAGAGAATGCAGTATGCTCTCTGGATAGAAAATATATTCAGAGATAAAAATGAGAGAGAAGATGACAGCTTTGAAGGACAAGAATAAGAATTTGATCTAGCCCAGCCAGTGTGGTTCAATGGTAGAGCGTCGATCTATGAACCAGGAGGTCACGATTCGATTCCTGGTCAGGGCACATGCCCAGGTTGCAGGTTCGATCCCCAGTGTGGGGCATGCAGGAGGCACCTGATCAATAATTATCTCTCATCATTGATGTTTCTATCTCTCTCTCCCTCTCCCTTCCTCTCTGAAATCAATAACAAAAATATTTTTTAAAAAAATTTGATCTAAATATAAAAAGGGATTCTTAAGATAAAACTGGAATAAATCGAATGGAAGCATTAAAAAGAAAAATACCTTCTTTGACTGAGAAAAGAGCTAAGTTTTAATGTTCAGGTTTACTATGTTTCAGGAAAATTAATTGAAAGAACACAATTAAACTTGGAAAATACTTTTAATAACTCAGAGAAAAGGAATTTCTTGTATCTTGGCAGGAAAAAAAAATAGGTTACCAAAAAAGAAACCAAAAAATCAAGCTGGCTTTAGACTTCCCTGCAACCAGAAATATCAAGATTATGGAACAACATTTTCCAGATATAAAAGATGTGTAGCACACAATTTACAAATAATAGTAAAATACACAATACTCCCTATTGTAAACTCCTTGTAACGAATCAATTCTCACACAGGCTTTCATTGACTTTTGCCAAACTCATTAATGTAAATAGTACTTCCTGGAGATGGTAGATGTTCCAACAGGTAACCAGAGCGTGGCAACAGGGAATCTGGGACTCAGGGCTGAAAGCATGAGGCATTCTATTGTAGAGAAGTCCCGGGCACTGGACTGGAATTTAGGGACCCAGCTTCAATGCCCAGGAAGAGGGACCAGAAAAAGACAGCAGAACCTAACTCGACTCAGGCAGAGGGCCTGGGCCCGCCACGCCAGGAGAAGATAGGCGCCAGCTCGGGGACTTGAAAGCAGCAGTCCTGCTATCAGAACAGGGGTGCCACAGTATTGGGGTGTGTGTCAGAGGAGCACTGCCTTTGGAGAATGCTAGAGCAAGCCCGAGCGAGAGGAGCGTAATTCTTTTCGGTGCAATACAGATAAAAGAAGCATTACCTTGGAAGGAGCCGCATCGTCCGGTTGGTGATAGCTGTGTAAGACAGGTTGAGATACAGGATTCCCGGACAACACTCAGAGATGTGTTTCATTGACTCGTCCTGCATGAACGCGGAGAGAAGAAACTTATCAAAGCCTCACAGGCTTTTCTAGCCTCTCTGCCCTCTCTCCCTGCTTCAAAAAGTATATGCATGTGGTCTCTTCATATTCTTTGATATTAGTAGTAAATCAAATTAAACAGAAGTATTGATTTTGCTTGAAGCTCCACTACTTCCCCTTTTTCCGGAAATCAAGTTCCATTTCGTCACAATGACATTACATCAAAATGTGAATTCTCACAAGTTCAATTCCCTGACAAGTAATTTGACCTCAAGTGTTCAAGGGTCAAACACTCCTGACTCTTTGGATGCATGAAAGTGATTAAAAAATGGATCAATTTTTAAACTTACTGAAATTATTATGCAGGAATAGTAAATGCTCTTAACTGGACTTCATTAAAAGTGAGGCCATGCTTACACATCTATATTTATTTATAGATGTATGTGTATGCGTGCGTGTGTGTGTGTAATTAAGTTTCTGTGGTTCTGTTCCTGAATATATTAAAACAGCTAAACAGGTTTTCACCAAATGTATGACAAGTTTGAGGTGGCCTAAAGTAAAATATAGGCTACATGAAATTCAGGGTTGGGAGTACTGTCGGAGAGGATCTCAAAGATTCAAGCAACTCTCACCCAGAGAGCTGAACCTGAAGTACAAGACAATGGGGTGACTGTGACCTGAGAGAGAGAGGAAACAAACAGTGATTTCGAGCATGAGCCCTAAATGGACATTTACAAGACCAGATGAACTGCAAGCTTGATTGCAATGGGGCTGTTCTCATAGGGTAACTACTTATAAACACTCTAGAATGAGTAGCAGCAGTTTTTATTTATTTAATGATGGTTGGTGAGCCTCCCCAGGAACACAGAAGTGGTCAGCTAGTTTTAAATATTTATGGTACATTGGTTCTAGAAAGAATAGGCCATTGCAGGAAGAGGTACATTGTCACTTGGCTAGGGGATGTGGTTTGGGGAAGAGTTCTGCATGGCCAACACGGTCACCCCGAACATCACTGAGGATTGCAAAAGTTTATTTTCAGCTGGATCATCAATGTTTAACATTCTATTCCTAATTATTTTCTGGAGTCATGGATATTAAAGTAATAAAATCCTGCAGGTTGGGCCTCTATCACAAGGGACAGGAACTGGTTGATTTACAGGGGCAGCAAACCACACTTTAAAGAGGACCCAGGTTGTAAAACTGTAGTTCTACTATAGGAAAGGTTCTATGTGCCAATGCCACAGGCGTGCAAGGGCAGAGCTTTCATTAGACTCTTGCCACTGCTTTGGAGCTGTCAGCAGTTTTCTAGACACCCCACCACCAAAATGTAGGATTTGGAGTTATGTGGAAATTACAGTATAGTTTTCCCAGAAGCAATGGAGAGAACAACCATAATGTGTGGCATTGTTTGTAGTTTATACAAACAATATCTCTCTTCAAAAATATTCATGATGCCAATCAAACATCAAAGTGATTGTGGACCTTTTGGAAGACTCTGGCAACAATGCATCTGGGGCAAGAGGAGGTTAGAAAGCTGGTTAATGCACCGATAGGGAGGTAGCCACAGAGAAGATGAAAATTTGGGGACCAGGAAAAGGAAGATGGAGTATGCTTTATGTATCAGAGGACTCTGATTTCCCTGTGATAGGAGGAGGCAAGCCATCTCTGCCTTTTTCTGTTTGGAAAAAGCGCAAATGAATCCTCTTCTCAATATTTAAAATAAGTTTAAGTTCAAACCCCAGATGTTAGAACACAGAAATGTAAGAGCTGTTTGAGTGTCTACATTGCAGAATGGCTTATGAATTTGTCCACAATGCACTCAAACATTTCTGAAGGTAATATATTCTTAAGGCAAGCTCCTTAGAAATTAAGGCTTTTTGAACGAATGGTACTCAACTCCTTAAATGTAAACTCGTCTTCCAGTCTGTCTCAAGGGGAAAAACAATAATGAGATGTAATTGGATAAAATGGTCCTCCCTGTATATCATTAGACTCCAAAACTGGAACATATTTTGATGTTTACAAATGCAGTGCAGGTGGCATTGTTTTGACTTTCCTGTGAGAAAGCCAGATTTAAAGAATATGATGTCAAGTGCAGAACTGAATGTCCCTGAAGGCAAGAACTAAAACTTGATTCATTTTTAAATCCCTATAACACTAATAATAAGTAATAAATTCCCTATATATCTTTATATAGATAGAGATAAATACAGGGTGTCCCCAGAAAAAATGTATACAAACTTTAACAGCGGATAGCTCAATTTTTAAGATAAAATATATTTTAATAAACTCTGCCTTTATAATTATTCAACGTACGTGTGTTCATATTTTGGGACACCCTATATATTATTAACATAGTAGGTACTAAAAGGATCCACAGAAAGCTCAGAGGGAAGGTAGGGGTGAATGGTGGTGGGTGGGAGGTCATCAACCAAAGAACTTGTGTGCATATGTGCCTAACTTATGGACACAGACAATAGCGTGGTGAGGGCCTGTGGCAGGGAGCAGTTAGAGGATAGAAGGGGTCAATGGGGGGGGGGGGAGGACATCTGTAATACTTTCAACAATAAAGATAAATTAAAACTATATTAACAGAATGAATGAAGTAGAGTAGAAAGTTAAGAGAAAGAATGATGATGATGAGACTGGGGAGGCAGCAAGGAGGAGCCAATTCATGACAACTCCTCACCTCTGCCCAGGGGTGTGGATCCATGCTGAGCTGGTGCTTAATGAGGGCACCACACCATCAGGCCCCTCGTTCTAGTCCCCCGTCTCCTCAGGAACTTGCTCTGTTCATTGTTCAGGTGAGTTTCCTCCAGCTTCTGTAACCCTAAAACAGGTTGCCCTGCCTCTGTTCTTCTGCCACTCCCTTAGTCACTGTCCCGGAACAACAGGTTTATACCTACTGCCTCATTTTCTCACCTCTTGTCCACTTTGCAATTCACTACAGCTAGATTTCTGCCCCCACTATTCTTTGGAAACTGTTCTAGCAAAAGCCTCCAGTCACTTCCTATTTTCAAATCTAGGAGGCCTTGCTCACTTGGTAACTTCCTTCTGAAACTCTTCACTCTCTTGCCTTTTGTGATACCTCTCTATTCTCAACCTACTTCTCTTATATTCCTTTTTAAGGGCCTTCACTGTTTCTTCTCTGACTGCTCCTAAAAGCAAGCATTCCCCATGGTTCAATTTTAAGTCCTCTTCTCGTCCATGCATATCACCTCAAAATACAGGCAAAATCCACTCTCCCTTAGGACCCGAGACCTTTTAAACTCCACTTCTCAGGATTTGAGGGCTGGAAAGTTGGGTTACCTTTTAAAGTATGTTCTCTCTCCCTCTCCCTCTCCCTCTCCCTCTCCCTTTCCCTCTCTAGGTTGATCTTATTTATTTTTGAAATGTTAGTTATGACATATATCAATGTCAACCCAAGATGAAAGCTCAAGTTCTAGTCAGTGTTGTCCATTACCTACTAGAATCTCCATATAGTTTCATTCATTAAACATATTCAGGGTGGAGCAACAGTAGGTTTACAGTTTGTGTGGAAAGTAATACAATGATTAATAAATAATAACACAAGAATAAACTCTGTGCTTCACATACTCACAACTGTAAACCTACTTCTGCCCCACTCTGTATTATAGTGTATTTCCTATGCAAGGCCTGTGCCCTGTGCTACAACTACCCCCAAAAAATGAGACACATCTCCTGCCCTTTGGGCCTCTTGGGTTGTGGAGGAGGCAGAACCACAGTGATTAGGGCTACCTAGGACAGGAACCCAGAGGAGCAGCAGCAAACTCCTCCCTGGGGGTCGGTGATGTCTTGGGAAAGGCGGTGGGGTCTAAAGTAAGCCTTTAAGCCTGCCCAGGAGGAAAGCAGCACCCGAGGACTGAGGCAAAGAGTATTCCAATCGAAGAGCACAGCCTGAGCAAAGGTAGAGCAGTGAGCGGCAGCCTGGCGAGCCAGCAAAGAAGGCAAAGCAGCTCGTGGTTGCTGAAACAATGTGTGTGCAGGGTTTGGAGCAAGATGAGGCTGGAAAGGGAGGCAGAGGCAAGACCACAGAGGGTCTCCAAGGTACAGTAATTTTAAAGAGCTTTGACTTTATCCAATAATGTAAATGGTGAGTATGTGTATAAATGATGGAAACTGGAAATGAAATAGTCAGATCTGCCTTTTAGAGAGAGTATCAGTGTGCTCACAGGGTGGGAGACAGACTGGAGGTAGAGGAAAGCCTGGAGACAGGCCAGGAGAGAGCTGGCTAGGTTCACATGTTCATTCCCATCTTCTCTGGCTCTGCCACCTCGAAGACCATGACAATGAGCCTATTGTTTCTGCGGGGTCCCAATTTTTCTGTCTCACATACACATGGCTTTAAATATAAATATAGTTCATGTTTGTGTAATTGTTGAATTGTTTCCACTTTCCAAAGACTCCAACACTGGACGTATATCTACAGGGTTAATAACAGCATTATATAAGTAGGCTAACATTTCTTGCCAATGTTTAACACAGTTTGCTTTTTTCCATATTTAATCCTAAATGAGCACACAGCCATATGTTTTGGCAACACCTCTGTGTATTAGCACTCCAACAGAGCAAGCCCAAAGCTATGTAAACAACAGTAAAATAAGCTTCTTATACTCACCGTGAGTGTTGAGCAGTCAGAGACATTCAGCTCTTGCAAATTTTTACAGAGGCCTAAATTAAACAAGTGACATATCACTAAACAACATATTACAAATGTTTAAACTTAAAGTTTTTCCATCCTACATTCAATGCGATGTATTCATTAGAACACAGAAACCTTGGCAAGTCTTATTCTAAGTACTGGTTTCTTTTCCCAGAAAAACGATTTCTTTTGGCTTTAAAATTAAAATATATACACATGTTTGTTATTGTTTGAGGATTACAGAAGGAAGCAGAAAAGAGAAAAATACTACTTTGTGGAAAACAGCATATATTTAGAGCTTTTGGCTTCAAAGTGCTGACAAAAACCAACCTGCTTTTTCGTGGCATGACTTTTTGTTCATTTTTTGTTGTTGTTTTCTGTTTCCTTTTAACATTTTATTATGAAAGATTTCAAGCATACAAAAATGTTGAGAGAACTAAAGAATTGTACAATAAATATACCCACCACCTAGATGCTACAATTTACATCTTATTGCATTTGCTTTATCACATATCCACTTGTACATCCATCTCTCTGTCCCTCAATCCATCTTATGTTTTATGCATTTTAATGTAAGTTGCAGACATCAGCATATTTTCCTCCAAATACTCCAGCATGCATATCACAAATAATTCAGCAAGTATAGTAATTAACAAAACACTTATGATTTTTTTAGGTTAAATTGACATACAATGTACGATGAATTACAGTTAGAGAAGTGGAGGGTTAGAAAGGCCAAGTTCCTGATTAGCCCTGGGACCAGAGGCAACTGTGCAGCTTATGGTCATGCAAGGAAGACAAGACATGCACACGGAGCTAGATAGGAAAGTGACACACAGTCAACACTCCTAGGGTTTAGACTGACAGGAAATAAAACTCCAAATCTGAGACAAAAGAGTAGCAGTTAGGAGCAGGAACACAAACAGTACACAGGAGGGATGCTTGAGGCAAAGAAGGGGGAGGACACCCATCAAGAAGGAAAACCCTAGGCTAGGGAGTGATGCTGGCATTCACACGGCCAATGAGTAGAAAACACATCTGCCATTCATAACCACATAGCCCCACAGTAATAACAACAGAAATGTTGTTAATTATAAATCCATTTTGAGCATTTCTTCATCTGCCAAGAATGGACTATGTCCTAAGTCATAAATGCAAACCAAAACCACTTTCAGGATGAAAAAAAAATGGAAACAATTATTTCATATAAAAATGGAGACAATTCTTTAATATGTGCAGATCTTGGAAGTCATCAATAATACTTGCTGGCTAAGGAAAAAATAGATTGCCTCCCAAATGTAATAACTAGGTTTATGAGATTAAGATTTTTATGGAATAGTTACTTGAGAGTAATTCATGCATTCAACAAGTTTTTGCCAAGAATCTGCTTCGTGCTAGAAACGCTACAGGTGCCAGAAATACAACAGTGAACAAAATAGACAAAAATCCCCACCCTGATGAAGTGTACATCCTTGTTTGGGGGGAGGGGGTGGGACGATTATAAACAAAAGAAATATCTGCTTTGACAGATGGCGATAAGTGCTCTGGAGAGAAATAAAACAAGAAAGGGGTGGAGAGCAGCCGGGAATGGAAAGGGGTGTGCCTTCCAATACAGCAGAGCCGTGACTGCTGAGAAGGTGACCTTGAGCCAGGGATACCGATACAGTTCCGTTTACCCTGAGCGTTTCTGGAGTCCACATTCAACATGACTGGTGGTTGGGAGACAGTAGATGAAAGAATATGCTCAGGGAGACAGCCATTGAGTCCTCTCTTTTCTGCACATCTCAAGGCTGCAAGAGGGAGGAACCCCTTTAATTCTTGAATCCAATGTGCTGACAAACTACAGGTTTCGGTTTTCACAGTGCTAAATCTAACACTGTGGAGTGCTTCCCCTGGACCAGGCACACACAGGAGCCTGTTTCATCCTCTCAACAATACTAGAGGTATCTTCAGTCCCATTGTACAGATGCAGAAGGTGAGATGAAGTAATTAGCCTGAGGTGGCACAGATTAGCAACTAGGAGGGCCTTGATTCATGCTCAGGGCTCCAACATTTAGCCACTAAACAAGGCAATTGGAGGGTGCAGAGCCTTATACACCACTGCTCTGCATATGCCTTTATTATCTGGAATGTCTTGCTTAAAAAAAAAAAAGCTGCTATTTGTCAATAACGGTGCTTATAATGTCCTTAACTAATTTTTTTTTTTCCTGCAACCTAGGGACTCTACCATACCTCAGTTGGATTTCTTTGTTCTGATCTGCATTAGTTAAGATTACCCAAACTTGGATTTCAAAGGAATACTTTCATTGTTCCATCTGTCATACCAAGTAATTGGGGCCAGCTGTGTGTCAGGATGCGAGTGGTTACCATCATCATCCTGCTTTCCTTTTGTAAAGCCGCTGAGCTCCGCAAGGCAAACACTGGGGGAGTGAGAAGCCGCGCGAATCCTGGCCGGGTGGGTGGGGGCCGGAGAGGCTCCAGCCCTGTCAAACGCTACGCACCGGGCCTCCCCTGCGAAGTGTACACGTATCTTCATGAGAAATACTTGGATTGTCAAGAAAGAAAACTAGTTTATGTGCTGCCCGACTGGCCTCACGATTTGCTGCACATGTTGTTAGCAAGAAACAAGATCCGCATATTGAAGAACAGCATGTTTTCCGAGTTCAAAAGGCTGAAAAGCTTGGATCTGCAACAGAATGAGATCTCCAAAATTGAGAGTGAGGCTTTCTTTGGTTTAAACAAACTCACCACGCTCCTACTGCAGCATAACCAGATCAAAGTCTTGACCGAAGAAGTGTTCATTTACACACCTCTCCTGAGCTACCTGCGCCTTTACGACAACCCCTGGCATTGTACCTGTGACATAGAGACGCTTATTTCAATGCTGCAGATCCCAAAGAACCGAAATTTGGGGAACTATGCCAAGTGCGAAAGCCCACAAGAACTAAAAAATAAAAAGCTGCGTCAGATAAAATTGGAAGAGTTGTGTAATGAAGAAGAAAAGGAACAATTGGACCCGAAACCCCAAGTGTCAGGGAGACCCCCAGTTATCAAGCCTGAGATGGACTCTTCTCTTTGCCACATTTACGTGTTTCCTATACAAACACTGGACTGCAAAAGAAAAGGTTTGTAAGTTTCTTTTTCTTTAATTTCAGAAAGAGGAGGGAGGGAGGGAGGGAGTGAGGGAGGGAGGAGAGAGAGAGAGAAACATCGATGTGAGAGAGGAACATCAATTGGTTGCCTCCCAAACACACCCCCACTGCAAACTGGGTATGTGTCCTGACGGGGAATCAGAACCTGCCACCTTTGGGTTCATGGGATGAAGCTCCAACCAGTGGAGCCAACACGGTGTGTAAAGTTTCTTGCTTTTTCTTTTTCATGGCAAGTTAAAATGTTCTTTGAATCTTATAACTCATTCCTACACCAAGCCATGTCTTGGAATTTCTGGTGTAACTTCCCCCAGAAATCTTTCTCCAATGACAGTGCTGGAGTCCAAACTCAAGATGGTTGGTGGTTAAGGGGACATTACAGGAGGGTGGGAGGGACAGCAATTTGGGCCCTACTTTCATTCGCTTGCCGCAAGCTGTGGCTGTAAGGAATTCTTTTCATCTTAAATCTGATGTAATTTTATTGATGTAGGCAAACCAGTGGGTATGAAAGCAAGTGCAAAATGCTGTTTACATAACCTGACTTACCCCACTTGAAGGCAGAACATGGTGTGCATGTGTGGGGAAATGCCGACCTCAAGGAGAACCATGTGCAGAGCAGGGCTGGTGCGAGCGCTGTCAGAGGGAGGCCGAGTGGGATGCGGCGATGGTGTAGCTCATAGTTTAGTCTTCAGGTTTAATAAGCACTGGCTAACATCCTGTGTCTTAATTGTCCCCCAGTTACCCAAAATAAAACAAAAACACGGCGGGAAAAACTAAGTTAAAAGTATCGAATCAAAGAACTATGAGACTAAGGGAATCTTTCCAGAGTATTACCTGCTTCCTGAAAATCATTACTGGGTTTTTTCTCCCACACATTCTTAGGCAAGTACTGTGCAGATTTGCACGTACAGGATAAATTCATGAAATAAAGCAGAAGGGAGGTTTTAGTAATGCTGCTGACATGTTAGCGAAGACATTCTCAAAGTGGGGTCTCAGAACCACTGATCTACCCTAGGGTAACAAGCCGTAGGACAGTGTCTGTCTCATTTATGCACATGGATTAATAACTTATTTGTAATATTATATTAAAGCCAGATGCCATTGGATTAGGGTCTTGTGGGGCGTGGTGTCATTCCTTCCACTTACTTGGGGACAGGTTTTGCTTTGTTTTGTTTCTTTAAGAACTAAAAGGGAAGGCTCAGAACATAGAGACTCTGGCTCCTCTCAAGGGAACCATAGGCAGGAATTTGCTGACGTTGAAGAAACAGGCAACCTGAGCCAGCAGGTAGTTTGTTCATTTGTCAGCGAGGTCATGCTCAAGCCCTGCCCCCTTCTGTTGGGCTCTGGAAGGTGGCCCCTGGTTGGGTCACATCGCAGCCATGTGGCCTGGAAAGGTTTGCTTACTGTGACACCCTGTGAATTGTATACATTTTGATGCTATAGCAGAGCAATTACAGCATCGTAACCCGGGAGATGCCATTCTGGGGTCCCCTGGACTTAAGAGAGTGTTCATTAATGGAGAACCTCCTATGTTCCAGGTACTCCACACACTGTCCTGTCCACAGTTGACTACCCATTTACAGTTGAGGAAATGAGCCTCACGGAGGTCATGTGACTTGGCCAAGCGAGGTCTTGATCCTGCTGTCTTCTAAAATCCTATATTCAAGCAAGCAGCTATATGAACAATGGAAGCATTAGAGAATTCCAGGAAAGTCAGTATACTAGTATGTAGGGCCCCTGTAGCCAGATTGGGTGGAATTTCCCAAATACTGTTATGGTGAGTAGTGCTTCATTCTGAGGAGTGTGTTTTACTAGGGTTTCCTTTGTAGTGCTTAGAAACTTGAACTATATTTTTAAAAACTAACCAGGTGAGTGTGGCTTAGTGGTTGAGCATCGAGCTATGAACCAGGAGGTCACTGACTCCCAGTCAGGGCACATGTCAGGTTGCAGGCTTGATCCCCAGTGGGCAGCGTGCAGGAGGCAGCCAATCAATGATTCTCTCTCATCATTGATGTTTCTATCTCTCCCTCTCCCTTCCTCTCTGAAATCAATAAAAAAATTTCTTAATAAAATAAAGACTAATTCAAAGCTACTAATCCTAGATGTGGGTTAGAAAAATTACTTGATATTGCTGAGGTCCTATCTTCAAAATAAAGTTAATTTGCACTTGGTGCATCAGGTGGTAAAGAGTAAGTAGGTACAGTTAAGTTTATTAATTATCTGAGAAAAAAAAATGCCAATAACGCTAAGTTAAAGACTTCTGTAGCTAGATTACATTTTCATTTAAGAAGAGATAACTTGTTGGGAAATTTGTTTTTTGCTGCTTTTCTATTCTTGGCCCTTTCCCACTCCCATGAGCCTATTTCTGCCCTTGTTCTTTCTCCATGATATTTTTGTCTTTCTCTTGGCAAAAATAAACTTACAAAAATACAAATACATTTTTATTGCTTTATTTCCTCCACTTATTGTCTAAATACAATCTCCCATATATGCTCATAAATTCATCCCCCCTGCTTTAAAAATACACATACTATTTACTGGGAAACAACATAAATAAAATTTAATGACATATACAGCATATATAACATAGGGCATTGCACTAAAAGACAACTCAAGTTCCTCCACATGTTAAAAAATACATAAATCAGAAGGTATACTTTTTAGATTTAAAATGTAGATAAAATGAAGAGTAGTTTTGTCTTTTAATATAATCAATATAAATCTATTGATTATTTTTAACTTTTCAGTATATCGTTGATGTCTGTGTGTTTAAAGGCAAAGATCTTGTCTACTAAATGCCCTTTGGTGCTGCTTGGCCCAGGGCATGTGCGTTAGATGGATGACAATAACTAAGCTGCTTTCTTTGCGCTGGTAAAGCCGTAATGTAAGTAAACTTTAAAAATCAAAATACATAGGAGTTAAAAATCATGTCTAGACTTCAAGCATGACAATCTGAATATAATTCACTGTAGCTTTCCTTATCCCGTTCTATAAATAGGTAATAAGTGTCAAATGCTGGGAATAATTGTCCTGCCATGTTCATCTCGAGCTCCCTGCCAGGATGGAGTAATTGCACCACATGCCAGACACTATGCAGGCTCTAAAGAAGCCTGAAACACGCCACCAAGAGTGAAGCTGGCAGTGATGTTAATGAACTAGAGCTGTCACCTAAGTGCCTGGTGTGCCTAAGACCGCAGCTGCGTGCATGACTTCATGTACTGCTCGCAACCTTAAGAGCAATACTATCATCCTCATTTATAAATGAGGAAACGGAGGTGTCGAGAAGTTAGGTTGTCTTCCTAAGGCCACACAGGCAGTCCCCAACAGTTCCCACGCCATTGCGCCCTAGGCAATGTCATCTCTCCCTTCAATGTTCTGGGTATGTCTGTTAACCCAGGAAAATTTATAAGAATTTGAATCCTCCTCCTTAGGCTCTGTACAGTGTACCATGCACATGGTACCACACAAGGGCCCGAATACAGATCCCCTAGCTCAGGAGTTGTGCCTCTCCCAGCTGACAGCTGATGAGTCAGATGGTATGTGTAGGGCCAGTTTGACCACAATATGACCACATAGACCTCAAAGATCACTATTTTTGCCTTAAACATCTGACAGTAAGAAAAATAAATAATAGCTTTATTCACTGGGAGACAGGCACTTTGCCAACAAACGTTAGTCTTTCAAAGGGAATAAATGTAAGATTAGTTGAAAAGCATGTTTATGCCATATTGAGGTAAATTGATTTGCCAAAAATGCATGAAAGTAGCAGTTTTAAAACTGCCTTTTAGCTTCACATTTACCAGAATAATTTACCAGTTTTAAGGATTCATTTTACCTCTAAGATTAGGACTGGGGAAAATTATGCCTATAAATTGTCCCCAGGAGCCTCTGAAGTTAATTTCACCACTGGTTTGAACAATAATTAACATTTTTTTTTATTTGCAATAAACAGGCCCATTTATGTCTCTTTACCCACTACCACTAAGCCTTCAGAGTAGTTCTGACATTGCTGACAACCCAAGATAGACTATTGAATGGGAAATTACATGGAGAAAACTTCCCAGTTTCCTCCTCAAAGTCAGCAAGGCTTGTCAGGGGTGATAATCAAGTGAATATGGCATTTGTGGAGGGTTTGCAAAGAATTTCAGGTGGCAGCAATTAACCACGTGGTGTCTGCTCTAGAAATGGAGGGCTGGCCAAAGTTGACCTCTGGCCTGGGGAAATTTGTATTTATGTAATCTTTATCAAAACAAACATGCTTATAGCATGGATGGAACTGGAGAGCGTTATGCTAAGCGAAATAAGCCAGTCGGAGAAAGATAAATATCACATGATCTCACTCATATGTGGGATATAATGATCAACATAATTTGATGAACAAGAATAGATCCAGAGACAAGCGTGGGAATGTCTGGAGGGTGGGGGTCAATTGGGGAAAAAGGAGACATATGTAAAACTGTAGACAATAAAAATAAATAAATAATTTTAAAAGACAGGCATGCTTTACACCAGTATTTTCAATTCTCATTCAAGTTTAAAGCAAAAGAACTAAAGAGTTGTTTATGCTCATCAATACAATAAAATTTTTCTATGATTTTCTAAGCCATACTAGTAAAAGGTTTGGTTTGCAATTCCTGGTAGTACTTATGGATCCCGTTTTTACTCATGGCTGCTGCTAACAATGCCAAAGTTGTTTCTGCAGTTCATGTTCCTTTTCCAGCATCCACGGGTCTGCCACGTTGCCTAAGCTGGGGTTTCAGGGTGTTCTCATAAACCCTTTTTCTACCCATTTGTTTGTGGTTAACCTTGTCCTCCAGTGGTCTCAGCTGCAGCCCAGCAGATGTGGGCTCAGTAAGTCAGCCCTGATACGAAGGCTGCTTTCCAGAACCTAGAAGATGCTGACTCTGGTGACAAGGAAGACCCACCGCCTTTAATGGCCTTATCGCGCCTTGGTGAGGACGTGGGCTTCTATTCATAGTGAGATGGGAAGCCACTGCGGGATTCTGCCACCTGGAGGGTGGAAGTCATCTGGGAAAATGACAAAACTGACATGATCTGACTTACAACATTTTAACAGGATCATATAGGTTTAGGATACTGTTGGGATGACCCGCATAAGAGGTGGTGGTGGTATGGGCCACTGCGGTAGCAATGGAAGAAGTGAGAAGAGGTGGGATTCCGGATTTCAAACTAAAGCTCTATTCTGTCTTTAAAAGCCTTCTAAGAAGATGTGACAGCCACTCTCAATAGATACTCCAAATGCTAAATGCCAAGAAATGTCCTTTTTTTAATTCACTGGGGTGACATTGGTCAACGTGAACATATATGTTTCAGGTGTGAATTTCTATGTTACAGGATCTGTATCTATTTTTTTAATATATTTTATTGATTTTAGAGAGGAAAGGAGAGGGGGAGAGAGAAACATCAATGATGAGAGAGAATCATTGATTGGCTGCCTCCTGCACGCCCCCCTCTGGGGGTCAAGCCCACAACCCAGGCATGTGCCCTTGGCCGGAATCAAACCTGTGACTTCTTGGTTCATGGATCAACCATTGGGCCACACCAGCTGGACAAATTCTCCTTCTTTAAAGTTCTTAAAGAGGTGCAGGTAAATGATGAAATAACTATAGACCAAAGAAACTGAAGCAGCCATGATATAGCAGACATCAATGTAGCCCAGTTTACTGTGTGCCTGCATCTCAGTAAGACTTAACATGCTTTCTTTTGTTTTATCTTGGTAACAAGGCTCTGAGGTAGAGCTGGGGATTTTACAGAACCTGAGAAAGGTGATCAGGATCAAACACCTAGATGTGGTAATGTGCCTTGCCCAGGTCTTTCTGACAACAGTTAACTACTATGTTGTGCTTCCTGTATACTAAGTTTCATGGTTTTGAAGTGGCTAGAAATTAGTATCAGATAAATTATCCTCAGATAGAATAAAGAACTGCAATTAAATT
>NW_006299390.1:4180969-4190706 GCF_000327345.1 Myotis davidii | reverse complement strand
TTCTTGACTAGAGGCGCAGTGCACAAAAATTTGTCCACTTGGGGGGTGGGGGGGCTGTCTCAGCCTGGTCTGTGCCCTCTCGTGTCTGGGACCCCTTGGGGGATGTCCATCTGCCAGATGTCTGTCCTTCCAAGGATCAGGCCTAAGCTGGCAGTCAGACAACCCTCTCGCAGTCCAGGGCTCTCGCAGTCCAGGATGCCCTTGCTCCTTATCACCCACCTGCAGTGGAGGTGGGAGAGGCTTCCACCACCACTGCTGTGCTCACCAGCCATGAGCCTGGCTTCTGGCTGAGTGGCACTCCCCCTGTGGGAGCGCACTGACCATCAGGGGGCAGCTCCTGTATTGAGCATCTGCCCCCTGGTGGTCAGTGCACACCATAGTGACTGGTCCTTCCTCCGGTCATTCTGCCACTCAGATTTGCATATTAGGGGTTTATTATATAGGATTAGGCATTGTTCTAAGCCTTCCTCATGAAGCTTCCATGGTGAGGAGGGGGTAAGGAATGAAAAAAAATCACTGAAATGTATACTAGGGTAGTTGATAACTACTGTTGAAAAAAGCAAGGAATGATGGTATTATTATTATTATTACCCACTTGAAAGCAGGGAGATGTTATTTTAAATATGTACAGAGCCAGAAAGGTCTCATGGCCATCCCAATATATTGACTGACCCCAGTTGCTCCCCTTCCACTATTTCACCCTACGTGCCAACCTTGAGGATTCTAAGCAGGTGGAACATCAATGAAACAGAAAGGTGCCATGTGTAGGCAGCAGAGCATAGTGGTTAGAAGCATAGATTCTGGGCGAATATGTTTATGTTTAATTCCTAGGAATGTGACTGTGGGCAAGTTGTGCCTGAGTTTCTTCATCTATAAAAGGATAATGTGCCCTGGCTGATGTGGGTCAATTGGCTGAGTGTCGTCCCATGCACCGAAAGTTCACCAGTTCAATTCCCAGTCAGGGCATATGCCCAGGTTGCAGGTTTGATCACTGGTCGGGGTGCATATAGGAGGCAGCCAATCGATGTTTCTCTCTCATCGATGTTTCTATCTCTCTCTCTCCCTCTTCGTTCCTCTCTCTCTCAAAAAAAAAATCAATAAAAAATATTTTAAAGACAATAAAAAATAGAATGATAATAATGCTGCTTAGCTCGTAGGGTTCTTGTCATTTAATACTTGTTAGAGAACTTAGAACAGTTCCTGCACATTGATACTAAGATCCCATCAAGAAGAGAAAGCAAATTTAACAGAAAAATAAAAAAGGATACTAAAGAACAAACTACCAATATCATCCCATTAAAGACCATGGATTCTGAGCTGTTAAAAGTGGAGAAAGCCCTGGCCAGTGTGCGCAGTTGTTAAGAGCTTGGACCCTGTGCATCGAAGGGTCATGGGTTTGATTCCCAGTCGAGGACAGGTACCTGGGCTGGGTTCAATTCCTGCCCCCAGGTGGGGTGGGTGTGGAAGGCAACCAGTCCATCTGTGTCCCTAATGTGGATGTTTCTCTTTCTCTCTCTCCCTCCCTGGCATGTTAGCATCCAAGAAAAGGAGAAATAAGATAACAGCTTGAGGGTCACCAAGCTGTTTGTTTGATTTTTTAGGGTGGGGAGAGACCTGAGCTTATTCGTTAGGCTGAGGAGAAGGATAAAATAAAGATGCATCAAAGAGGCAATAATTTCTAGTAGAAACACAAATAGAAGGTTGGAACTGCGGCGTTTCATTTTAGCTTTCCTTTTTTTTTTTTTTTTTTTTTTTTAAGCTTCCTGGGTGATTCTATGGGCAGGAAGCCTGAACCCACCGTGGGCTTCCCCTGATGACTGAGCCAACTGAGCTGTGTTGCCTCTTGTTCCCTTGATTTCTCGCCGCTGCCTTGAGGGAGTTTCTCGGAACAGCTCGGCAATGAGTGGCTCCTTAAGTGTCATGCTCTTGGCTCACGGGCTTTGGTAGAATTTGGCACATGCTAAGGCTTGTTTTTTGGGGGCATTCTTTGGCTTCAGCTGTCCTTTCCTCTGTATGAGTTGATGCTTCAGTCACACGGGTGTAAGAACGGTAAGAGCAAAAGGGAGCGAGAGGAGGCTTGATAACCTGAATATTATTAATGTTTCCAGAGTTGAAGAAAGTTCCAAACAATATCCCTCCAGATATTGTTAAACTTGACTTGTCGTACAATAAAATCAACCTACTTCGGCCCAAGGAGTTTGAAGATGTTCATGAGCTAAAGAAATTAAACCTTAGCAGCAATGGCATCGAATTCATCGATCCTGGTAAGTTCCACAGACTAGCCCTTTTAACCGGTGACAGGTGTTGTCTATTTTTTCTTCCTATGGCAACATTTATAGTAAATACAACTTAGTTTTCAAAAAACTATATAATAAGATGTTTGAATTTAAATTAAATGTGATTAGTTTAGAATTTGTTTAATTAGAACTTGTTTAGTTAGATTAGATTAGGTTAAAACTTGCTTAGCACTCAGAAATATTTGCAGAAATGTTTTATGAAGTATGTAACACTATATATTACTAAGCAACAGTTGTTTAATTAGTTCAAATAAGAGTTTTTTATAGAATATATGGCTAGTTAAATTCTAAATGTGATTTTTAAAGGGAAATTCAGATTTGGCATTTTCTTTGCTATTCATTAAGTTCCAACTTGTTTAAAGTAGGACTTTAAAAAAAAAAACTTGTTTAAAGTAAATTTAAAACAATCTGCTAAGCACCAAGTTCATAAATTAAGATAAAATGTCCTCAAACCAGAGCCAGTCATGCTTTATCTAATCCTAGATCAAGATCAGTTCTTCCCATCTTTCAAATCTCTTCTCCATTTTCTAAGCAAGCCTCTGGCAAAAACAAGAGTGGTGAATTACACAATGGATTTAGAAAGAACTGAGAATTTGCTGCAATATTAGTCAGATTTGTAACATACATATTCTACGTGCATTCACAGTGCTATTTCAATTTGAAAAGTCTTATCTATAAAAAACGGTTATTAATACTATTAAAAGTGCAATGTTAATGCCAAACATTGTGAGCACAATTTTCTGCTTTTCTTAATGGTAACTTAATGCCATTAATAGAACATTAAGATTTTAACAATATAAAAGTGGAAATTGAAAATGAATGTTCTAGAACTACACAGGTATATTTTAGTATTAGTAACATTGTTTCAAAATATTAAGAAACCATAATTTTTAAAACATTTCTCAAGGGAACAACAATAAGCTACACTTATATATAGTCTGTACAGGTAACGTAAACTTGGGAGTGTCTTTAAATTGTGAGGTCAAAGCAATTTTCACTTCACAGTGAGTAAGATTGCTACAGAGACAACTCTTCTCCCAAATGAAGCAATAATCATGCTCATGTGCAGGCCAGCCAGGCCACAAGGTGAAGGACCTGGAGGTGGGGACCTTCGTTTGCTCCAGAACCAAAGACCCTCGAGACAAGCATGCCTTGTCCCAGGTCCCTGAGCAAGTGTCCAATTTCCTTCTGATCTTGGCTAACCAACTATCAAAAGTATCCACGCAGCCCTAGCTGGTTTGGCTCAGTGGATAGAGAGTTGGCCTGCGAACTGAAGGGTCCTGGGACTGATTCCCATCAAGGGCACACACCTCGGTTGCAGGCTCCATCCCCAGCCCTAATAGGGACGAGTGTGGGAGGCAGCCAATTGATATGTGTCTTCTTACATCGATGTTTCTCTGTCTCTCCCCTTCCCTTCCACTCTCTCTAAAAATCAATGGAAAAATATCCTCGAGTGAGGATTAACAACAATAAAAAAGTACCCATGGAAACAAGTTTTAGAGCTATCTCTAAAAGAGACTTTAAGTTACATTTATTAAGGTAATGCATAATAATGCAAACAATATTTTAATTACAATAAAGCTACATTATATAAAGAAAACCAGAGAAAAATAAGAGATGACAACACAGAAATAGATAATAGTACAAAATGGGTTTGTTGTACTTCTAAGGATATTTTCCTCTCATCAGTTATGAAGTTCTTATAATTGAGAGGACTCCTTTTCCACCCCTGGGAATTTCTTTCCTGAAGGCCTGTAATGTTCACCCACTGCGCTTTCCTTGCTGACACACACTGTAAAAAGCAGCAGTAGTATTCTTTCTCCTTTGTTCAATTCAATCCCAGGAAAGTATTTTCTACATTAGCAAATGTGTATTGAACACCTACCAAATGCCAACCACTTTTCTTTGTATATCTTCTGGAACAAAAAAGCATCTCAGCACTTTAAATGAGCTAAAGGAGTTTTAAAATAAAAGACCTTCTATATTTTGCGGCCTTTGAGATGAAACCCTGCCAAAGTAGGCTCACTTAACGACTTGTGCTGGTGGATACAAATGCAGTAAGATCTGCCAGTCTTTAGGACGTGTGAACGGCAGTCTCATAAATTACAGATATTACTGTAAAGAAGGGGAAAGAAGACACCCTACTAGGGGTTTTACCTCCCTTAAGAAACAAATGAAAACTAGCTTTTCAACGTGCCTGGATTCAGATGGTTTCAGTAACAACTGTAGTGCTTTCAAAATAAAATCTAGGAATGTTTACACATGCTTTCAATCTGAAGGGCTGACTTGTTTTAAGAAAAGTAAATTGTTGAGATCATTGACTCACAAATGTTAGCAAATAGAAAAAAATGCAGTATCTTCAGAACAAAGATGACAAGAGCTGACCTTTTGCTCCTTTCTACCGCCTGCTCTTCCCACCCCACACCCCCAATTATTTGCTTTGTACTAAAATAGAGTTATTTTTAAGGGGGGATTATGGGTGTTGTCTGAGAACAAATGATATGAAAATGCTTGATGGTATTAGTATGAGGACATGTTTTCCAAATTCAAAATAAGAACACTTTATGCTCTAACAAGAGTATTTTAAAACAGCAATGAGAAAATGTTTGAAATCGATGCGAAATATTTGAAATTGGGATTGAACTATAAATTTTAGGGTCAGTCCACATCAACTAAAATAGGGATAATCTAGGTTTGAATTTGTTTACTTTAAAAAAAATAAAGCTTCTTGTTGTCTTATTTTGTGTTATGTCTTTGATATTTGTTTTAAGTACCCATTCCCCAGCAGAATTAAATACATCTGATCCAAAGCTGATAGCTACCCCCTACCATTGTCTGCCAAACACACAACCAGATGTTTTCAAAATGTTGATAAAATTGTTTTGTTTTTAGACTCTGCAGAAATATCTACAGGAATATAATTCCCTCCCTCTAACCTGGGAAAAGGCTGTTTTTTGACATTTTTCAGAGTTTACTGATATCCCAGGGAGCTTTCAAATCATCACCAGACACAATTTCATGTTTTATGCATTTATATCATATGCATTTATCTTACATTTGAAATATTTTCCTAATTCATGCCGATTTTGTGGCATCTTTCCAGTGAGCATAAAAATGCACGTGAGCCTGAAATACATCTTTTAGAAAGCTAACTTAAAACTGACTTTAAGCATATAAAATATTGTGTTCTAGTCCATTTAATCCAGGGGAAAGCTTTGTCTGAGTAAAAATATATTTTAGCACTTCTCATTTGGATGCATGTACTGTTAGGAAAATACGATTAAAACCAAAATGCCCCTGTTCCATGCTTCCATGTCTCTGGATCCACTCCGTTCATCTGTTTATTTTGTTCATTTGAACCACTTAGTGACAGTTACAGGACACACTGAGGCCAGCTTTCAACAATAAAGATTAAAAATAAATAAATAATTGGGGGGGGGGCGCCACAAAATGTTCTCCCAACACAGAAATCCTCTCCACAAAAATAGTGGAGAAAGAAAAAAGCATTAAACCAGACGGTGATGCACATCACAGGCAATCCGCTAAGAGATTGCAAAGACAGAAAAAAACTCACATTTTGCAGAGCCAAGCAGACACAATCCAATGCATACACGTGTCAGGATAAGCGACAGCTAGTCCTCGAGGAAGAGGACTTGACAGCAGCATTTGTCACACACAGTTAATCCTAACTTCACCCGGTGATTGAGGTGACCAACTGTGTTAGTGAATTGGCTTTATCAAGAGGAAAACAAACTTTTATCTCTATGACAAGAGGTAGTTTTGCAACTTGGAGCAAGGCTCCTACCCTCCCACAGAAACTGGGAGAGAAGGGTGCTATCTTTCTCAACAATTACATTTCAAGGAGGGGGGCTCCCAGGTCCCTGAGAAAGACATTCTGACTCATAAAACTGACAAAAGGCCTTAGTCTTCCAAAGGATGTGTCCACACTTCAAAGAGAGGAGAAAGTACTTCGCATTACAAGTTTTCTGAAGTATGTGCTCTGAGAAAAAGGAGGGGATAAAATATTTTCTTTTCAACAGGGTAAATTAAGTCTCTTATTTTTAACATATTTGTTCTTATCAACAGCATGCAATTGCATTTAACCCAATAAATTACTCATTGGTTTAATAAATGTTTTCTGTTTCTAGCTGCTTTTTTAGGACTCACACATCTAGAAGAGTTAGATTTATCAAACAACAGCCTGCAAAACTTTGACTATGGAGTATTAGAAGACTTGTATTTCTTGAAACTCTTGTGGCTCAGAGATAACCCTTGGAGATGTGACTACAACATCCACTACCTCTACTACTGGTTAAAGCACCACTACAACGTCCACTATAACGGCCTGGAATGCAAAATGCCTGAAGAATACAAGGGGTGGTCTGTGGGGAAATATGTTCGGAGTTACTATGAAGAATGTCCCAAAGACAAATTACCAGCATACCCTGAAACGTTTGACCAGGATACGGAAGAGGATGAGTGGGAAAAAATACATAGGGAGCACGCAGCAAAGAAGCAAAGTGTAAGGATCACTATAGTGGGGTAATCTAGAGATTCTTCTAGTTGCCACTAGTTATATATTTGCTGTACTGGTGTCAAAAAAACCACATGTTTACATTTTGATGAACTGTGTTGCCTATTTATGCAGGGTTATCCAACTAAAGGAAGGTTTCTTTAATTATTTTTTATTATTAGAGTCATCAAGGAAATTCTCTCATCCTGTTTGCCTGCCTCTTTGCAGAACAGCCTTTGATGATGATTCCAAACTAGTAGCCTGCGGAAGATGCTTCTAATGACATTAGAATTTCATAATGTCCTGTTATAAATGTTTTTACTGCTTTTTAAAAATAATTTTTAAAATGTTCATTTTTACATGCCTTTTGATAGCTGTATAGACATATCTAAACACCATCAAAATGAAAAGATACAAATGCCTGGTAATAATAAAATGTCATTCTCTCCCCTCCGTCCTCACCCCGTCCCCACCCCCACCTGTTTTCAATAAGTCAGCTTTATACATTGAATAAATTTCCATTTCTGATTCTTGTGCATTCCAAATCTTCAGCTACTCTTCGTTGATTCTTGCAAAACTGTCCAGCTAGACCCGAAGGAGAATTGTCACAAGCAACAGTAGAGAATCCGAGAATCATGTGGGAGGCAGGTCGGAAAATGAGGAGGGGCTGCAGAGGATGTGAATCATGAGCCCCGAAGAGGTGTGAATACAGTGAAAATGAAAACAGAGCTGGTTTTTCAATAGCATTCAGACTAGGAAGCCATCTGTTAAGGGGAAGGGGCTGAGCCCTTCCTGCTAAACTGATCGTTCAAGGAGCATAAAACAAAGGATGAAATTCGGATTCAGGGCAGGATTTGGGATAAAGCAGAAACAAAAAAGAAAAAGTTATATCGAAGGAAATGAGAGAGGGCTGGTGCCTAAGAGGCCCTATCATTTGGGTTTGCAGGTTAAAATTAACTCACCGAGAGCAACAGATCCCCCCAAAAAGGAGGAAATACCTGGAACCTGACCCATCAGTTTGTATTTTTTTTAAATCTTTATTGTTGAAGGGATTGCATATGTTCTCCCTTCTCCCCTGCCATTGACCTCCGCTAGCCCACCAACACCCCGCACCCCAAGCCAGTTTGCATTTTAATAGTCAGCTGTACTATTAGAAAGAAAGGTAAAATGAAAGAAATATGTACATATTCCTAAAAGTCCCACTTTTTCCTTTTTATACAGATTTCTTACTTACATGGAGTTGAATACATTTTTATTTCTCATCAAGGTACTCCTAAAATGTTTATCAACTGGTCTTATTTGATACTTGCACCAATTTCCAAAACACAGGAAATGGGATAGGACAAATAGTAATGAGCATTTCTTAAGTACCTGCTAGATGCCAGACACTATATTAAGAGCTTCACATATTCTATTTCTAATTCATAAAAGAGTCCTCTGAGATAGGTAATATTATCTGCCTTTTCTAATGAGAAACACAAGGCTGAGGTAACTTGGACAAAGTCACAGTGCTGACAGGTGGCAGAGCTGGGATTCAGGTCCACCTAAGCCAGCGGTTCTCAACCTGTGGGTCGCACCCTCTTTGGCGTTCGAACGACCCTTTCACAGGGGTCGCCTAAGACCATCCCGCATATCAGATATTTACATTACGATTCATAACAGTAGCAACATTACAGTGATGAAGTAGCAACAAGAATAATTTTATGGTTGGGTCACAACATGAGGAACTGTATTTAAAGGGCCAGAAGGTTGAGGACCACTGAAAGCCCTTTCTGCTGTGCAGGACTGCAGAGTGCGCTTTATTATTGTTCTATTACAGTTGAAATCCAATATTATTTTGTATTAGTTTCAGGTGTACAGTACAGTAGTCACAGTCATAAATTTCACAAAGTGTTCCCCCTGATATTTCCAGTATCCACCTGGCACAGTGCATAGTTATCAGAACACTAGAGGCCCAATGCACAAAATTCGTACAAGAGTAGGCCTTCCTTCCCCTGGCTGCCGGCACCGGCTTCCCTTGCAGCCCCGGCTTCATCCGGAAGGTCGTCCAGTCTAATCAGTATATTACACTTTTATTATTATAGATTATTGTCTATATTCCCTATGCTGTGCTTTCCTTACCAATAATTATTTGGGGAAGTAAAATACAGTTGATAACCAATCTGTACTTCTTAATCCCTTCACCTTTTTCACTGAGTCCCTCAAGCCCCCTCCCCTCTGGCAACCATCAGTCTGTTCTCTGTATCTATGAATCTGTTTTTGTTTTGTGTGTTTATATCGTTCTTTAGGTTTTACATGTAAGTGAAATCGTCTGGCATCTGTCTTTCTCGTCTGACTTATTTCACTTAGCACACTATCCTCTAGTTCCATCCAGGTTGTCACAAATAGTAAGATTTCATTCTTTCCTATGGCCGAGTAATTATTTCATTGTATAAGGGGGTTAATGGGGTGGGCAGGGGAAGAGCAGGAAAGGGGACTATCAGTCTGTTCTCTGTATCTATGAATCTGTTTTTGTTTTGTGTGTTTATATCGTTCTTTAGGTTTTACATGTAAGTGAAATCGCCTGGCATCTGTCTTTCTCATCTGACTTATTTCACTTAGCACACTATCCTCTAGTTCCATCCAGGTTGTCACAAATAGTAAGATTTCATTCTTTTCTATGGCCGAGTAATTATTTCACTGTGTAAGGGGGTTAATGGGGTGGGCGGGGGAAGAGCAGGAAGGGGGACTTCTGTAATACTTTAAACAGTAAAGATAAATTAAAAGATAATAATAATAAAATAATTTGGTAGATCTATAAGTATTGGCATGAAAGTCTTCTTAAGAGCCAAAGGAAAATATAAACTAATATGGCCTCTTTCATGTTAAAAATTTTAACTGTCTTTTTAGTCACATCTATGTAAATACATATTTAAAAAACAGACACC
>NW_006299390.1:4168414-4179767 GCF_000327345.1 Myotis davidii | reverse complement strand
TGAATTCATTTTTTTTTCTTCAAGTTTTTTCCAAAGGAAAAAAGTAACACCCCAATCTGTCACTAAGTAAGAGATTTATTAATATACATATTATTAATTTCAGACAGGGAGAGACAGATAGAAACATCAATGATGAAAGAATCATTGATTGGCTGCCTCCTGCTCGCCTCCTACTGGGGATCATATGCCCTGAGCAGGAATAGAAACATGAGGTAACTCCTGGTTCATAGTTGATGCTCAACACTGGGCCACACAGGCTGCGGGAGATTTCTTACTTTAAACCCCACTTTACTTTGATTCTCTGAGTGTGGCTCTAGGACCAGCAGCAGCAGCATCGTCCAGGAATCTGTTGCAAATGAAAATTGTCAAGCCCCATGCCAGCCCTACTGAGACTCTGTGGGTGGCAACCGGCAATTTGTTTTAACAATCCTGAGACATGCTAAAGGGTGAGAGTAACTGCCTTAAACTAAAAATAAATTTAAGACAGGAATACTTAACTTGTTAGCCATCATGGGTTACCCAAGACAGAAGCTCGTTTTCTTCTTGCCATTGTGGCACAAGCTAAGGGCACAACAGTACAGCCGAGCAATGGAATGGTGCTCTGATGGGATATAAAAAATGGTGAGGTGACTTATCACACTAGAGCCTCGGACATGTTGTCAACTCCTGCTGGTTTCTGTGTGTGAGTTTTAGAGTTGCTGCAAAATGGCCCTGGCCTTTTATTCATAGGTGTGTCGAAGCACATGATAGCATGAGGCTCCCCACCATCAGCAGTGAGAATGCAGTGGCAAAGTCAGCTATTGATTGAACTTTAGGCAACAGAGGAAACGTTGCCACTGCAAAATTGATTGATGGCATACACGATCATAGTTGTTGAGATTCAAGCATCATCCATGAAACAGAATAGAGAAGCCATCGGGGATAATACATGCTTATTTTGGGTTGTTGGCTGAGACCTCTCGCCAATGTCTTTTTGGACTGAGAAACGCAGGCATGTTCTAAGTTACAAGAACAGTACAAACACAGTAGGATGGGAAGGGTACAGAGGTACCGGCCCAGAAAGTCCATATGAGAACATGCCGAGGTGGATGCGTGTCTGTGCGCATGCAAACACATGGAGAATATCGAACCAGCGTTGTTTACGTGGTGTGTATTTCAGCCTCATTTCATGCTCAGTTGTTTTCTCCTTTGTGCCATATCAAGGGCTGCTTTGTTATATTTTTGAACGAATAATATAGTTGATATTTATTTCATGCTCCCTACATACAGGCTCTACACTCGGAACTTTACTTGCATTGTTTTCATTTATCTCTGCAGCATCCTGAGTTAGGCACTGGTAAGCCTCACCGGTACAATAGAACTTTGTATCAATCCAAAAATAATATTCCATTTATTTCTACCATTTACATTAGAAAAAACTAATAATGTATCTCTTAAAATCACATTGCCTTTTTATCTCACCTTGCAGGCTCATCATGCCTGCACAAGAGAAATAAGTGCACCTACTCTTGGTGGCCACATAGAGGGGAGAGGAAGGAAGGCAGTCACTACTGCATTTGGCTTACAGCAGTCCATTCTCTTTTAAGAGCTAAAATATGGTCATGTGCCATATAATGATATTCTAGTCAATGGTGGACCACATGTGCAAAGGTGGATTATAATGGAGCTGAAAAATTTCTATCACCTGGTGACATGGTAGCCACTGTCACATCGTGGTGTAACACATTACTCGCATGTTTATGGTGATGCTGCTGTAAACAAACCAACTGTGCTGTCAGTCATGTAAAAGTATAGAACATGCAGTTACACACAGGACATAATACTTGATCATAAGTGACTATGTTCCTGGTTTAGGTACTTATTATACTATTTATCATTATTTTAGTGTGTACTCCTACTTACACACACAAAAAGCTCGCTGTAAAACAGGGTGCTGTGTTACGCCAGGCAGCAGCCTCACACGTCTCGTGTTTGCCACATCTTTCAATTGCATCATTTTCTCTTGTGCTTGATTTAATCTCATGTTGTTTTGTGTAGTAACATGCTGTACAAGCTTGCAGCCAAGGAGCAATAGGTTATACTGTGTAGCCTGGGTGTGTAGTAGGCTATACCACCCAGGCTTGTGTAAACGCATGCACCCGATGAGGTTCACACAATGACACAGTCACCTAGCGACACATTCCTCGGACATGTCCCCATGTGCTCAGCAGCACATGACAGTGAAGACACAGCTTCAGGTGGTGACTACTTACATGATTCCACAATGTGCTATTTTGTATCATTGCCATCCAGGCATGACAAACTTGACCAAAAATGATCATATCCTTTAAATTGAGGTTGGAGAAAATCTAAACACAAAGGAAAGAAATAGGTCATTTTGAAAAATATGAATTTTGATGTAACTCTTCCACTTAGCATTTTTTGCTATTAATAATGATAATGTAATCCATACATTGCAGAAGCAGGGATCTAAGTGCTGGAGCTTTATCTGAAGATAGGAATTTTACCTAAAGCACCATAACTTGCCCTAGCTGGTTTGGCTCAGTGGCTAGAGCGTCGGCCTATGGACTGAAGGGTCCTGGATTCGATTCTGGTCAAGGGCACATGATGGCTTAATCCCAGTAGGGGACATGCAGGAGGCAGCTGATCAATGATTCTCTCTCATCACTGATGTTTCTATCTCTCTCTCCCTCTCCTTTCCTCTCTGAAATCAATGAAAAAATATATTTAAAAAACAAAACAAAACACAAGGTGGAACAAAACATCAGATAATACTAATATTCTAAAACTAGAGAGTGTCCTAAATTCTGGTAATTATTCCGGAAGAAAGTATATCTATTAATTTATTATAAGCTTTATTAAGGTAAATGTACATACTAAAATTTATGTAAAGTTGACTAAGAACAACTTAGAGCAGGGGTCCTCAAACTTTTTAAACAGGGGGCCAGTTCACTGTCCCTCAGACCATTGGAGGGCCGGACTATAATTAAAAAAAAAAAAACTATGAACAAATTCCTATGCACACTGCACATATCTTATTTTGAAGTAAAAAAACAAAATGGGAACAAATACAATATTTGTATTTGCATGTGGCCCGTGGGCCGTAGTTTGAGGACCCCTGACTTAGAGAAAGAGAAAGGCAGGAAGCAGCGCCCTAAGGGCTGCACACTGTAAGAGAACTCATTAAGACCTAGTAAGCTCTACTTGTATGCATGCATATAAGCATAACCAATGGACACAAGACACTGGGAGGTAGGGGAGGCCAGGGGAAGGTCAAGGGGAGAAGAAAAAGAGATACATATGTAATACTCTTTGTAATACTTTAAGCAATAAAACAAAATTTAAAAAAAAAAGACCTAGTAAGCTCCAACACACGGAGTAGACAGGAGAACTTCGAGCACAGCTGCTCTGGGTGGGCCGAGCCTTTATTTCCTGGGCCTTTATCCCAGAATCGCCACTGCCCCTCAGAAGGCCACGAGCTCAGCTCCCTAAGGCTGCTGTAACCAACTACCACAAACTGGCTTCATAAACAGAAACCTATTCCCTCACAGTTCTGACGACTGGACGTGTGAGATCACAGCGTGGGCAGGGCCATCCTCCCGCAGGCACAGCCGTGTGTCCTTGTTTCTTCCCAGCTTCTGGCGGTCGCTGGCTTTCCTTGGCTTGTAGCTACTTCGCTCCAACCCTTGCCTCTGTCATCATGTGGTCTTCTTTCCTCCTGGGTATGTTTGAATCTCCCTCTCCTGTCTCTTATAAAAACACTGGTCACTGGACTTAGGACCTACCCTCTTCCAGGGTGACCCCATCTTAGCTAATGACATCTGCAAAGATCCTATTTCCAAATAAAATCGCATTCTGAGGTTCTGGTTACTAGTAGACATGAATTTGGGGAGGATATTATTCAACCCAGTTCAGTGACCTAACTCCTCTGAGTCTGTTTCATCAACAAAATGAGGCTCTATGATGAGATGATCTCTCAAGGCTCCCGCCATACCTGAAAGCTTATAATTACTATTGTGATTCATGACCAAATGGTTAAAACTAGACCCCTGACTGTACTGCCATTGTGTAATTGTTAGTGTTAAGTTTAAAGGGTTTACTTTTCCACATCAACGTGATTAAATTATTTTCAGCTACAAATCCTAACAGGATATTATTTGTAATTTTTTAGAAGTTCTATCTAATTGGATCCTACACATCATATAGATGCTAGATTCTTACATAAGTGGAGACAGGCTTTTATCTGAAAGGTACACTTGCATTCTTGTTTATATAGTAGAGAAAACAGGAGCTACTTAAAAAGGCCATATAATGCCTTTTCCAATATGTGGGGAGTTATTTATTTACTAGTTCATTTAACACTTATTGTTAAGTACCTACTCAGTGACAGTCATACCTTACTAATTCCATAGAATATTGTCCAGAAATATTTTAAAGGCAAGTGTTTCACATCTCAGTGTGGAATAAACTTTGCAAAGAATTTAAGTGCAATTACCATGAACCTCACTTTCTCCTAGGAAGCCATGCCATTGTAGTATAATATATATTGAGAATTTTTAAATGTTAAATGCATTTATACTTGAAAAGACTAGAAAACAATTCCATAAGAAACACAGGCTCTTGCCAACATGGAAACCTGGGGAAAACATCAGGCAGGTGAGTGTGGATTTTTAATTCAATTTCATAGACAATCACTGCATGGTTATTCTCATGGGCAAGACATCCTAATCCCCAAACTGGAAAGATGTAGCACAGGAGAATAAAAAGAAGTTTTAAGAAAACTATATGCCAGTGAAACTATATCCTATATAATAAAAGCATAATATGCAAATTGACCGAACAGTGGAATGACTGGTCAGTGAGGGGTGGGGCCAGCGAGCAGGAGGCACCAGGCCAGCCATGGTGCATGCCAGGGGGCAGAAGGAGGGGACAGCGATGGGGGGGTGGTGCGGTGACCAGCAACAGTGGAGGGGTGATGTGGGGGACAGGGCCAGCCGCTCACCACCTGTGTGTCCCCTGATCAGCCCTCCAGTTGCCTCCCACATAGGGAGGCCAGACTGTGGCTTAGGCCCACTGTCAGACATCCCCTGAGGCTCCAGGCTGTGAGAGGGTGCAGGCCGGGGTGAGGGACCCCTCCCACCCCCAGTGCATGAATTTTTGTGCACCAGTTTCTAGCATAAGTATAAAGTATGAGGCTATTTGATGCTCTTATTCAATGTGTATCAGTACCTGCTAGGTGCCAGGGGGAATTTTAATCTTTGGAAGGAAAAACATCTAGGGGTCCATTAACAGCTAATAAGGTGAGCAAGGGGACCGGAAGCCCATGTCACGAAAGAAATGAATGGATGTAACAAAGAGGACGAAAGATGAGATAGGAACCTTGCACCCTAGTAAGAAGCAGAATTACAAATACAAGCCTGCTCTGCCTCTAGGTTGTTGGAATGAGCCCTGCTGATATATGATTCCAGTTAAGGAACACAGAGGCAGCTGCAAGAAGAGTCTTTTAGAGTTTGAGACTTGTCAAGCCTCCTGTCCACTCCTCGCACCTCCTGCCTCAGGTGCAAATGAATGATACTCCTGCAAGAGACCAGGGATGGCTCTTGGGATGGGGAGACTGAGCTGCTGACAAGAATCTGAAGCACAGGAGCACAGCAAATATTTTCGTTCTCATATGGCCTCAAGTGCTAGAACCAGGATCTCTGAGCGGGGAGATCAGCAGATTTCAGCTTTATCTAAGAAAAGGCCTCTAGGCTAGTCCCTTCTGACATAAAGATTCTATGAGTTTAAGATGCTGTAACCCTCTGCTCTCCAAAACAAGCAAGTTCCAACAGAAACAAATTTACAATGTTCGTGGTGAGAAATAAATAGATTCCTTAATTCCCTGTGGTGTTAGGTTGGTATTGGGATATCAGCACCTGTCTTGCAAATGGAGAAGGATCTCCACATAGGGAGAAGCATCAAGGAAGGAATGAAATAGAGTGGGCGGCTGGGAAGGTTCCTGCTCGCTGACTGATAGAGCATCGAGTGTGTGACTGAGGGGATACTGACGGCGTGGAGGAGCCTGTTGGAAGAGATGAACTTTGAACTCCGTCTAGTAAGGATTCTCCTCCTGGCTCGCAAATAGCTGCCTTCTTACTGTCTCCTCACGAGGCAGAGAGGAAGCTCTTTTGTCTATTCTTAGCAATCATCGTGCTCTAAGGCAGTGGTTCTCAACCTCTGGGTCGCGACCCCTTTGGGGGTCGAACGACTCTTTCACAGGGATTGCCTAAGACCATCGGAAAACAAATTATTACATATTGTTTTTGTGATTAGTCACTATGCTTTAATTATGTTCAATTTGTAACAATGAAGTTGAGGGTCACCACAACATGAGGAACTGTATTAAAGGGTCACGGCATTAGGAAGGTTGAGAACCACTGCTCTAAGGGCACTAGTCCCATCAGGGGACTTCACCCTCATGACCTCATCCAATCCTAATTACTTCCCCAAGACCCCACCTCCTAATGCCATCTCACTGAGGGTTAGGGTTTCAACACACGAATTTGGTGTAGACACAAACATTGGGCCCATAACACACAGTTATGCAGAGCTGCGATTCACACTCTAGTTTTCTACATTTAGGATTTGTTTCCCTTCACAATTTCCACAGAAACTTTACCCCACTCTAGAATGATAGATTGTTCCAGCCTAGAATAGAATGAGTTTATTTACTTATAAAACACCTTTCAGCATAAGATTCAGTCCTCAGCATATAAACACTATTTTGAACACTTTTCCAAATGCTCATAATTATTAGACAATTTCCATAAACTACTTGACAAGTGATGATGATTTCCTTCACTTTTGCTGACAAATTCTCCTACGAAATATTCATGTGAAAATTCTGCAAACACCCATACACTTGAAGGCTAAATGTGTTCAAAAGTAAACCTCAGTTATATAAGGAAGCCATTCTCTTCATTCAAAATGAAACCTTGACCGGTCAAAAGTTTCCTGTTCCTTGTTTAAACCAGTCATTCCTTTTTATATAACATCTCGTGTCAAAAAAAGTATAACAACACTTTCACTTCCAAACAGTTAGGGAAAGTTTTAACCACATCCCATTTGGATAGAATTTCCAAGAGTAAAATACTTAACAACTGAACAATCCGAGCCCATGGCTAACCTACATGTTCTTCCAAAGTTTCAAATATTGATTAACACCTGGACTATTCTTAGCAATTATCTCGTTTTGCCTACCCAAAGTAGGGCATTCTATAGACATTAATTTTATTTTTAATGTGGTACTATTTCTAATGCTTACAATGGTAGATATTCTAAAATTTACCTAATGTGAGCTTTTTCTCATGCATATAGAATTTTAAGGGGAAAAAAACAACAACAATTAATTCATTAATGTCCAAGTTTTTCACTCTGTATTCTTCTTCTGTCTTTTCCCAATTTACACTTGTTCTTCACTATCTGATACAACAGCTACCAGCTACATGTGACTATTGAGCATTTGAAATGTGACTGGTATGACTGAGGAACCAAAATTTTAATTTAATTTAAAATCTGAAGCTTGATTTGGTTATTGGAAAACATTTAATTACACATAGAGCAATCTGGGTATGTGAATATTTTTTCAGGTGTGACATGAGATCTAAATGCAATCTGTATTTATATTTGTATATCTGATATATGTATATCTGATTAAGTATATCTGATGAAAATTTAGCGTTAGAATTGAAATGTTGTAAAAGCATAAATTAAAAACTTGATGTCAAAGACAGTGTGAAATAAAGAATATAAAATATCTCATGGGCAATTTTTGTGTACTGGTTAAGTGTAGAAATGATAATAATCTAGATATATTGGATTAAATAAAATGTATTATTAAAATTTTTAAAATAAAATAAACTTATTCTCGAAGGAAACATATACTACCTAGAATATAATATCCTAAAAAACATTGTAGTATGTTTCCAAGTGCCATTAAAAGTCAAAATATTGTTTTGGACATAAATTCCATATGTATCCAGCGTTCAAACATCAACTCCCAGGGATATATAGAGCAATATTTCTATGTGTTACTTAGAATTTAAACAATTTTAAAATATTTTGTAAGAAAGAAAATGATTATGTGGTCAAATAGATTTGGGAAATCCTGATCAAAACAAAGTAAAACATTATGAAACCTTTTAAGCATCTAGAGAAAGAATTTAATAACAAACACATATCCACTAATCAAATTTAACAAATATTACCCTTTTAGAAACTAAATTTAAGAACTTTTTCTTTAAGGCGTTCTTTTAACCCCAGGAAGACAATGACATTAACCATTTACTGTAGACCTCGTTTTTGTTTTGGCATCTGTATTGTTTTGTGTTTGTTTGATTGTTTTTGTTAATCTTCACTGAAGGATATTTTTCCATTGATGTTAGAGAGAATGAAAGGGAGGGAGAGAGACAGAGAGAGAGAAACATCGATGTGAGAGAGACACACCACTTGGTTGTCTCATGCTGAAGCATCCATCTTATATAAAAACTGCTGTTTGAAATTTTAACCCTGCATTTTGGCTTCTGTAATGCTTTCTGGCTTAATTAATAAGGAAAATAAGACTACTCCCATTTCAGAGCAGCTATTAAACCTTCCCCAGAAGAAGTTATCAGTGCTGGCACCAGGCCAAGCCTTCGGTTGAGGTCTCAAAGCCCCAGCACATAGGGTTCTTTAAGAGCTAAACCCTCCCCAGACAAAGTTATCAGTGCTGGCACCTGGCCAAGCCTTTGGTTGCGGTCTCAAAGGCCCAGCACTTAGGAGTTCTTTAAGAAATTGCAAAGGGGACCAGAACAGAACCCCATATATGGGAGACAAAGAGAATAAAAAAATATAGATACAGGAAACTTTCTGTGTGACTTTGCCCGGAATTCTAGAGACATTTTTCTCTGGGCCCGCATGTAATCATAATAATAAATTTAACTCCATCTCTCTAAGCGTTGCTTGGTTCTTCTCCGATTTTCTGTAACACTGCATGCACCCTTCTAGAGACATTTTTCTCTGGGCCCGCGTGTAATCATAATAATAACTTTAACTCCATCTCTCTAAGCGTTGCTTGGTTGTCTCCGATTTTCTGTAACACTGCATGCACCCCGACCAGGGTCTGGGATCAAGCCTGCAACTGAGGTATGTGCCCTTGACTGGAATGAAACCCAGGATCCTTAGTCCGAGGAACGACTCTCTATCCATCTAGCCAAACCGGCTAGAGCTGTATTTTTTAAATGAAAAGCCTCCATTCTTCCAGCTTCTAAGATGCCACATTACCCATCCTGGTGTTTCCCCTGATCACCCATTTCTGGTTCTCTTCTTCGTCCATTTGTCCTTGTATTAGTCCAAAGAAACAGAAACAAGAGATATACAGACATAGATTTATAGATTTATATGTATTTACCATATATATGTAATATATGGTTTGGGGTTCTTTTTGTTTTTTGGGTGTTTTTACTATAAAGAATTGGCTCCCCATATTATGAAGGCTGAGAAATCCAAATTCTGCAGCTGGAGACCCAAGAGAGCCAATTGTATTGTTCAAATGTGAGTCCAGGGCCTGAGAACCAGAAAAGGCAAAGGTAGAAATTCCAGGCTCATCTGAGTCAGAAGGCAGCAGATGATGAGATGTCCCCGCTCAAAGGCAGTCAGGTATAGAGAGAATTCCTTCTGACTCAGCCTTTTTCGGTGGACTGAATGATGCCTGTCCATTAAGGAGGTCATCTGCTTTACTCGGTCTACTAATTCAGATTTAAGGTAGTAAAAGGCAACGCAGCCTGGCTGGAGCCAAGAATTCCTGAGGGGAAATGGTAGACAATGAAGCCGAAGTGAGGAATTAGAACATAAAAGGCCCTATGGGCCATGTTAAAGCAGATGGGGATCAAAGAAAGTTTTTAAGCAGCAAAGTGACATGAATAAATGTGACTTTTGAAAGATAAAGATAGCTCTGGGTAAGCAAATGAAAAATGAGTCAAGGTCAAGAGTTGATGTTGAAAGGCTCAAGGAAGTAGCTTTAATAACAATCTCACTGATAGATAATGAGTGCCAGAGGGAATGTAGAAGAGAAAATAAGAGTATTACACATTTAAAAATATGTAGTGGAAGATAAAAGAAAAAAAGTCAAAGATTATTTCCAATTTCTAGCTAGGTCAGTGAAGTTGATGATAATGCTATTCATTTAGAAACAGGATAGAGGAGAGACAGTTAGAGGAAGGAAATGATGAGTTCTACTTTGGAAATGATGGATTGGCCTGTGTCTTTGGAACACTCAGGTAGAGACTTGCATTTTCTGGGCCTCTCAGTAGTTTGAGATAGAGTCAAGAAGTCTGACAACACATATAGGGATAAAAATAGAGTATTAATTCAAGAGAGGAGGAGGGATGAGAAATGTCTTACAGTAATAGGGTGAGTAGAATACATTTATAGACCTGAGGGAATAAATCAATAGAAATTAGAGATGGTGGGGCCAGGGAAGGCACAGGGAAGGGGGAAGGGGTAACAGCTCTCTCCTAATTAACTTTATATTGTAGTGCAATGAAGGAGAGTTCTCTTCCGAACATAAAACACAGACTTTTGAGTTAATTGGTAAATGCTTCCATGCAGATCACAAGCCATCTAGAAGAGATGATAAACGGCTAAATTGAATTAGGCTCAACCAACCATTTCAATGGAACATTGTATGGTATGGAAAGAAAAACACTTGGCAAGACAGGACCCATGAGTCAGGAGTAAGTGGTGAGTGTGTGAGTCATGCATTGGAGATCAATAAAGAAGCTGGCTCTGTTCCTGAGGTTTTCCCACCCCCCTAGTCACCCAGACTTAACGCTATGCTGTGGGCCTCTCCATTCGCCCGTTCATTTCAGACTGCTGGTTCCAGAATTCAGCTTCGGTTCTCACACAAGTCTTCCTTCTCATTCCCATGGTGTAACCCAACTGCTCCTTCTTAGAGAAGACTCCTTCTGCCTTCAGACTTTACCTAAACCCCCTCCCCAACCCAAACAAGGCAGGGGGAGGAGAGGGAAGACAGGTGAAGGGTAAAGAAAACAGCTTTGTAAGTCAGCCATCATGTCACTGCCCACTTGATGAAGCCCAACTCCTGAGTGGACACTCAAGGCCTCAACGGTTTAGCCCCATCCCATCATTCCAGTTTTATAACTTGTATTCTCAACATAAATTCCCCATTCTGGTCAAACTGACCCACTCAACTGCCCTGAAATATTTCTTCCATTTTCTTGGCTTTATTTTTCTTTCAATTCTTTCAACAAATATTCAGCAGAGAGAAGCCTTTCCTGACAGCCCTGTCTAGCACACCCCAGCCTCTCTTTTTTAA
>NW_006299390.1:4163699-4168298 GCF_000327345.1 Myotis davidii | reverse complement strand
AAAAATGAGATATGATTGACATTTAACATCATATTAGTTAAATATGGTGTACAATATAGTGATTTCATCTTTGTATATATTGCAAAATGATCACCACAATAAGTCTAGTTAACATTCATAGTCATACATAGTTGCAAGTATTTTTTCTTTTGATGAGAACTTTTAAGGTCTACTCCCTTAGCAACTTTCCAATATACAATACAGTATTATTAACTATCGTCACTATGCTGTATATTACATCCCCATGACATCACCATGCTATATATTACATCCCCATGACTTACTTATTTTATAACCAGAAGTTTTTACTTTTGACTCCCTTTACCAGTTTCACCCACCCGCCACCTCTAGCAACTACCTACCTATTCTCTGTGTATCTATGAGTTGGGTTTTTGGTTTTAGTTTTTGTTTATATCACACAATATTTGTCCTTCTCTGTCTGACTTATTTTACTTAGCATAATGCCCTCAAGACCCATTCATATTATCACCAATGGAAAGATTTCATTCTTTATATGGCGGAATAATATTCCATTGTGTGTATATAGCACACCTTCTTTATCTCTTCAGCTATCAGAGGACATTTAGGTTGCTTCCAAATCTTGGCTATTGTAGCTGCAGTAGACATCAGGGCACATATATCTTTTTGTGTTAATGTTTTAATTTCCTTCAGATTACTACCCACAAGTGGAATTTCTGGATCATATGATAGTTCTATTTTTAATTTTTTGAAGAACTTCCATAATGTTTTCCATAGTGGCTACACCAATTTACATTCTCACCAATAATGCATAGGGTCTTCCTTTTTTCACATCCTCACCAACACTTTTTTGCTGTCTCTTTGGCGATATCCATTCTGACAGGCGTGGATATTGCAGCTTTGATTCGCATTTCCCTGCTGATTAGTGATGTTGAGCATCTTTTCTTGTGTCTGTTGGCCATCTGTGTGTCTTCTTTGGACAAATGTCTATTGAGATCTTCTGCCCATTTTTAAGTTGGTTTGTTTTAGATTTTTTACTATTGAGTTGTAAGAGTTCTTTGTATATTTTGGATATTAACCCCTTATCAGATATATGATTTGAAAATATTTTCTCCCATTTGGTAGGTAGCCCTTCATTTTTTTATGATTTCCTTTGCTGTGCAAAAATTTGATCTAGTCCCACTTGTCTAGTTTTTAGTTTGATCTAGTCCCACTTGTCTGCTTTTAATTTGCATAATACTTTTATTAAGCATATCAATATCTTACTAAAATAAATTAAAAGAAAAAATAAGAAGCACATTTTCCATGGGATAGCCAAGAAATTTAATTAGTACAAAATATTTCTTTGTTGAGCAAGGAACCACTTACTTTTGCTTTTTTGCCTTTTTGTTTGCTGTTCCTTTTGGTAAAGGTGTTCATCCTTTAACCCGATTTATTTTCTACATAGCATTAATTCTGCATGACATGTTCTTGTGTGTTTATTTACTTATTTACTATCTGATTTCTCACACTAACATATAAGAACAAGGCTATTTGTCTAATCCACTGCTATTTCCCCAATGCCTGAAACATTGCTTTGTACATTATAGGCATCCAATATAATGGTTAAATAAATGAAATAAAATCTTGATTGAGTGCCTGCTTGTGCCAATCTCTTAGGTGCTGAGGATCAATAAGTAATTAAAACAAATGTAATTCCTAAAATCTCAAAACATAATTTAGAAGGGCAGACAAAAAAACAAAAGTGTTGCTAAAAATCAATAGCTATTTACAATGAGAAGTGCTACGAAGGAAAAGAACCAGGCATTATAGCAGGCATTAATTTTAGATTGGGTAGTTAAGAGAGGTCACTTTGATGGGTGGCATTTAAGCTGAGATGTAAAGAACGAGAAAGACCTAGTCAAGCTAACGGTGGGATGGAAAAGAGTTACAAGCAGGGACAAGTATATGAGCAAAGCACTCTAGGATTTTTTGCATTCACTCCTGACATTTTCCTCTGCTGGGATGCTAGTTTCCAGCCAAGATTTAGAGATGTTTAAAGCTAGAAGTAATCATAGAGGCCATCTAACCCACCCTCCTCTCATTTTACAGAAGAAACTACAAGTACGTTCTCTTTGTTAGGGATTTTCAAAGTCTTTAAACCAGCGGTTCTCAACCTGTGGGTCGTGACCCCTCTGGGGGTCGAACGACCCTTTCACAGGGGTCACCTAAGACCATCGGAAAACACATATATAATTACAGATTGTTTCTGTGGTTAATCACTATGCTTTAATTATGTTCAATTTGTAACCATGAAATTGGGGGTCACCACCACATGAGGAACCGTATTAAAGGGTCGCGGCGTTCGGAAGGTTGAGAACCACTGCTTTAAACGGAGATTGAGAGAAGCTAGATGTCCTGTGGGAAGTCAGCAAGCCAGCGGGGCTAAGTTCAGAAGCCAGTCTTCATGACTTCCCATCCAGTGGCTTCATCAGCCAGTCATCTAATTCAACATGCTAATAATAGTGATTTCTACTGAGAAATTACCACATGCCCGGGCATTGTTCTAAACACTTCATGTATATGAATACATTTAATCCTCACAATCGCAAATGCAAGAGATATCATCCTAATCCCATTACAAATCAGACAGTTTAGAAACAACAAGATTAAGCAACAGGCCTGAAGTCCCACAGCTGGTGACAGAGTCAGCCGCCCGACTCCAGAGCGCACTCTCTCTGTCCACGGGCCTCTTTCTGTGATACAGTTTTTCATCCTACAAGTGGATGTATCATTTCACATGGGTGGTTCTTGTTGAAATTAATGTAGCATCTTGTACAATTTACACGTCATTAAAATGTGACAGCAAGATCATTTATAAACTACTTAATTTAGATAGAATTCCTGATTACTGACATGATGAAGGCAGAGCAATCCTCTACCAAAAATAAACCGATACTAAAGCAATTTTCAGATATTTTGCTTCATCTGCTTTTCCACCATTCCACAGGCCAAGCCAACACACACACAGTTGCCTCATAGAGCAGTGTGGTTTGGAACCTTCCCTATCTGTAGCTCACACCTTCCCTATCTGGAGCCGCTCTCTGCTTTGTTGAATTGAGGTCAGACTGACCCCTGAGGTTATCAAAACATGGATTCGAAAACTCATTGAGAATACTCTTTTGTTTTAGCAGTTCTAAGTAATTTAATCCAAAAGGTCTGAACCATCTGGTTCTCCTACAACATGGTTTGAGTTTTAATAGCTATCCAGGGTTTTGAATTTTTTTTCCCAAGGAAGATGAGTCATCAACACTATAAAATCTGAAGGTGATTTTATAACTTTTTGCAAGTCCACTTGCTAAATATCTTTTACAAACACACGAAAGTTGTAGTTTAAAATGAAAGCCCTAAGACGCTGCTTATATTTTTAAACTAATCAAGCAGCTTTACATTTTAAGACAACTACGTTACTTAACAACATTAGTTAGACTTTCCAAATTCATCAACATAAGGTTTTCTCTGTATGCCTTGTCAAACTACACACATACGGAAAAAAAACCAAAACACAAAAAACTTGCTTTTTCATGGAAAATGGTCTTTGCCAACCCTCCCACAAGCTCTGAGTTTGACTGATAGTGTATGAGCCCTACCATCTGCTGACTAAACAGCCTTTCCTCATCACTAAGTGATATTAAGAAAAATTATTATAAAACAGAACCTGACTTGTTTTCGTGAGTTGATGTAACTGGATCAAAAAGCAAGCCTACAGCTTAAATGTGTTTTCCAAGTTCAAATTGTATCCCATTCCAGATTGCTGTTTTTAATTATTTCTTCAAAACATCAGGCAACCTAGATGTACAAATTTCCATTTATTTTAAAAACTAATACTTCCAAATTTTTAAATAAAATTAAATCCAACTCACATTTTAGTTTTCTGCTTTTACACCTTTGTTTCTCAATTCCTTGAGAATCAGAGAAGCCACCAAACTAAACGCCATTTTAAAACTTTGATTTAAAAATTAACTTTGCAAATCTATTGCAAAAATAAGCTTAACAAAATCAACTGTTCAGGACATGAGTGTTAGAATCATTGATTTCTAGTTTTACACTATTCTATAAATACACTCTTTTATTACCTATGCATTTTTTAAAGTATGTTTTTTATTTATTTCAGAGAGAACAGAGAGGAGAGGGAGAGAGAAAGGGGGAGAGAGAGAGACTGAGAGAGATGAGAGAGAAACATCAATAGTCTGCTTCCTGCGCACCCCTAGCAGGAATCAAGCCCACAACCCAGGCATGTGCCCTGACCAGGAATCAAACCAGCAACTTCTTGGCTTATGGGTTGATGCTCAACTGCTGAGCCACACCAGCTGAGCTACCTATGCATTTTTAATGGACATTACCAATTTATTATGTTGAGAAAAATTTAAGAATATCTCCGAAAATAATGCTGTGCCTTAATATCATATCAAAATTCAGTCATTTTAAAAAGAAACACAATTACTCGTATTTGTTTAAGGGCAGTACAATTAAACAGATATATAATGGTTTTTTAATTATTGTTTTTGTCTCAAGAGTAAAATATTCATATATATATATACATATATTTCATTTCCTTAGAATTCTCCAGAAAACAAAAAA
>NW_006299390.1:4158506-4163629 GCF_000327345.1 Myotis davidii | reverse complement strand
AACCAGGTTCTGGTTGCAGAGTTATAGTTATATGACTTTGGGGACGTCATTTAATTCCTGAGATCCGCAGCTGTTCCTCCTGAAAAAGGCAAAAACTTAACACAAAAGTCTTGTTCTTTCCTAGCGCCTGCTTGAGCACTCTGGCAGGCTCTGTAAGTCTTATATCCCCAAGGGCCTCTGCATCATTCCACATGGAAGAGGAGGGGGGAAACCAGGCTGGAAGAAGGGGCCGGAAGCAGGATCGTAACCCATGACGCGATATTGAGGCAGGATAGTAAGAAGCTAGGGAAATTCCTGGGTGAGTGGAATGAGGAAACTGAGACAAGAAAATTAAGGCCAAACAATTTAACCAGTTTACGGCCAGCTAGTGAATCGCAAGGCCTTATCTTCCCTAACCAAGGACACTTGAGAGCAAATGGTTTATACCTCTCCTCTCTGCCTAGAGATTAAAGAGCTTAAGTCACCCTGGTCAGGGAAATAGAGAACAGAAACCCAATTCATGCCATTTGTGGCCACTAAACCCAAGGATGGATGAAGTCAGGGGAACGAATAACAAAACCCAAGTACAGACAGACAGACCCAAGATAAAAGCAAAGCAGTGAAGCTGACCAGAGGATAATCCCAAACCCCCCTATACACTCATTTTGATGCATTGGCATATTTAAAACGCACCTGGAAAGCTGAGGAATATTCTGCTGAAACCCTCCCCTAAGATTCTGGCCCCCAGAAGAGAGATTAGAAACCCCTCAAGACAAATGATGCTGGGCAGGCTCTCTCTGGAGCACACCCATGCCTGTTCTCAGGCATGAACTTTGTGTGTTTTTTTAATCATTCAAGAGAAAAGTCCACAGGGTCATCCTTTTTTAAAAAAATATATATTTATTGATTTTTTACAGAGAGGAAGGGAGAGGGATAGAGAGTTAGAAACATCGATGAGAGAGAAACATTGATCAGCTGCCTCCTGCACACTCCCTACTGGGGATGTGCCCGCAACCAAGCTACATGCCCTTGACCGGAATCGAACCTGGGACTTTTGAGTCCGCAGGCCGACGCTCTATCCACTGAGCCAAACCGGTTAGGGCCACAGGCTCATCCTTTAATAAGAGCAGAGCTTGTGCACCAGAGCAGAGGAGCACAGACGTTTGGGTCAGATGAACCAGGCTTTAAATAAATGCACTTCACAGTCGACATGTCAGTTTGGGCAAGTAATGTTCCGAACGGAAATAGATAGAGTATATCCTATCGTATTGGGCTTTTCTTACTGCTGCTGTAACAAGTTTCCACAAATTTAGTGGCTTAACACACAAGCTTATCTAGCAGTCCTGGAGGTCAGAAGTCTGAGCAGATCTCAGTGAGCTGAAATGAAGATGTTGTCGGGGCCGCATTCCTTCTGGAAGCTCTAAAAAGAATCCACTTCTTTTCCTTTTCCAGCTTCTAGAAACTGTCGGGCATGACATTTTCTCTAAAGATCCCCACAAGACTTGCCACCAGGGGGCAGCAGGCAGTGGCAGCTCATCCTGGGCTAACCCCCTGATCCTGTCTCCACAGCCCCGCTTTTCTCTGATTTTCCGGTGACCTAACAGCATGGCTCACTTCTTCCCTGCAATCTTTCTGGGGGAAAAAGCAGAGGACCACCTAGGGCCTAGGCTCTCTCCTGGTGCTGCTTCTGCCCTAGGGCCTTCCCCAGCTTTAATAAGCTGACTCAAAATCACCTGGACTCATGTGGTGAAATCTTTCCTGCACGAAGGCAAGAACCCACACACAGCAGGCCGGCCCGAGGCAGACGCACTCCGCGGGCCTAGTCCCCATCCGTGACAACATCAGAAAGTTATATTTAAAATGCAAAAACTGGCCATGGTTTTCACTGTCCTGAGCAACATCCCCAGTAATTCTACATGTTTCTGACATTCTGAGATGGGTTTTTCCAAAAGGAAGTCTAAAGCTTCAATTATCCCAACATAAACTCTTCCCCGTAAGTTTCGAGTTTGGTTAGGGAGGTGAGGATGGGACTGTTGTAAAAAGCAAGGGCTGAGAGGGCTGACATTGCCCAAGGTCAAACTACTAATAAATGGCTGATGCAGGATATGTACCCAGTTCTCCAGAGAAACTGAGCCTGGACTGTTTTGTTTTTGTTTTTTTTAACCACTATTTTATCAAATTGAAAAACCTTTTATGAGAAAACATATAAGTTCATAACCTGTCATAACTGTTGAAGTTTCTATGTACAAGTCTCTGTTAGACCCATCTCAAATTATGAGATGGTTTGCTGACTCTGAGTATTTTGGATCTTTCTTAGTTGGCATTTTTGGTCTCTTTGAATTGGGAGATGGAAGAGCATTAAACCAGAGTTCCTTTATGTACTGACTTCTTAAATACTCCCTTGCTTTTTATCTGTTGCAGCTGTGTGTGGGATTTTTTTTGTTATTGTTGTTGTTTATTTTGGTTTTGCTTTTTTACTGCAACCAACAAATCTTTTCTGGCAAGGCGGAATGCCCTTTTATTTTTTTTAATATATTTTTATTAATTTCAGAGAGGAAAGGGAGAAATAGAAACATCAATGATGAGAGTATCATCCATTGGCTGCCTCCTGCATGCCCCCTACTGGAGATTGAGCCTGCAACCTGGGCATGTGCCTTGACCAGGAATCAAACCATGACCTCCTGGTTCATAGGTCGACACTCAGCCATTGAACCACACCAGCCGGGCGGGAATGCCCTTTCAAATAGGCTGATGACTGGCAGTTCTAATCCAGGTGTAACAAGGCCAACTGGTTGATTAACTCACCCAATCCCTCTCAAAGTACCCTCCTGCCTAGCAATCTTGCAGTTAGACATGATCAGGTGATAAAGTTCTAGCTTAAAATACATCAATGAAAGTCTTGACACTGGAGTCTTGGGGAAGGCTTTCCTAATAAAAATAGACAACCTTTCTGCCTTCTACCACTGTGACTTTTCCCCTTATTTTGACCTGGTAGCTGAACATGAGGCTGAAAATGGAGAAGCCATATTATAACCAGGAGACAATAAGCAAAAAGGTGCTAAGGGTTGTGGGGTAAAAACATAGAAGAATTACATTTTTATTGACATTGTAGAGGGGCAGCCTTACATTGTCTTCCTCTGGACCTTGTTTTATAAAAAACAAATAGGACCTTATTTCTTTCATCCCCACAGTCAATTATGTTTTTTGATATCTTCATGGGCTCAGAACGCTCGCATCCCTGTTGCGTCTGCACACACTCCACCTCCACCTCCAATTATGGCATCAGCTGATGTCAGTAACAATAAGGCTCGTGATTGGAGGAAGCCTGTTTGATGAGGTGTGGGCAGTTATGACCCCCCATTCCTCGCCGCCCAGCTCCCTCCTCAGCTGATTGCCATGTACCTAAAATCTGTTGCACCTTAAACGGCAATATATGTTTGAAGGAGAAATGAAAAACATTGTTTTCATTCTTATTTCCTACAGCTTTAATTTCTTTATTTTTTATTGTCATAGTTATCTGATAGCTTCCAAATGTATGTATAGCCTCCATAAAATGAGATAGCCAACAGCTAATTATAAAAAAATATTTCCTCAAAATATGGCTTCCATCATTCATGTAAGGTTCATAAAACCACTCTTTTAACAAACATTGTGAAAACAACTAGTTAAGACATAAATTCATACAAACCTGCAATATTGCTCTTTCTGGTAACTGTGTAAGGTCACATTCAGTAATTTTACCTACAAAATAGTCTCCAGACCGACTGTCTTCAACAGAAACAATTCCTTGAACAGCTCCTCTGCTTCTAATCCTGTTTCTCCATTTTTTCAATTGAACTTCATGTTTTAACAACTGCCGTGAAAACAATTTAGAAATTCCATGAAATTGTTGTAAGGGTTAAATGAGATGATATATATATAAAGTACAAAGCTTGACACAATGAGAGCACCTATCAAACATTATCATCATCAGCCCATAAATTATCATTATCCGGAGCATTTTTAATATCCTCTGAACCACCAGAGCACTATAGATCATTTCCATTAGTTGTCATACAACACTGGCACAGACAGCCACCTTGAACATGTGGTCCAGCCGGCCTTTGTGGTTCAGTGGTTAAGCATCCACCCATGCACCAAGAAGCTCACTGGTTTGATTACCGGTCAGGTTACATGCTTGGGTTGCAGGCTCGATCCCAGTAGGGGCTCTGCAGGAGGCAGTGGATCAGTGATGTGTCTCTCTCATCTATGTTTCTCTCTCTCCCTTTCCCTTTGTCTCTCTCTAAAATCAATAAAAAATTTTTTTCCCAAAAGATGTGGCCCAACATCCTCTTTTATAAACAAGGAAGCTGAAACCCAGCGTGTCAAATTTCTAAAAACAATAGGGCCTGTATTTGCGGCATAAAGGGAGGGAGGTGGCACAGAAATAAAAAGGAGAGTCAGAAATAAAGAATTTGGGCATTTGCCGGACTTATCATTACAGAAATTCCCAATTTTAACTTTCCAAACAGTCCTGAAAACTGCATAATAAAGGGAAAAGCCTTTAGGGTAAATAAGTGTTTGACCTCTTCACACACACACACACACACACACACTTTTGTTTTAATATATATACTTATCAGAGCCTAAGTAAGCGCACGCATTGGAAAGCTAGCACGCAGAAATGTTCTCTTATTCTCCTCCCAGCACACACCCGCCATCCTCACTCCGCCTAGGTGCAAGCAGAATGCCTGTGAGGGCAAGGAATCACACAGCTAAAAGAACGCGTCTTATCTAGACACCTCACTAACGACACTGTAATCCACAGCCACGTTAAGGATAATGCTACTATTTTATATATAATAGGCATTATTATATCGTAACTAGAGGCCAGGTGCACAACATTCGCGCACTCAAGGTTCCCTCAACCCGGCCTGCGCCCTCTCGCAGTCCAGGAGCCCTTGGGGCCTAAACGGAATTCGACATCCTTAGCACTGCCCCCAAGAGATGGGAGAGGCTCCTGCCACCGCTGCTGCGCTCTCCAGCAGCGAGCCAGGCTCAGGGCTTCTGGCTGAGCGGCTCCCCTTGTGGGAGCTCACTGACCACGAGGGGGCAGCTCCTGCATTGAGCGTCTGCCCCCTGGTGGTCAGTGCACGTCATAGTGA
>NW_006299390.1:4154031-4158168 GCF_000327345.1 Myotis davidii | reverse complement strand
AACACCCGCTATTGGGGATCAAGCCCACAACCGGGCCTGCGCCCTTGCCTGAAATCGAACCCGGGACCCTTCAGTCCCCAGGCCGATGCTCTACCCACTGACCAAAACAGGCCAGGGCGGCACTTTGTTTTCTACACGACAATCGAAGGAGGAGATGTAAGGGGCCTTCAGACAATCCACTGGTGATAGATGAGGGAGGGAGGGAGGGAGGGAAAGGTGGGTTAAAGTGGGGTGGGGAGTGGCGTGGGGGTGGGGGTGGGGAACCTCTGGGATTGGATAAAAAGTGAAATGAGCCCTGGCCTGTGTTGCGCAGTGGGTAGAGAGTATCGGCCTGGGGACTGAAGGGTCGCGGGTTCGATTCCCGGTCAAGGGCACACACCCGCGTTGCAAGCTTAAAAACAAAAACAAAAACAAAAAGTGAAATGATAGCCCTAGCTTGTAGGCTCAGTGGATAGAACATCAGCCTGCGGACTGAAGGGTCCCAGCTTTGATTCCGGTCAAGGGCATGTGCTCAGGTTGTGGGCTTGATCCCCAGTAGGGGGCATGCAGGAGGCAGCCAATCAGTGATTCTCTCTCATCATTGATATTTCTATCTATCTCTCTTCCTCTCCCTTCCTCTCTGAAAGCAATAAAATATTAAAAAATAATAATAAATAACCTTAGCAATTCAGCTATTTAAAAGTAATTTAATATTAAGATTATAATTTATTAAATTGAATGATGAAAAAGAATAAATAGCAATCTAATCTTATCTAGAAAAATAAATGTATTCCATTTTTATCATTTATTTCTCTATTGTAATCATATCAAATAGTTTCTCTTCCATGTTACATATCTATATCTATTTAAATACATGTTTAAACAAAATTCTTAGTGTCTTTACCAATAAGTTTAGACAAAATATTAAAAAAAATTTCTTGATGTTTATAGTTGAAATGAAACAACAGAATTTATTAGGAAATATTTTGGATAGCTGAAGTGAAATTTAAGTTATTACATTAAAAGAACAAAGACCTACTTCAAAAGCACATAATAGTCAAGATTTTAGTATTTTTCACACATAGCATTATTATCTAAGGCAACATCAATATAACAGCAAAATTTAGTTTTTAAAAAATTTAAGTTTCTAATATACCATACCAGCTCTTCTTCTCTCTTTTTACTTTGATATATTGCTTTATCCCTCCATTTATGTAGTGTTATTATTAGCTTCTTATTGTGGAATATCTGTTGTATCCGCAATAGTGCATCTACAGAAAATTTATTAGATTACTGTATATAGTTAAAACTGTTTCCAAAAAAGTATTTAATATTCTATCATGTTTGTAATATGAACTAATGTTGTATCTAATAGTTTTTGTTTGGTTTTAATTACATCTGAAATTATTTTTTACGCAGTAGATAGTACTCCTGAGACTTTATTAAACTTTAAATATCACCTTTCCCTTAGAAATTAAGATGTAATAGATGTAAATAAAACGTCAATATGTATATACACAAATATGTATAATTTCTTTTTTAAACAAATGTGTTCTTTATAAAACCAGAACTTCTGCGTGGCCAGCACGGCTCAGTGGTTGAGCATCGACCTATGAAGCAGGAGGTCACAGTTGGATCCGGTCAGGGCACATGCCTGGGTTGTGGCTCAGACCCCAGTAGGGGGCGTGCAGGAGGCAACCGATCAATGATTCTCTCTCAGCACTGATGTTTCTATCTCTTTCTCCTTCTCCCTTCCTCTCTCTAAAATTAATAAAATTATTCTTTTTAAAAGAACTTCCAAATTTATTCATAGAAACACAATCATGAAGTAGTATTTTTTAAATATATTTTTATTGATTTCAGGGAGGAAGGGAGAAGAAAAGAGAGATAGAAACATCAATGATGAGAGAGAATCATTGATTGGCTGCCTCCTGCACACTCCCTACTGGGGATCGAGCCCGCAACCTGGGCCTGTGCCCTTGAACAGAATCAAACCTGGGATCCTTCAGTCTGCAGGCCAACACTCTATCCACTGAGCCAAACTGACTAGGGCATGAAGTAGTATTTTGATTTAGTTAAATGCCCTATGATTAAATAGGCTGATATATATATTTTAGCTAGGGGTTCAAAGTTCAGGGGGCCAGGAAGGAGGATGACTAAGGCAGGCCTGGGGACTCCGCTCACAGAGGGCAGTGGCTTTTTTAGAGCCCATTCCCCTGGTGTTAAAACCTTCAGAGGATCTACTGTGACAGCAGCCATCAAGGGGGCATGATTCTTGTGATTTGCAGCAGCCATAAACAAGCAGTCTCTGGTGAGCTGGACAAAATCTAAGAGGCTATAGTTCTCTATCCCTGCTCTTAAGATTACATACATGCACTGTCCACTCATTACAACCATCAAGGATTTAAGCAGAAGAAATTTATTTTTCCTTAGGTTTCCTCATGTATCCATTAAATGCAGTATCTATAAAGAATGCAGAGCTCTCTACAAAAGATAGTCAATTTTGAAACCTATCTGTAATATACCAGCTCTTTGTTATGTAAAGAAAGGTCACAGTAGGTCCCTATTTACATTTACATTTATATTTATTTATATTTTATATTTATATTTATTTATTATATGTGTGTACATCACAAAAATACATACAGAATTTTGTTTAAAATATGCCTTGAGACAAATCTTATTAAATACTTTAAATTAGTGGCTTTATGTTTCATGACAATTCTCTAGACATAAAAATAATAAATTATCAATAGAGACAGACTTCTAGATAGAGAGCAGACTGACAGCTCTGGAGGGCTGCAGGGTGGAAGGATTGAGCAAAAAAGAAAAACAAAGAGAAAGGACTTGTGGACATGGACAACAGTGTGGTGATTGTCGGGGGGAGGGTGGGGGGAGGAAGGTACAGGGAGAATAAATGGTGATGGAAAAAATAAAATATATTTTTAATAATAATAATAATGAATTCCTTAGTATAAATTATGCTTAACTATTATTTTTTTATTCTTTGAATACAGGAATATAGAAAATAATTGCTACTGTGTAAGGATTTACCTTTAATTTGTTCTTTTAGACTTTTCACATAAGAGTGCCAGGGATAAAATACGTATTTTTGAAGTTTTAAATTGTCATATTTAATTGCTATTTCCATTTTTTTAGCTATAATGTCTTCTTCCCTTATGCGAGGAATTGCTATGTCTTTCCAACCGCTATAGGCAGAAAATAGAGAAAATAATATTTTAATGTTATGGCAATATATTTCTAAATAAATTGAGAGGGAGAAAAAGTAATACCTCCTCAAAAACCACAGCACAGAAATAACTTATTTTTATTGCTTTGTTTCTAGGCCGTCCTTGCATTTTCTTTGAGCTTGCACTTCCCTTGTCTACATTTCTGAAGCCCAGAAAACTCTTAAATCCAAAAGTTTTTTCATAACCTATATAGAGGCAAAACTAGACCTGGTCTAGGGTAATTTTGCATCAAAATCTCTCTGCATCTGACACATGGCTGGTCAACGTCTTTCTTCATTTCACAGTTAGAGTATATATCTATCTGACTATAGAAATACTAATATATTCAAATATGTTTTGTTCCAATGTGCTGCCCCAGACACCACTAAAATGTTATATAATAACCATGGTCTATACAGAGATTACCTGTCTAAATTTTCTCTTAAAGGAATCTCAATTCCAAAACACATCTGGCTCCAAGGGTTCCAGGTAAGAGAATTATGGACCTCTATTTTCAATTTTGGAGTTTTACGTAAAAACTAGAGGCCCGATGCACAAAATTCTTGCAAGGGGCTCGGCCTCTGCCACCACGGTGGCCACCTCTGCCTCGGCCCTCGCAGCCCCGGCTTCATCCGGAAGGTCGTCCGGAAGGACATCCGGTCTAGTTAGCACATTATGCTTTTATTATTATAGATAAAAAAGACAAAGTGATACCTTGAAGAAATAAAGAACATATTTTAAGTAACTATAACTAGAGATAAAATCAGCACAACTGGCCAAAAGTGAGCTTTTCTCCATATGGAGACTATCAAGAATAAGAACACAAAGAGGAAGAAATAGTATATAAAAACTCATGTTCATACCTGAAGTGGCTCTTTACTAAATGTCCGGTGTAAAAAGTGCATGCTTTTATCATCAAGTCTGGAGT
>NW_006299390.1:4150779-4153888 GCF_000327345.1 Myotis davidii | reverse complement strand
GTGGGTGGGAGCCGTGGCAGCATGGGAGCAGCGGCAGTGGGAACAGAGTTGCTAGCAGACAGGGGACAGGGGCTGTGGTGGGAGGGGACAGCCAGAGTCACGGGGGATGGGCCAAGACCCACCCCTGTGCCTACTGCAGCCTCAAGGTCCACAGTTCCTTTCAAGGTGCACAACTTGTGCACTGGGCCCCTAGTTAGAAATAAACGCGGGCCACCTCTGGGAGGTCCCGAGGAAAATGCGAGCAATGGTTACATCTGGGGAGCATAACCCGGCAGGGAGAAGGAGAACCAACTGGAAGAATTATTTGCCATTTACATATTTTGGAATTTTATTGTGTATGCCCATTGCCTATTTTATTTTTAATTTTATTGTTGAAAGTATTACCTAAGTCCTCTTCTTCACCCATTTACCTCTTCCAACCGGCTCCCACCCCCACCCCAGGGCCCTCACCACCCCTTTGTCTGTGTCCACGGGTTATGCATTTATGCATATGAGTTCATCGGTTGATCTCTTTCCACATTTTAAAAGATAAAGTCACAGCTTTAAAATTTCCCATTATATTGCACTTACTTTAAAGCATTTAAGGTAAGTACTATGGCATTATTATTAGCAGCTATATTGACAGAATTATAAAGCTGTGAATCTGCTGGTCACTCTGTCACTATTAAACTGGGTGATTTTGCCTTCTCAGGAGTATAAAATGAGATTTTTCTTTTAAAAAACGCATACAGAAATTACCAAGCAGAAATAGAAAACTGTGTATATTAAAGGTCTACACTGAGCCATGACCGGTTTGGCTCAGCGGATAGAGCGTCGGCCTGCGGACTGAGAGGTCCCGGGTTCGGTTCCGGTCAGGGGCATGTACCTTGGTTGTGGGCGCGTCCCCAGAAGGAGGTGTGCAGGAGGCAGCTGACGGTGTTTTTCTCTCATCGATGTTTCTATCTCTCTCCCTCTCCCTTCATCCCTGAAATCAATAAAATATATAAAAATAAGTAAATAAATAAAACACTGCTCAGACCTGGAAGGTGGTCTGATCCCTATATCTCCTTCTACTGTCCCTCTCTCGTGCTACCAGAGTTCATATCTATTCCAACTTCCCAGAATTCTGAATTCTACTTTTCTAAGGCAACCCTTTTTCACCTTTGCACATTGCTGTAAATCTTTGTTAATAGATACAGCAAACAAATGTTATTCATGAATTTATTTCGGGCATACAACAAAAACCCTCAGGCCCCCTGATAGTCTACTTCATGTTCAGTGCCATGCGGAAAAAAAAACTTACAAATATGTTATTTAGAATTCTCAAATGCCACACACAGCAGATAAACATACATAAATGCCATATCATTAACTATTATTACTTATTTTACACTTAAATTTATCCTAAAAATAAACAACATGAATCTAGTTCATATCTTAATTATTTCTATACATCTTTATTTTTATTTCTTCTAGGTTACAGTAATACTTATTTTGATGCCTTCTCAGGAAATAATAATCTACTCAAAAGGAATAATTTAGAAAAGGAATACTTTTGCAAACCTGCAAGAGTGGATGTGGTTATCAACCAGTTGATTCTTGTTTGGGGCACAGGATCTGTCTGCCTCTCCCAAATGGTTAAAACCCCAGTTTCCTTTCATAGTTAAGCTATGTTTGTTACATCAGTAAAACCTTTTTTTAATTATTTCTTTTCTTTTCTTTTTTCTTACCTTTTAAGTCAACATCTTCCATTTGGACTTTAGGATTTCATTACACAATACTCTGTCTGATAACATTTTAATGTGTGAGAAAAGCAAGAAGCAAAAGGCTATTGTCTGCTATTTCCATGTAAGAAGTCAGAGGGGCGGAGAATACAGTGTATTTGCTAGTATTTTTCAAAAAGAATCAATGGAAGGACATAAGCTAAAAACTATGAAAATGGGTTACCTAGAAACTATGAAAAAGGGAGGTGATAGGGAGGCTAAAGAGGAGAAATGCAAGCAATATTTCTCATTTTATTGTTTTGATTTTGCATCATGTAATGTTATACATCATTAAAAGAAAAGTTGACCTTCAGTACCAAAAAAAGAATTAATTTAGGTAAAAAATTAATTTTTTACTGAAAATACCTGGTAGGAAATATACATCTTCAAGGCAAAAAGAAGTGCATAATTTTCTTGAACTGAGGTAGTTTTATTGTTAGTGGCCTTGTGGCATTATTCTTCTGACATAAAAATATTCCATTGAAGGACAAAAACAAAATTACATTGAAGGATAAAGCTAAATGAGGAATTATATTAATGTTTATAAGTATCAAGATTCATTAAAAGTGGGTCAGCCAGACCAGGGGTGCCTCTTGGTGGGATGCACTAGGAAGAACACAACACCCCCAATGCAGCCTTTTTGTCACCAAGAGGGAAAAGGGGGCGGGGGAAGAACTTGAATATTGTGCAGGTCTAAGTACAACTTGCAGGAAATACAAGAAGCAGAACAAGTGAAATGATGCCGGAAGAAACCATGAGAATGTGGGACATTTTACATGACACATTATCTGTTTTTATTCAGTAAATAACATAGGGAAAAATAAGAACGAATGATTGTAGATGCATAACAGCCAAGCCAGTGTGTGGACACTGTATGGATTTCGACTTAGAGCCATACGTAAAAAGGCACTTTTGAGAATTAGGGACACCTGAATAGGGACTGAATATGGAATTTATATATCGGAATACAATCAGCACTAGATTATATTCAGGAATTATTGCCGATTTCATTAGGCAGACAGTGGCACTGTGGTACGTGATCTAAAAATCTAATTTCCTGTTAGAGATGCACACTGAAGTATTTACTGGTAAAATAATACAACACCTGGGATTTGTTTTCTGATGCTCCAGCAAAAAAAAGGGTAAGGGGGAAATAATGAACATGGCAAAATGTTGATTATGGCGAAGCTATAGGATGGCATTCTCTCCACTTTTGTGTTATGCTTTGTGTTAAAGATCTTTTAATGCTATGGATGCTTTTTCTTCTTATAACTGCTAAGCCCGTCTGGAGATGTCATTTCCTATGAAATGAGAATCAAGTCTGTGAAGTCAGTTTCCTTCTTCTAGTTGATCCTTTCATCTTGGAA
>NW_006299390.1:4144221-4150355 GCF_000327345.1 Myotis davidii | reverse complement strand
GTAACTTAGGTGTCTGTTGGAATTCCATGCATTTTTTTAAATTCTCTATAGGCTATTTTTCTCTATAGGTGGGGGCAGGACTACCCTGGATGACTGCGCACTGGAGGCTCGTGCTGACAGGCGGCTTCTGGGGCTTCTGGGGCGGCAAGGCGGGGGCGGGCCTGGATGGTGGCGCACTGGAGGCTCACACTGTCCCGCCTCCTCTGCTTGGCCTACGTATGCAAATTAACCACCATCTTTGTTGGCGGTTAATTTGCATATCATGCTGATTAGCCAATGGGAGGCATAGCGAAGGTATGGTCAATTACCATGTTTGTCTATTAGGATGGTTCTCAAGCTTTTCTTCAAGTGACATTATACCCAAAGCAGAATTATTCTAGTGAGTCAGGGGTGAGGATGGGGGATCAACCCCTCAGCCCCTGGGGTTGCCCCAAACATCTCCAGGAACTTGGTTTTCAGTTGTCTGCACTCACAGTAGATTAGAGGTCTGTGTTTGATAAAGTCAAGTCATTAAGACCCCCCACACACACCATGATGCAGAGCAATAAGAATCAGATATATTGGTTCTTCCCAGTATATCGGTGCTTCGGAATCACCTCGGGCTTGGCAGAAATATTTCACCCCTCTATTTCTGTCCCTCTGTTGCCGACCAGTGATTAGGATCAATGATTGGTGTTACTCTCTACCCAGTCTTCCAAATGATGCTTCAAATTCTTCCTGGCTCTTGCCACCCACCTTGACGGTGGCTTTCATTTCTCTTATCAATGCTCAACTTCCCCAGCCACCCCCCAACCCTGCCTGTGCTTAATGAGACATCAGCCTGGGGTCTGCAGGTCAAACACGTGGTCCCGCACACATCTAATGTGTCAGTATTTCTCTCCCCACATGCCTTCTGCTATTTTAGCTTCTTTTAGACGCACAGTCTTTGTTCTAAAAGCGTCCATGTCCTGAATTACTTCCCTGCCCTCTTTACAGGATCAAAAACAGCTGTTGGAGCTGGTTGTTCCTTCCATTAATAATTGGCCTGGCTTTTAACTTAGACCTCATGGGCCATGTCTTTATGAGCATAATTCCTGAGCAGATGGCAGGGAGAAGGAAGGGGGGTGGAACACAGAAAGAAGCAGATTAGGAAGGAAAGAAAATATCCTCCTTTAAAGCATCTCACCCCACTATTTTCATCATCATAAAAATGCAAGAGCGGAGGGGAAAGAGAAGGGGCAAAGGGGAAATTAAATATAAAGGTTTTATCAGAAAGAGGGAGAATAAATGCCTGTCTCAATGCTTCGTGGAAATTTGGGGTTGGGGGAGATGTTACTATGAGTGTGGCTGTGTCTATGTGTATGTGTCTCAGTGTGTGTGTGTGTGTGTTGCCCCATCACTTTTGGGAGTGCCCCCAATTGCAAAATCAGTCTGCTCTCACACCACTTGTAAAATCGAAATTGTATTTGAAAATTTCCATCAAAACTTAAAAAATATATTTTAGAATGCTTGATTACTAATCCTTACCAGCTGATCGTCCAATCCAAAAAGTTGTTCCAAGTAAGTTTCAGATAATCTCCGAACCTTGGGTTTCATTGATGGGTCAATGCACATATCCCTTTAATAATAAAACACAGTCAGAAATTAATTTCATTTTATAGTAGTTAGTTCCATAATTCAATCTTTGGCTATTGGGGTCGAGTGTACGGGACCGGGAGGAAGAGACAGGTCCCTGGCAAGAAGCAGAGCAGAACCACCAGGAGGGCTTTTTCAAACTACCTCCCCCACCCCCTCAAGATTTTGCGGCGTCCCCAGGAAGGCATGCCTCCCTTTCCGAGTGTCCAACCTGAAATAAACTGCCCGAGAGAGAGCACATAGCACTGATGAAAACACTATTTTTCAAGGTGAGAACCAGTGGGGCAACTTGTTCCTTTCCAAGTCCTTACGGACTTAAAAGCATGTGGAGGGATTCTTGAACCGTCTTGAGATTGGAAGCATTCATTAGCAAGACCTTTTTGGATACTCTGCAATGAAGCATTTATTTTACCTTCAAAATACCTCCCTACCACAAATCAAAGCAAGACTCACCAGAGAAGACTTTCGAGGCCATTTTTCATTATAATGATGATCATTTCCTCTAAAAACCTCAGCGGATCCTGAGGACATGTGACAAGCAGACCACACAACAGGACCTGGGGAAGGGAAATGGAATCAGGGTTCCTGGATCTGCATGTTCTCAGAGCAACAGAGAGACCCCTCACACGACTACAAAGTCCAATAATATGACGGTTGTCGTATGCATGCTTTATAGAGACCCCTCCGTATGTACTCAGTGTTAATTCTGTGCAAAGTCAAACCAAAATGCAGTTTGCCTTTACTCTCTCTTTTTTTTTTAAAATAATATTTTATTGATTTTTTACAGAGAGGAAGGGAGAGGAATAGAGAGGTAGAAACATCGATGAGAGAGAAACATCGCTCAGCTGCCTCCTGCACACCCCCTACTGGGGATGTGCTCGCAACCAAGGTACATGCCCTTGACCGGAATCGAACCCGGGACTCTTGAGTCCGCAGGCAGATGCTCTATCCACTGAGCCAAACTGGTTAGGGCGCCTTTACTCTCTTTTAAAATCTATCATAAATGACACCATAGAGTCCCTGCACAGTGTTTTGAATAGGCGAGGAGTGCTTTGTAGACAAATTGGAGACATTGTTGTGATTCCTCAGATCAGTGGTTTTCCACCCTTTTGAAGTGTGAGGAAGTCCTTTTTAAAGTAAAAGACTCCTCAGAGCCAACCACAAAAGTGATTGAGAAAATCCACCACCAATATTTACTGTGGGGTCCAGTCAGGATGGCGGCGTAGGTAAATGTGATACTCAGAAACTCCCACAGCTACATCAAAACTACAATGAAACTACAGAACAACCATCGTTCAGAACAGCCTGAAAGCTAACTGAACAGAAATCCTGAAACTAAGGAGATAAAGACGACACAACCTGACCCCAAAGAAGCAGCTTTGGTGAGATAATACAAAATTATTTTGTATTTCTCCATTTGAGACAGAGAAACAGGTTTACAGCACGCAGCCCACGGGAGTCACCTGTAATCCTCCTGAGACAGTCTCTTTGCCTTTCCCTCCACTGTCTCCAGCGGGATGGGGTGGGGGGCTTTCTTTGGCCCTTCTTCCACCTATAGCCTATTCTTGCTAGCTTTTTTCCTACTTCTCTCTCTCTCTCTCTCTCTCTCTCTCTCTCTCTCTCTCTCTTTCTCTCTCTCTCTCTCACAAAATAATTCAGGGTGATTCCAACCTAAATGTATCCTATAGTCTGAAAACTAGTCCTTCATGGAATTCGCCTTTAATGTGAATTTTTAAGGAGGTTGGAATCTGATTAATGTATAGGAGAAATTGCTTATTTTTTCACATCTCCATGCTCATAGATCAGAAAACTACATTTCCTGAAAAGCTAACTTGCAGAAGTCAATTCAAGTCTCTGGAATGCTAATAAAGGCATATAGAGCCAGCATAGTTCAAATGTTCACTTTTGCATAAGAAATCTCATGCTTCATATTTTCCCACTAGGCAAAATAAAGTAGCCTAAGGTTTTATATATTTTTGTGTGAACTGTGCTTAGCTACATGCCAATAAGAAATAGAGTTAGTAAATTAATAGCTTTTTTCTGCTTACTGAAAATAAAAATCACAAAACCATCAGCTTGGTCTTCATAAGCAGAGGTGAAACATGCAAATACTCCCACAAGATGAATGTTTGACTCTCAGAAATATTAATCAAGGCTTTATTATTGCTCATTTTCTTAGTAAAAACTTACATAATCAAGGACACACACACAAAAAAAGACCATGGCTTAATTATCCAGATTGGCTTTATCAAGCTTGTAAACTCACAAAACAATTGTGTAATCCTCAACTTTCTTTTGGCTCTGCCTCCCTAATCTCAGTCCCTAATATTTTTCAAATATTCTGAAAGCTGTCTGGGTACTGATGACAAATGTGGGTTAATCCAGGACAGTTACGTCTATTTTCCACTACTACCCATCTTTCAAGGGGCAAGATGATGCCGTGGGTAGAGTCCACTGGTTTTAAATCCTGGGTCTGCAATTTTCTAATGTGTAACCTCTGACAAGTTACTTCTCTGTCCCTCTGTTTCCTTAACTATATACGGGATAATGAAGGTACACATTCCATATAACTATGAGAATTGAATGAATAAATATATGTAAAGTACTTTGAAGAGTGTCTAGCACAAACTAAGTCCTTCATAGATAATAATGATAGCAAGCCATCATCATTACTTTTAACCATTCCACTGCTAATTACCACTACCATTAGAGGAAAAGACTTGGACAAAGAGAAAAGAAGTTGAAAACATTCCCTTGTATCATTCAAAGGTCAGTGTGATGACAGAGACTGACTTTATATCAAGACTAATGGAAAAGATTAGGACAAATGCATTTGGGGGGAAATGGTTGGGAGAGAAAACTTGATAGAACAATAGTTTAGATATAAATAACAAAATAATAACTGTCTGTTAGAGCTAGGGGTAGATACACAACGCTTAAGAGAGCAAGTCTTATCTTTGAAGCTACTCAGATAAACATAGGGAAATCTGCTAAAGGCCTAAATACAGAAAATAATTGCCCTATGAGAGTAGTGATAAAAGTGATGACCACATGCTTGTGGGTCCTTAGCAGTTGGAGAATCTTCCAGCTGGCAAGGAGAGGACTGGGGGCTTGGAGGTAGGGTCTTTCTCTGGGCAAGAGCAAAGCCTTGGGCTCAGACCAATTTGACTGGAGTAAAAGATTAATATAAGCCAGCAGCAGGCAGTGCCACACTGTGAACAAGCCAGAACCTGGGCCTGCGCCTCGTTTAGACCCAACAGGTCACTCATGGTCAAACCCCAGCAAGACCATTCCCATGGCCAAAGGTCACAGGTGGCGTGCCTCTGAGAGACACAGTTCAGTTTGTTTCCAAGATCCAACTCGGATGGCCTTGACTTTTAGAGGCTGTATTCTTGCTTCAGGACTTCATAGATGAGGCAAAGAAAGGCCCGGTGACTCACAGAGCCAGGGATTTTGAAACTACAAACCCAGGGCTCCTCCCTTACCCATACCCTGCACTCACACAATGTTGTGTGCTTGTGTATCGTCCTTCAGAAGTTGAAGGGGTTTTTTTTGTATGCTATTTATCTGGAAATATTTTATTTACATGCAAACCCAGAAACACATTCTTTTTCCCCCCCCATTAACCTTAAACTTGTATTGTTGAAAGTATTACATATGTCCCCATTTCCCCATCCCCCACCCCCATGACCCCTTCTAGCCCTACTCCGCCCCCACTCCAGGAAATTCTTTTAAATAGGTGGTGGAATAATCAACATGCAATTTGTACCTTGTTTTTTCTTTTATTAGGTGAGGATGCATTCAGAAATGCAATGCCAGAATCACACAGTTACAGAAACCCCTTTTCTTAGGAACAGGTTTATTCAAAGGCCCTTCAACCTCCCTACCCTCCCCAACACCCAAAACAAGTCAAACTGACATTTCACAACCTCTTGAAATCCCCATGTGTGGAAGAGCTGGAGTCGGCATGCTGTTTTTCTAGGGCAAAGCTTAATTTGTTTCTATGGAAGTAAGTTAAAAATTTGAAAATAAAGGGGTTGCTGTGTCTTGTCAACATTTAAATAGAGGGCATTAGATTTTTATTTTAGAAACTCTGTAATTGAAAGAATACTGAAGGTTATTGACAGAGGCCGGCTGACCTCAGCCATTCAACTTGAGGGGGCAGGTGAGGGCATGTAGTGGGGTGAGGAGAGCAAGAAAACAGATTCTGAGAGCAGCTAGATTGTGCCTGACCCAAAGGGGAGGCAGCTACCAGCTGTCTAATCCCCAGATAAGTGAATCGTTTCTGGAGAAATAATAAATCATATGCCCCACAGGTTTGCCTCTAGAACTGCATCTGTGACTTGATTGGCTGGGTTGAGAGAATTCAGTAAATACCACCGTCAGGGGAAGCCACTACCTTCTAGCCCCCAAGGTCTAGCAAAATTACCTACTATAAATAGTTCCTTCTCTTCTACATTGGCTATTGGTCCTTTGTTCGTGTATTCAGTAACTCCTGATTCTTGCATATCTGTCAAATA
>NW_006299390.1:4139488-4144142 GCF_000327345.1 Myotis davidii | reverse complement strand
GAGAGGAACTAAAAAGACCTGCCCTAACCGGTTTGGCTCAGTGAATAGAGCATTGGCCTGTGCCCTGGGTTCGATTCCCAGTCAAGGGCACATACTTCGGTTGCAGGCTCCATCCTCAGCCCCAGTGTGGAGGCAAACTCAGTTGATGTGTCTCTTTCACATGGATGTTTCTCTCTCTCTCTCTGTCTCTCCCCCTCCCTTCTACACTCTCTAAAAAAATCAATGGAAAAATATCCTCAGGGGAGGATTAACAAAAAATAAAATAAAATTTTACGAAAAGACACATAATAGAGTCTATGTGATTTAGAAATAAATAAAGTTTTAAAACAAAGATTGGAAAAGTAATCAAGAAAGAAACATAAAGCATAAACACTGCATAAAATCATAAAAATAAAAAATGTATTTATTTATTTCTAAAAATAGAAAACTGCGTAAATTCATGATTTGTAATTTAAATATGCCCTCTGCTGGACAGATCTAGTTTTGCAAACTCTTTTATTCTTTCCTAGATGTTAAACCAAAATCTGAGCTAACAATTTGATGAGCACTTTTTTTACTCTCAGGTACAATTGCATGAATAGCTGCTTAATCATTTTGTAGGCACTACACCACAATGTCTCGCCCATCTTTTTTTAAAAATATATTTCATTGATTTTTTACAGAGAGGAAGGGAGAGAGACAGAGAGACAGAAACATCGATGAGAGACATCTATCAGCTGCATCCTGCACATCTCCCACTGGGGATGTGCCCGCAACCCCGGCACATGCCCCTGACCAGAATTGAACTCGGGACCCCCTAGTCCGCAGGCCGAAGCTCTATCCACTGAGCCAAACCGGTTTCAGCTGTCTCGCCCATCTTGAGTCCCTGTGGGGCAGGCCTTGTTTGTAAACAGTGTGCTGATTTCTGCACAGCAAAAAAAAAAAAAAAAAAAAAAAAAAAAGAGGAAGACAGATTTCTGAATACTTTGGATGACCTACTGTCTGAAATTCTACCAACAGGGCTTCATTGTTTGAGCTGTTATATTAATGATATCTTCCAAAATCCAATGTCTTTTGAAAGGAATATCTCCAAGGAAGGTGATTCCAATCAGTGCTGGGGTGAGTATCTCAGAGCTCTGAGAGAGAGAAATGATGACCACAGTGAGAGTGGGGAATCAGAGGAAACACAGTTTTCCCACAGTTCTGTCGGGTTCAGGCGCTGAGTGTCTATAGGCAGATATGTCAAAAACAAAACAAAGCAAAACCTGAATTTCTAAAATACATTTCTCCTAAGCCTTAAAACAATATATAGAAAGTATTTTATTGCTCAAATTCCAAGTATTTAACCATTTAGTTCATTTATTTCAAATCTAAAATTAAAGTTTACAAAAATATCAACTCCAAGATCTAAAAAAAAAAGGCCACCCTCTATCTCTATGTTTATATCTTTTGTATAAACACATCCATGTTGTAGGAAAGCCATACCAGATACTGATGGTCTATGAGGGAAAAGACTAGCTTCCTACAACACTGAGAACATGAACCATCAAGGAAGAGATTATTTCCTGACAGAGCCTGGATGCTGATCACAGTGGTTTGAAATTTGCTTTTTAAATCAGAAAAAAAAAATCTTTAAAAACCACAAGTCACAGGCTGGTGTGGCTCAGTGGTTGAGCATCGACCTATGAACCAGGAAGTCATGGCATGCAGGAGGCAGCCGATCAATGATTCTCTCTCATCATTGCTGTTTTCTCTCTCTCTTCCTCTCCCTTCCTCTCTGAAATCAATAAACATGAAACTCATGGGAATCCCCAAATACAATACCGATAAGAGCAGAGTTGCTCTGGGATATTGTAAGATGGGCGTAGTTGGGAGTAAATGGAAGAAGCGGAATTTTCTTGTTCCCAGTGTTTCTCCTCTACCTTCCATCCCCGGACTTCTGCTAAAAAATAAATAAATAAAAAGAACGAAGCCACTTCTACCGGTATGCGCTGTATGCAGTGAGCCACACACAGGCTCAGCTGGAAGCAGTGAGAGGGTGTTAGGAAGGTGCCAGCTGTGACAGAGGCCAGCCCAGGCCCATCAAGGAAACAGGATGTCCAGCGACCTCGGCCATATAAACAGAGACAAAAGGGCTTTCGCTCCTGGGAGACCAGAACAGGCCTGCGACCCAGCCAGACAGCTGGCTACCTATGATGAGAAACAGCAGTTCCCAGCATTTTCCCATGCTTTTATACTTCCGGGACGGTCTCTGTTTATGCCTAAAACTGATTTTCCTGAGCACACATTTTGTGATTTTCTCTTCCCATTTTTTCCTTTCACAGTTGCTTTCTCTCACTCTAGAAAATAAAGGCCTGTCTCTCATCCAGCTGGAATCTTACTACAAGAAAACTGAGGCAGAAAGATTGAGAAACTTGTTCAAAACACACAACTAGTAATGGGCACGCCACGAATCCAACCTGGGCAATCTCATAGCAAAAATGATCCCTTTGTCTTGCTTCAGATGCTTTAGGTTTCAAGTAATAAACCTCAACTCCACATATATTGGCTCCTACAACTGCAAATTCAAAAGATCAAGCTTGGGTTTGAGGCAGAACAGTAAGAAGCTAGGGAAATTCCTTGACGTGTGGAATAAGGGAAACTGAGAAAAAGCCACTAAATGAAGCCAAACAATTTGAGCAATTTACAGCCAGCTAATGAATCACAAATTTTTATTTTCCCTAACCAAGGTCACTAAGGAGCAAATGCCTTACACCTTCCAACAGTCCTGGGACAGAAGGGCCTGGGTCCTGGTCCCTCTTAGATGATGTTCTTTGAAAATAAACTAATTAGATAAAAACTCTGACCCCTCTATATTCACATTTTGATGAATCAACATATTGAAGGACACACCTGGAAAGCTAATGAATTTTCTGTTAAGACTCCCAAGACCTTTCCTAGAATTCCCATTGTTCAAAGAAAGATTTTTAAAAGCCTCAAGAAAAAGGACTCACGGTGTGCTCTCGCTAGAGCATGCTCATGCCTTATATCTCTACTTTCTTTCTCCTAAACTCTAATAGTCCCCATGAGACTTGCAACTAGGGGAGCATTGGGCAGCAGGCAGCTCATCCTGGATTTACCCCCTGATCTTATCGCCAAAGCCCCCTTTTTCTCTGACTTCCCAGGGAGCTAACAGCAGCCCCACTTTGGCTCACTTCTTTCCTATGACATTTCTAGAAGCCAAAGTAGCCCCCCACCCTGGGCTCTCCTGTTACTTCTACCGTAAGCCTGTCCTTTGTGTCACTGTCCCCAGCTTTAGTAAACGTACTCTCAAAATCACCTGGACTTGTTGGTGAAATCTTTCCTACATGAAGTCAAGAACCCACACACTACAGACCAGCCCAAGGCAGATCCACTTCGGGCCCGGACCCCATGGGGTAGCAGGTTTAACCCAGTGGCTTACTGATGTCGTTAGAAACCTGATTTCTTTCCATTTCCCCATGCTGCCTTCCTCAAAATCCACTTCACCCTAAAACCATCTCTCCTTGAGGACACAGGATCATTGCCAATGGCTCCAGGGCTACATGTTTCCCCCATGAATACCCAGAGATGACAAATCTCTATCCCAACATTACAACAAGCAACCTGACCTAAATTGGCTTAGGTCACATCTTGCCCTTTCCCTGATCCTCACCACCACCCGCCATGGTCACAAACATCGTGGTCTAGAAAACTCAACGCACTGCTTGTGTAAGTTAATCAGACTCCAACCTAAGATACAAATAGTCAGTTTCCCTGAAGCACATGTGCTATGAGAGGAAAGGGTAGGTTATAACATAAAAATGTAAGGAACATTAGGAAGAGAGAAGGGGGAAGGAGATGTTGTGTAGGTGACTTGTTAATGTCCAGTATATAGCTGCTCCTGGGGAACATAGAAAAGAAAGAAGAAACGAGAAATCATTACAGATAGAAGGGCTCAGACCCACTTACTGAGTGCTACTGTTGTGGTCCACATGTTCATTGCAGCATTATTTACAATAGCCAAGATCTGGAAACAGCCCAAATGCCCACCGGTAGATGAGTGGACAAAAAAGCTGTGGTGCCCTGACCGGTGGGCTCAGTGGATAGAGCGTAGGCCCAAACACAAAGTGTCACAGATTCAAGGGCACGTACCTGGGTTGCAGGTTCCAATGAAGGCCTCCAGTTGGAGCGTGTTCAGGAGGCAGCCCATCTATGTGTCTCTCTCACATCAATATTTCTTCTCTCTCTCTCTCTCTCTCTCTCTCTCTCTCTCTTTCTCTCTCTCCCCCCGCCTTCCTTTCTCCCTTCCATTCTTTCTAAAAATCAATGGGAAAAAAATATCCTCAGGTGAGGATTAATAAATATACATAAAAAGTTTAGAGGAAAAAAAAGCTGTGGTAAATTTACACAATGGAATACTGCTCAGTTGTAAAAAAAAAAAAAAAAAAAGGGAAATCCTTTAGTGACAGCATGGATGGACCTGGAGAGTATTATGCTGAGTGAAATAAGTCAGACAGAGAAAGACAAATACCATGTGATCTCACTTCTATGTGGAATCTAATGAGCAAAATAAACTGACCAACAAAATAGAAACAGAGGCATGGGTACATGGAACAGATTGACAGCTGTCAGCGGGGAGGGGCACCGGGGGCTGGATGAAAGAAGAAAGGGATTA
>NW_006299390.1:4135557-4139397 GCF_000327345.1 Myotis davidii | reverse complement strand
ATTTACACAGCACATAGACACAGACAACAGTGTGGTGATAGCCAGAGGGAAACAGGGGTGAGGGGGGTGGGGGTAGGTGGAGGTGGGAAAAGTGGGGGGAAATGGGGACAGAAAGAAATTGCTTGGGATGATGGGCACATGATACAGTGTGCAGATGATGGGGTTTGTTTAGTTGTACACTTGAAACCTGCACTCCAATAAATTCAATTTTAAAACAAAGAAAACCAGTATAGTGATGACAGATAGCCAAGTCAACCTTAGCCCATTTGGAGACTCTGTGCCAGAATTAAAATGATGATACTGTGTGGTGGCACTCTGTGAAGATTTACAGCATACAAATTTGAGCTAATATGTAAAATACCAAGTCTCACTTTGTGATACAAATCCCACAAATAAATATATCTCTTAAGAATGAATGAAAACAAGTAGGGTCTATGTTCCCTCCTTTTGAATCGAGGTGAAAATAACGTTATTTGGACATCTGAGCTGCAGTCATAATGGTGATAGAACTTCTACATCGTTCTCTCTGGGGATGCTTGGTCTTAAAACCGAGCCACCACACTGTGAGGAAGTCCAAGTAGCCCCTGGAGAGGCCCATGTGAAGGAACCACGCCTACTTGTTCACAGACCTAGCTGAACTCCCAGCCAGCACCCAGCACTAACTTGCCAAGCATGTGAGTGAACCATTTAACTCACTTTAGCTGGCTCAGTTAGTTGGGTGTCAATCGAAAGGTCGCTGGTTTGATTCTGGCTAGGGCACATGGCTGGGTTGCAGGCCTGGTCCCTGGTAGGGGGCCTGCAGGAGGCAGCTGATGGATGTTACTCTCTCACTTGACGTTTCTCTCTTCTCCCTGTCTCTCTCTCAAAATCAATAAAACTATTCTTTTTTTAATGGATCTTTAACCCCCTGTTGATCCAGCCCAGATAGAACCACATGGGGCAGAGACATCTCTTCCTGAAAGACCTTGCCAGAATTTCAGATTGTTGGGCAAACTAAGTGATTCCTGTTGTTTTAAGTCACGAAATGTTGCAGTTGAATTACATAGCCATGGATAATGGATACGGCAAGCAAGCACAGAAAATGGCTATACAGACAAATCACGCCTGTAATTCCACCCATCCCTAGCTACAGACATTATGAAAAAAAAACAACAGGATATGCCTTTTATTTTGAGTTTTTATTATGGAAAATGTCAAACATATATAAACAATGACCACCATCACCCAGTTTTGACAATTATCACCATTCTGATTCTTATATTATTTATATATCCATCCATTTTCCTACCTGTTCTCAATTACATTTTTTAGGTAAAATTTACATGAATTCAAATGCACAGATCTTAGCTGTATAATTTTGACAGTGGATACATTCACACCTCGTAGTCATTTTCCAAATCCCCAGAAAGTTCCCTTGTTTCCCTTTCCAGCTGTCTCCTGCGTCAGTCAAGGTCCAGTCAGGAGACAGAAATCAAGCCAGTGATTTAAATAAAGAACATTTATTCTATCCTAACAATTAAATTCTAATAAATATGTTAACTCAAATTTACGTTGACAACAATTTTAAAAGAACATGAGTTAACATGTTAAAGAAAACAGGAACTGACAGACCAAAGGGGTGAAAAGATGCAGAATTTTCATTGGAATGTGTACGAAGAATCAAAGGGACATTCTAGAACTGGAAAACATTCTATCTGAAATGAAGAACTCATGTGATGTATTTAACAGTAGACTGGACACAACAGAAAACAGATTCAGTAAGCTCAAGTGACTATCACTTCCCTGATGCTCCCTGACCCTCAACTCAAATCCACTCTGCTACCTGCTCCATGGCCAACCTGGACTATCATCACTCAGAATGGCTTTATCCTGAATCTTAAATACAAATATTCCACTTTCTGACTCCTACCTCCTACTTTCCCAGCTTCCTCACTCAATGACTCCCTCCAGCCCTCTTCACTCACCCCTCAGGAGCCTGCACTTTCTACTGACATATCCGTATGATGTTTTATTCTCATTTCCTAGTCCTAGAGTCTGTGGCCCATCACTTCGGGCACTCTCAAAAACCTAGAACCCTCACCATTGCCCTTCCATTCTACATGCCTGGCAAACTCCTATCCTGGATGAAGTCAACTTGTATTTATGTACCTACAAGTGGGTTACTGAGTGCTACTTGAGAAAATCACACAATTGGGAAGATGAGCACATGCTCTCTACATATTTTCAAACATAATTATATAAAGGTAAAATATAAATGAAATGTATCACAAAATGTAAATCAATACAGATGTGTATAGAGTGAAAAATGAGAATTCTCCTCTAAAACCATCCCCCAAAACATTTGCTGTAAATAGTTTCGCATATGTTCTATGCATGTATTATTCTTAAATATAGATATATATATACACATTTAAACACACCTATACATTTATACGTACATATGTATACATACACAGCTAGACATACATACATATGTGAAATCAGGTAAGTAGCTAGATTTTAGTAGACACTTTGATGGGAACTTGTATTTTCTTTTTTTAAATTTAATATGTCTTGGGGAGCTTTTCTTCTCAAAAGGTACAGATATACTTAATTCTACATAATATCCTGTTCTTGTATTCACCTTTACGTTATTTACTATTTTCACTATTAAAAATGTTATGATGAATATCCTATACATCCTTCTAATCCTATATGCAGGTATAGCTCTATAGTGGATCCCTAGAAGTGGAAATGGTCAAAGTCAGATGCATTTAACATTTTATTAAATTACCATCCATAAGGGAGGGGAACTGTACCAAACTGCCCTCCCAACTGGATAGGAGAGTCACTACCCCAGCTGGGCTCTCAATACTGCTCACCTTCTCTTTCCTTCCCTAGACCTCTCTGCCTCATGTCCCCATACTTCACCACTGTTTCCTTTATCCCTACCCAAACATACACATTCTTGGCAAACGTCTCACCAAATATTTGTTAAAAAAAAAAGCCACCAGAGAACTTCCTTGACGACCTACAAAACCTGCCCACTCCTATCCTGTCCTTCTCCCCTCCTGTTATGGTGAGGAGTGGGGGCAGTCCTTCCTCCGGTTTAGGAAAATACTAGGTGTGGGATCCTTCCCTTCACAAAAAGCTGGCTACTTTCCCTCCTACGGTCTCTCCTTCCCCTTTCCCCTTAGCTAACCCCCATCTACCTTCTGCCTTCATCGCTCCATTGAAACCTCAGGCTGGCCTTGGGCCGTACCCTCTAGACCCCTTCAGGTCCTTATCTTAGTGGACACTATCGCCCACTCTCTTCATAAAGCCACACTCCCCTGGTTTCCTTCCTTTGTCCCTAAGGTACTTCTTTCTCACTCCTGATCTTGTCTCCAGGCTCTTCTCCAAACCTTCAAAGTTGGAGTTTGGAGTTTCTGTCCTGGGGCCCTGCGCTCTTTCTCCTGGGAGATGTCGGCCACTCCCCTCTTTCCACCACCCTCAGCCCTCTGTCTTCTCTCGGGTCTCTAGCTTCAGCCCAGACCTAACCAAAGCTAACTTCATCCTCTTCCATTCCCTATCTCCTCTCCACTCCCTCACCCCGCCAAACCCTAGCCCTCCTCTGGGAAACCCCTTCCGATTCCTCCCCCTTCTAACTCCGCCGCCAAGATGCTCCAGTACCTCGCAGACCTGAGGAATATAGTTCTCCTTGAAGTAATTTCTCAGCCAGGGGCTGGCATTGCGTAGGGAGGCCATGGCAAGGGCTCCACTGAAACTGCGCTCCCGGCCTCCTCTCCTCGCTGGGGCGGCAGGCAGGTGCCGAGCTGGAGTTAGGCCCTAACGCGTCCTGACGTTGCCCTGGCAACCGAG
>NW_006299390.1:4132805-4135412 GCF_000327345.1 Myotis davidii | reverse complement strand
CTCCCGGTCCGCAGGTGAGGCCTCCGGGAACCTGGGGGGCGGGGGTATTGGAGAGCGGGGGGAACCGGGGTGGTCCCAGGGGTAGGTGTTGCAGAAGATGCCGCAGCGCCCACGGCTTCCCTGTGCTCGCGGTGGGAACCGCCGCCGAGGCGGGAGGGAGGCCCGGGGGCAGAGGGTGGGTCGTCCACTTGCTTGGGGTGCGGTTCCGAGCCGCGTCCCTGCCTCCACTTCTTGTTCCACATCCTGGGGTGAAAAAACTGCGAGACTTTCTGCCCGAGTCCGGCGTTGCAGCTGCGGGTTCTCCATTTCTCCAGAGCACGTTGGTTGCTGCTCACGGTAGAGCTCGCTTCCGGCCTTTGTGTTACCAAAGGGATTCCCCCGACTGTGGACGGGGTGTCGCGGGGCCCGGAGCGGTGGGTGAGGTTCTGGTGCAGTTCGTTGCTCGGGAAGAAAGGACGTCCGAGGGGCAGTGCTGCCTGGACACCGCCCAGCCTCCGGGAGGGGAGGCGCCTTGCTCTCCGTGGTCCATGGGTCTGCAGCCCAGGGATGCAGGAGGCGGTGCAGACCCCGCTGTTTCAAAATGGAACTGTTGCCTGCTGGCGGGCAAGGACTGGCACAGGATTCGGTTTCTGTCCAGAAGTGGAAAGCTGCAGTCAGGATTCTGACGATTTGCGGAATGTTTCAGGTCATGGAAGCTGTGAGGGAAATCATGAAAATCACCTGCCAACCAAGAAACTCCTCTCTCCAAACGAAGGACTAAGTAGCTTTATCATCGAATAAGCACTCCGCTAGATTGCTACCCCTATCGCAGGCGATCTGCTACTAGGATTGCAAAGACAAAGAGTCCTCGCCTCTGTGTGTACCCAGATGTAACCTGTTCGTATTACGTGTCTGTTCCCAAGATCAACAGCTTGTCCTTAGGAGGACCTGACCGCAGCATTTGCCCCGGGGACTGCAGGGAAGCCCACCTCCCCTTAGTTCATCCTAAGTGCACTGGTAGTTGGGGTGGCTCCGTGTTAGCTTATCTTTTTGATAAGCCGGTGGTTGAAACATGGAGCCAGATGCCAAGCCTAAACTCAGACAAGATCAGCTCCATCTGGTGTTCCTTGGTGTTTACATTTTCTTTTCTTTTTTTAAAAATATATTTTTTTTTTTACAGAGAGGAAGGGAGAGGTATAGAGAGTTAGAAACATCGATCAGCTGCCTCCTGCACGTGGTCCCCTAGTGGGGATGTGCCCGCAACCAAGGTACATGCCCTTGATCGGAATCGAACCCGGGACCCTCCAGTCTGCAGGCCGACGCTCTATCCACTGAGCCAAACCGGCCAGGGCTACATTTTCTTTTATTGTTGAAAGTATTACATATGTCTCCCTTTTCCCCCATTGACCCCTTCTAGCCCACCCCCAGCCCCCCACCCAGGCCTTCACCAACCTATTGTCTGTGTCCATGGGTTATGCATATATGCATACAAGTTCTTTGGGTGAAACAGATAATCCCAAAGCCACTAAGAAAGACTTTATTGGATTGCAAGAGGCTTACTTACCTTTTAAAAAGATGTATGTTTATGACAAAGAGACATAAAGGAATTACAGGTTTGCTCAAGGAAATGTCGTAAGAAAGGGGAGTGGATGGGGAGGTCTCTTTCCCCTTTTCCACAAACACATGTTTGTTGTTGTTGTTTTTTTAAAATATATTTTATTGATTTCTTACAGAGAGGAAGGGAGAGGGATAGAGAGCCAGAAACATCCATGAGAAAGAAACATGGATCAGCTGCCTCCTGCACGCCCCCCACTGGGGATGTGCCCGCAACCAAGGCACATGCCCTTGACCAGAATTGAACCCGGGACCCTTGAGTCCGCAGGCCGAAGCTTTATCCACTGAGCTAAACCGGTTCTGGCATGTTTGTTGTTTTTTAAAAAATCAGAAAATACTCATTAGCACAGGGTGGAAAATAAGTCACTTTTAATCCCAGCACCCAAAGATAACCTTCTATAATAATTTGGTACATGTTTTTTAAAAAAGTACAAATGTGACATAATATACTACCTATTTTGTATAACCCTTCTCTTCCCCCACCTCCAATAGTGTAGTGTGGACACATGCACTATCTGACATATAATCCTAGTTTTACTTTTAGGAATTGTTCTATGTTTATAACACAGTACCGGTACATATGACACGCACTGGCAATTTAAAATAAGTGTTGACTTGTGCATGCATAATACATACAAAGCTCTCGTTGGCACCAATCTAGACCGAGTAGGAATATCCCTACCTGAACCCGTTTTCACACATGGTCAGTTATATGTTGCTTTCTCTCAAGTTCGAAGAGCATGTGACATTAAAGTTAAAGTTGCAAATACTTCATCATAAGGGAAATTAGTCAAGCTCTCTGAAAGTGTTTTTACTATTAATGTGGTATACACAGATATTAGAATAAGTTTAATCAATATTAGTCATATTTTTTATCAATGTTTTTATATCGTTTTTGTTTTTATATCATGTTTTTGTTTTTATATTGTTTTTGTTGTTTTTATATCATGTCTTTGTTGTTTTTATATATTATTTTCATATACATTTTACTAATTTTCTTTCATCTCTGACACT
>NW_006299390.1:4123996-4132605 GCF_000327345.1 Myotis davidii | reverse complement strand
CGAATCCATGCACCGGGCCACTAGTAGTGTTAAAAAAAATGGTTTTCATTTCTGCAAAGAGGATTTTTTTTTTTTGAGGTTAAAAGCTATAATTCTAAAAGTCACTGAGCAGATCCAGCATCCGACTGTTCTGGCATTTCCTCAGAATGACAGCTTTGCCTTTGTCTTCGCCACAGCAGATCAGGACACCTATCGAGCCTCCCAGTCAGCAGTGCCTTGTTCATATAAACCAAACAAAAGTGCCACACCAGAAACACTATTGGGTTCCTCCCGTGACTCTCTCCTGCCAGAGGTGCCCTTAAAACTGTGATCAGAAAAGGTCTGCTTCATGCAAATCACATTCCTATGGGCAAATGTTTCATTGGATGGGTGTACCTGATTTTTTGAAGAAACAGAAAATGCAGTTGGCATTAAAGTTATATATTATTTGCATGCAGTGTCTTACTAAAAAAAAAAAAATACCACCTGTAGATTACAATAGTATCGTCTTCCCAGGGTTACTTGAGGATTATATCAGACAAAACCCATAAAGTGCTTAACTCCATGCCTGGCATCAGAGCATTCACTACTGTGGTAAAAAAATTTTAATCTGGTATTGATTTTAGGTGAACTTTATGTCATTTTCTTTTTATGCAGAAGACTTAACCAATGGCTCATATGATGATGTCCTCAATGCGGAACAACTTCAGAAACTCCTTTATCTGCTTGAGTTAACCGAGGATCCTGCGATCATTGAAAGAGCGTTGGTCACTCTGGGTAACAATGCAGCCTTTTCCGCTAACCAGGTGAGTTCCCTGCTCTGGGCACACAGGCTCCTCCCATTCTTACCACCGCGGGAATGGCGACCCTGCGGAGTTACAGCCTCCATTTCCTCACCTACAGACTGTGACTGCTCACACCTGCAGCAGCTTAAAGATGTAATTATTAACCTGCTTCTATATCCCTATGAAGCCGGTCACAGATATCACATTCGTAATAAGCGTATCTAACATTAGCGTTGCGTGGCCTTTTAAATTATTTCACATTCAGCAGTAGAACAATGAAAGCATCTAACATTGAAGTACACGCTTTACGCTGTAATAACTCCTGTGAGGATGGTTCTGGTGCAGGCTGTCCCCGGATCACTCCGACAACCACTAACCAGGGTAAACAGCTTCTAAGACTAAAGAGCTTAATTTGAATGCTTTCATCTCTGACCCCATGAAGAAAGAGTAGAAAAATTTTTTGTTATTATTTTCAGCTAGTGCCCCTTTTTAACATGTAATGAGTGCAAAATTAATTGGAATTTTATACTTTATTTCAGTCCAGTTTTCTTCAGCAAGGCAAGGTTTACTATAAAACTCTAGAAATTGAGAATGAAATAGAAAGAATATTTGTGTATTGCTCACATTCTTTCAGTTGCAAGTGACAGGACCCAGCTTAAATTATTTTAAACCAGAAAGGGAAAATATTGAGCTCAGTTACCTTGGACATCCAAGAATAGCGCTGGTTTCAGGCACAAGTGAATACAGTTCAAGACGATGGAAAGTGTTACCGGAGCTCGCTCGCTCTCTATCTTCTGTCTTTGCTTACTCCTGCTTCTTTCTGTGTGTTGGTCTTTGTGTCTCTGGCTGCAAAGAGGTTTCCTTCCCAGGGACGGAAACAAAGCCACTGGCCTCTGAAGCCTTCATCCCTGTAGCTCATAGTCCAGGAGGTGGAGTTGCTGTGCTAGGGTCAAGTCGCTGGGTCAAGGCCCCATGGACCAGGATTAGCGAGGCCTGGCTCCCAGGAGCATCCTACAGCCATACTGCAGGGATGGGTATGAGCACGGCTGACCAGCAGTCCCACCAGGGACTGTATGGGATAGAGGAGGTGCCATGTCTGCCCCCGGGGAAAGAGGGGTGCCAGGCAATCAGAAATAACAGAGAATAATTTATTGGCATGCCTGTATTGGGGTATTTCTGATGCCATAGTTTTATATCTCTCTGAAACAAACTGTACTCAAGTGGCTCAATGGCCACTGGCAAATCAGTGCTTTCTTGGGTAATGAGAGTTAGTGCCCCTCGTCCGTCGTTAATTATAGTGCCTTGATCTGCTTTAGCAGGCGGGTTGCGGGGGAGGGGTGCTGTTTTCTAGTAACATTTACCACACGTTTTGGGGGAAGAACCTGGAACTGCAGAGGGAAGGTTTTTTGCTCTCCATGCTGTGCCCACCCTCAACAACAGAATAAGGGTATTGGGCTGTTGGTAAATATGACAGTAATCATTTTCAGCCTATGTTTCTTATAACAGTTGAAGCAGTTGAACAGCTCATCGTCAGGGCCAAAGGCACATAGTATCATAGTGTTGCAATTGATTGTGAGAAATTCCCGAGTTAATTTTCCTCTGAAGATTTGGGAACCATTTGTCAAACTGTGGCACTTCAGTTCTGCAAGATGTTAATAGCTGTCCCTCCCATCACTTCCACACTGGAAAATGACCCTCTTTTTGTATACAGTTCATAGACATACAGTGGACTCTTGAACAGTAAGAGGGTTAGGAGCACCAACCTCCGTACAGTTGAAAATCTGCAAATAACTTTTGATACCCCAGAACTTAACTACTAATAGCCTACTGTTGGCCCAAAGCCTTACTGATAACATAAACAGTTGATTAACACATATTTTGCTATATGTATTATATACTGTATTCTTAAAATAAGGCAATATAGAGAAAAGAAAATGTCATTAAAATAATGAGGAAGATTGGATGTGGAGAGAGCAGAGTGCCTGAAAAATGGCTCCTCTGTGTATAACACATCCAACAGCAACTTGGGCTTACTCCTCACAGGTGGCAGGACACCATGACCTTCCTGTGACATTACGCCCTATATAATAATAATAATAAATAATAATAATAATAAATAATAATAATAATGATGATGATGATGATGATGATGAAGAAGGGAAAATACAGTTATAGAATTTACTGAAAAAATTCCATGTATAAGTGGACCCATGCGTTTCAAACCCGTGTTGTTCAGAATTCAGTTGTACTATATTCAGTACTCCCTCTTGGAGCCTCCCAAAGCACATGAACATTAATGCATCACAAGAAAGAAATATGTTTACTCTTATTATACCCAACGTTTCTCACACTTGCTTAACCATAAGACCTCCCCTTTTTAAAATGGAACACCCATTAACATCTGGAACATCCATTAACATCTTGAGGGCTTGGTATCCCAAAGAATATATTTTAACAAAACACTGCTTTAGTATTCTAAATCATATTTTTATAAATTTGCCTGTATAGAGGTGATATAACTTATTTCAAACTGAAATAATTTTGTTTGTAATTTGCTTTGAGATCATTGTAATAACTGTGCAAATCTTTATCGCCATGCAATAGTTTAAATAATTACATCTTAATTTTATTTTCAATTGATTTCTTTACCTATTATATTATGGATGGTAAATTTTTTAAATAGGAATTATGGGTTGTATATAGGAAAGATATTTCCAAAGAGTCGTTAATTTTTTATTTGTGTTTGTGGATGCAAAGAAGTCAACGTAGGGGGCTACAGACTGAATTTATGGTGCTGTTTTTCCCCCTCTTAGGTTATTATTCGTGAATTGGGTGGTATTCCAATTGTTGGAAGCAAAATCAAGGATCCCAACCACAGTATTAAAGAGAAGGCTTTAAATGCACTGAGTAACCTGAGTGTGAATGTTGAAAATCAAATCAAGATAAAGGTAAGCTATCTAAAATCACAAATGTGTAAGGTTATTGATAAATGAAAGAGAAAACAATGAAAAGGTCAGTAATAATATGTTAGTTGACTACCCTTTATAATGTGTGGCCAAGAATTACCCTTTTTCCCCAGCTTTATTGAGATACAATTGACATAAAACATTGTGCAAGTTTAAGGTGTAGAGAGTGATGATTAGATACATATATACATTACAAAATGATGACCACCATAGTGTTAGCTAATGCCTCCATCATCTCACATAGTTACCTTCTTTTTCCTGTGGTAAGAACATCTAAAATCTATTCTTTTAGCAACTTTCAGGTATACAAGGGCTGCGAGTTTGACATGCTTGCACTAGAGTATTACTGTAGTCGCCTTGCTGTATGTAGATCCCCAGAATTCATTCATCTTATAACTGGAAGTTTGTTCCCTTTGACCAACATCTCCCCATTTCTCCCACCCACAGCACCTGGCAACCACCTGCTACTCTGTTTCTAGGAGTTCGGCTTTTTTATATTCTGTATATAAATGAGATCATTCAGTATTTGTCTTTCTCTGTTTGACTTATTTCACTTCATATAATGTACCCAGGTTCCGTCCCTGTGGCAAATGGCAGGATTTCATTCTCTTTAATGGCTGAATAATATTCCGTTGTGTATATCACATTTTCTTTATCCATTTGTCAACAGACACTTAGGTTGTTTCTCTCTCTGGTTATTGTGAATAATACTCCAGTGCGTGTGGGGATATAGCTTTCTCTTCGAGATATTTCGTTTCCTTCAGATAAATACTCAGAAGTGGAACTGCTGGATCGTATGGTAGTTCTATTTTTAATTTCTTGTGGAGCCGCCATACTGTTTTCTGTAGTGGCTGCACCAGTTTACATTCCCACCAACAGTGCACAGGGATGGTCTTTCTCTCCATCATTGCCACTTTTTGTTTGTTGGTTGATTGATTGATGATTAGTTAATTTAAAGAAAAAATTTTTTTTAACCCTCACCTGAGATTATGCCTTTTCATCAGTTCTAAAGAGAGAGGAAGGGAAAGGGAAACAGAGAAATTTGGGGATTCAGTTTAATCCAAGTAGTAAAGGAACCAGGCCAGAGTCAAATAACATCAAAAGATAGATATAACAAATTAAGAAATTATGTTAATTCAACATTTATTGAGCTCCTGATCTGTGGTACAGAGCTAAGAAATGAACATGATTAACATCTTTTTTAAGAAAGCTAAACGGAAAGATATGGTAAGTAATCAAGGCAGAACACAATGAAGTACTTTAAGGAAAAATGTAACTAAAAACATCGTTGAGTACATAGAAAGGGGAGAGCTCATCAAAGTTTCTGTAAAAGGTAGATTACAACCTCGCTCTTAAAGTCTAAGTTTTCTGCAGGTAGAGCTGGGGAGGAGGGAATTCCAGGAGAAAGGAATGAGCTAAGGTGGGCCCAGCTCTGGAAATAACTGAGCTGCCCATTTGGTAATCTCGTTGCTAGAACTGAAATGGCAAAAGGTTCAGAGACAATAGGGATGTAAATGCCCAACACATTTTAGGAAATGCTTTGAGAGACATCACTATCTGACATAAATGTGACTTATGAGAGCTAAGGAAATGCTGTGGTTTTTTTAAAAGGAATGATGTGTGATGAAATTGTGGCCCAAGAGAGCCAGTTGACTTGTAAACATCATTTAGATCTTGAAACCAGTTTAAAATTTAATCTCTCTTTGCTTTACTACCATTGCTTTAGTTTCTGTGGTAACATGGCTACTACCTGGGTATTATTTAAATGTTAAATTTCTTAGCATTTATATTAGGAATTTTTCTTACCAGTTAGAATGTTTGGTGGAGTTCAGATTTAGTTGGGTGAATACCAATTATCTGAGAGAGAGAATTTTTCCAAGGTGGAAAGACCATGGCCAGACATAGAAAATAGAGTTCAAAAAACTTTCCATCACACTGGGTTTAGTTCTATTATGTGTGAAATAGGAGTACTGCCGGCATTGCACTATTTTTTGCCAGTGGTGGTTAACAATATTATGAAGGAGTAGTTCAGATACGGTCCCCTAGGCATACATGAACCTTGGGCCATATATAGTTTTGCTTATTTTTGACAGGACTAACTATAAAGCAGAATTCTATTTTATGCTCCCCTCACCTTCTTTACTCTTTTACTTCTTAATGTACCTCCTAGACCAGTGATGGCGAACCTATGACACCCGTGTCTGAGGTGACACGCCAACTCATTTTTTTTGGTTGATTTTTCTTTGTTAAATGGCATTTAAATATATAAAATAAATATCAAAAATCTAAGTCTTTGTTTACCATGGTTGCAAATATCAAAAAATTTCTACATGTGACACGTCACCAGAGTTAAGTTAGGTTTTTTTTCAAAATGCTGACACGCCGAGCTCAAAAGGTTCACCATCACTGTCCAAGACCCTATGTGAAGGTGCTTAACCATGGTACAAAGAGACTTCACACATCTTCTCCTTAATTCTTTTGTGCTCAGAACAGTTGACTCACTGCAGAAACACTGTTCAATAGAAAAACTTTGGAGATTCTAAGATGCTCACTTTTTCCCCCCACCCCCAGGTATACGTCAATCAAGTCTGTGAGGACGTCTTCTCTGGCCCCCTGAACTCCCCTGTGCAGTTGGCGGGACTGAGATTGCTAACAAACATGACAGTTACCAACGACCATCAGCATATGTTTACCAATTACATTACAGACCTGTTCCAAGTGTTGCTTGCAGGAAATGGAACCACCAAGGTACGAAGGAAACGGTGATTACTTCAAGTACAAAGAGCTATCGCATCAAGTTTATAAGATTGGAATTGAATTTTCAAGTCCCTCAAAAGAGAAAGTTAAAGTTTATTAAAAACCCTTACATGGGTCCAAGAAAGTAAATTATTTTTATCCCCTAATATGAATTTCAAAATTAACTTGTGAAAATAATGTATTTTGGTTATCAATAGATTGATATTTATTTGGTTTTCTGCACATCAGTTTACCTTCTACTGAAGGTGGCTAGCTTCCCTCCCCCACTACACCCCAGTGGCTTCTTCAAGTGATAGTGCTGGTTAATTGAATTTTTGCTTACCTTGGGGTTAACAAAACATATTTTTGATTCAGCCATTACTGGTTGAAAAATCTTTTTAATACTACTCTTAAGTTTTCGTAATGGATGTGTCAGTGCTTCCCTTTGACCTGTTACGTAGACATAGGAAGCAATAGGTTGAGGTGAATTAAGTAGACTCTCAAGAGACACCCTATGAAAGTTCCTTAAGCAACCCCTCATACTAGTGTGTATTCTTACCAAGTGCCATTTTTTAAGCAATAGCATAAAAACAGAAGGCAGGTTAATCAGAGTTTCTGGTCTGTTGGGTTGACCCATCAGTGTTTTACTGTGTTAGCCTCTGTTCTCTGCAACAGTTGACATAAAAATGCACAAGCATTTTATTGTTTGTTTGTTTTTAAATTGCCACCTGAGGATATTTCCATTGACTTTATAGAAAAAGGAAGGGAGAGAGAGGGAAACATGTGGGTGAGAAACTGATTGGGTGCCTCCCTACTCGCCCCTACCGGGGATCAGCCTCGGTATGTGCCCTGACCAGGAATCAAGCCGAAGCCCTCTTGGTGCACAGGACGTTGCTCAACCAACTGAGCCGCACCGGCTGGGCGAACACACAAGAAGCATTTTAGAAGAACCGGATGTGATGCCAGACTCCAAATACACAGTGTCACTGAAGTTATTTCTGAGGTTATCAAATCGTGATCACAGCTGAGCCTCATTATAATCCTTTTAAAATTTGACCTGAGATGTTTTTATATGGGCTTTCCATATTTCCAGCAGCCAAACTTCTTTGGCATTCAAAATTAAATGTAATAATCATAATAGTAATATCTTAACAATATTGCTTCATCCATTGACAATTTCCAAAATGCATGCACCCATCAGCATCTCTCTCTCTCCAGGAGACCAAGGTAACTTCCAGCCCTTGGGGCCCTGTGGAAACTCCCTTCCCTCTCCCCCGTGGCCTGGCAGCTGTAGGAAAAATCCTTCCTCCGCCTCTCTCTGCAGCTCCCTTACCCCAAACCCCAGAGGAACACTGGAGTTCAGAGCCACGCGAGTCTGACCTTGGGGCTATAAAGATGGGTCTCAGACGTGGTCTATGTTTTAATATATTTTATGACTTTTTAAAAGGTGACTCAGGCCCTGGCCGCTGTGGCTACTTGATTGGAGCATTGTCTCACACACACAAAAGATTGTGGATTTGATCCCAGGTTTCGGATTCAATCCCTGGTCAGAGCACACATGAGGCAACCAACTGGTCCATGTTTCTCTCTAAATAATCAATAAAACGTGTTTTGGAGTAAGGATTATTTTTTAAAAAAAGAGGTGACACACACCACAATAGTATGTTGTTCTATTTCTGTTTTTCCATTACTGTGCCTAGTACAATATTTCTGGAATAGAAAATTGGCTTTTATGGTCTGTCTGGGAATCTAACCACCAATTATAACATTGTTTTTCTCCTTAAAAAAAAAAGAGAATTTAAAGTTTCAACTTGCAAACTAACTTTTGGATAGTAATCCATTTGTAAGTGGGAAATTGTATCCATTTTAGATATTTCCTTGGTAAATAACCACCAAAATGACTTTCTTTTAATCTTATTTTTCATAAGTGATCTCCCTGAACTCTAGTAACCTTTTGGGTATAACAGTGATTCTAACTAAATGGAAATAGTGGAAGATGAATGTACATAAACTGCTCCATCTACAGTGAGAGCAAAGAAAACTTAATGGCTTAAGAGAAATGACCCAGAGCCCACTACAAGATGGCACATGTGATAAGAGACAGAGGCTTAATGTGGTTTCAAACTAAAATACATACTCTCTC
>NW_006299390.1:4116762-4123730 GCF_000327345.1 Myotis davidii | reverse complement strand
CAGCGTGGAATTTTAGTTGAGGATACTGTATGCTGCTGCAGTTATTATTTCTGGTGTAAATCTGCCCTCGTTGACAACTAAGCCTTCATCCAGGCTTATTTCATAGTTTTGAGGCCACTCTATTTCAGAACTCTTGTCCCAGTTTTCTTTTTTTTTCTTTTTTTAATATATTTTATTGATTTTTTACAGAGAGGAAGAGAGAGGGATAGAGAGTTAGAAACATCGATGAGCAAGAAACATCGATCAGCTGCCTTCTTCACACTCCCCGCTGGGGATGTGCCTGCAGCCAAGATACATGCCCTTGACCGGAATCGAACCTGGGACCCTTGAGTCCACAGGCCGACGCTCTATCCACTGAGCCAAACCGGTTAGGGCCCCAGTTTTCTTAATCAAAACTTCAGTGAAGTTGGAGACGAGTGTTTATTCCTAACACTTTCTATCAGTGTCGCTGGCAGCCAGTTGAGCCACCCAGACCTGACAGTGACTCTAGGAAATGCACTAAAGAAAAAGGTCGGAAGTTGTCTTTGCTCTTTCACTTTAAGAGGCTGTAATTTTACAAAGGATGTCTGTTTGGAAAACATGATCTCCTCATATACAAGAAACTGTTACCCGTGGTTTCCACTGGGAGTGCAGTAGGCAGATAGGATGGTGGCTTTTGTTTTTACCTTGTTCTTTTCTGCACTGTTAGAAATTTATCATGATCATTTATTAATTTTATTTAAAAAAATTTAAGGAAAATAAAGTTTAATAATATTTCATAGTTTTCCACTGCATAATTTTTAATAGTTGATTAAAAAAATAAAATTAAGCTAAGTCATATATTCTCCTCCTTGATTAACAAATTAGTATGTTCAACATGTTCAAAGGAATATATCAAGACGTAAGATCTGTATATATAAAAGCCTAAGCAACCGTTTGTTTGACTGATAGCTATGACACGCACTGACCACCGGGGGCAGACGCTCAATGCACAGGCAGGAAACATGGAACAGACTGATGAATCTCAGAGGGAAGTGGGGAGGGCGGGAAGAGATTAACCAAAGATCTTATATGCATACTAAAGGCCTGGTGCATGGATTTGTGCACCGGTGGGGTCCCTCAGTCTGGCCTGCAAGGATCGGGTGGAAACCAGCAGTCTGACATCCCATGTGGGGTCCTGGATTGTGAGAGGGCGCAGGCCAGGCTGAAGAACCAGGCCTCTAGTAAGTACATAAAGACCAGGGAGAAAATACCAAAACTTAATAGTGATCATTTCTGGTCATGGAAATATGGGTGAATTTCCTTTTTGTGTTTTTCTATCTTCTTTGCTAATATTCTCTAGTAAACACATAATGCCTTTGTAATCAAAGAAAGTTTTATAAAATACACATCTGGTTCCTTTCGGGTCTAGTGGAGAGCACATTTGTCACCGTTTCCTGCCTTCAGAACCCCTCCCTGCTCCTCACTCTCATTTCAAATACCTTGTAGAAAGTAGTTTTATTTGACCTTTGTTTTTAAAGTAGGAATTCTATTTTAATCTTGTTATTACTAAGTTTTCAGTTAGGAATGCTGATATTTTAGCTACTTGCCTATAAGTTAACATTTATTTGCTGATTATTTCTATCACTGCCTATTTAAATGATTATAAAGCATTTTCACATTAAAAAAGTAAATTCAAAGCTTCATTGTGACCTACTAAGAAGAAAAGGGCCATCTTGTTATTTATTTAGTCTTGGTAACCAAATTGTTTTTAAATTTTCATACTTTAAATAGAAATAAACTGAACTTTGAAAGATTCCTTTTTGTTCTAAAGATCATATTTCACCTAACAGTAATCATAATACAATTTATGTAACACATGTTATACCTACCGTGTGTTAGATATGCATGTAGGTGGGGGTGAATATTGTCTTCAGTTTTCTCCCCAACAAGGTAATTGGAAAAATTTGGTTTAAATAACACAAGTGTTCTGAGACCTGTGCCAGGTGTTGGGGGGCAGGAAAGGAGGTGTGGGGAGGGAGGGAGCGATCCCTTTTATATAAGATGAATTGAGAGCCTCCATGGAGTAAGAGAATTTGAGCCAGACCTTGAAGCATAGGCAGTGCTTTAAAATGTGACATGGCAAGAGGACGGAGAGAAAAATTCATGCCAACTGAGTCTCAAATAAACCAATGTTGTTCTTCATTTCAGGTTCAAGTTTTAAAACTGCTGTTGAATTTGTCTGAAAATCCAGCCATGACTGAAGGACTACTTGGTGCCCAAGTAAATAGCTTACATGTTTGTTTTGTAAATATACAAATGTGTAGATTTGGACACATAGATCTGGATGGATTTATTCCTTTTGAAATGCTAACAGGGATCATCTCTAAGGAGCAATATTGTGTTGTTTTTTCTTTGGTTCTTTTTGCCTACATGAATTTCCCACATTTTTTGTAAGGAGCATATTTTACTTTTAAAATTTGTTTTTGAAAAGGTCTCCCTAGTAAAAATAAATAGTAATTTTCTGTCTCCACCCAGTTTGGGATATACTTATATCATCACCTCTTTTACATTTGACTTGGTTATGCTCACATGTATCTCTTATCTACGGAAACACTAGTGTGAAAGGAGTTTCCAGTACGCGCCCGATGCTGGGCTAGTGCCGATCCTCCGAGTGAGTACAGGGTGACATGTGCTTGTCCTCACGGAGCTTACAATGTAGGGAGGAGACAAAAATATGTAACAGGAGAACAAGACAATTAAAAGATAAGTATTCTGAAGGAAGCAGAGGTGGTGCAATTAGAACGAACTCAGCTCCTGTGGAAAGAGACCCTGCTCTGTTCACCTGCTCATTATGTGTGCAGTAAATGTTTGACGGGTGAATTGAGGAGGCCCTATGAAGACTGTTTGATGGACCTTAAAAAGGGAAATGGGTGTTTTCGCAAATGATTATATTCTAGGATTCCAAGGAAATCATATTTTTCCAGCTAAAATATGAAACCTCTTTTTTCCATTAGTATACAGTGTGGGGGTACGTAAGATTTTGCATTTATGTTATACAATCGTAGGGATAATGTTCAATGGTAAGATTTTTAAAATATATTCAACAGTTTTAAAATGAAAATATACATGAACAATGTTGTTTCCTTTTCCAGGTGGATTCATCCTTCCTCTCCCTTTATGATGGCCACGTGGCAAAGGAGATTCTTCTTCGAGCTCTTACGCTATTTCAGAATATAAATAACTGCCTCAAAAAGGAAGGCCGCTTAACTGTCCAGCCTACTTTCCCTCAAGGTTCATTGTTTTTCCTGTTATATGGAGAAGAATGTGCCCAGAAAATGAGAGCATTAGTTAATCATCACGATGCGGACGTGAAGGAAAAGGTAACAATACCACCCAAATTCTAACTGGTAGGTCATACTTTCCAAAGAGTAATGCGGTCTGGAAGTAACTTCATCTTTACAAAGGGATTCTTCCAGCTGCTGAATTTAAACAGTAAATATCAGATTTCATCATTTCCACAGCTAGAACTTGCCATAGTCTTGTGATGTATTTTGGACCATTTTATTGATACTAAACAAATATAACAGCTTGTTCTGAAACATTTATTTCCTTTTATTTTGCTCTTTGCTGAGCTACTTTAATCATTTCTTCTACATGAAGTGGCAGTGACCTTTTTATATGTAAGCTACTCCTCTGCTGTGTGCTGTGATAGTTCTCACCTGAGAGAGCATTAGTGTGTGATTGTTTCAGAACTGCCGTAGGAATGACCTTCTTTTAGTAACAGTGAGATCCTATGCTCGAGTCCACCTGCCAGCCTAGCCGTACTGCTTTCAAAAGTCTATTCTAATTATTAAATCTATTCTAGTCAATGAAAATGGTAAACTTTTTGGAGAAACGTTTCCTAGTACTCACCCACTCCCATTCAGTGTGCCAGCATGTAAAGATGCTGTTATAAAATACTGGGATCCATCCAAGTGCCCACCTATGGTCAATTGGTTAAGTCAATCATCTAATCTTAAAGAACTAAGTAGGACTGAATGTGCTAATGTGGAAAGACGCCCCTGAAATATGAATGTTTTTAAATGAAAGCTATTTTGGCTTATCTATGGATAGCCACTTCTAGAATGATACTCAAACTCCTGGGTGTGGGACTGTGGAGTGAGGAAATGACTTTTCTATGTTCACGTTCTGCTGTTTGAAATTTTTACTGTGGCATAAATTTTATCATAATTTTTTAAATAAAAAGGAAAAGTAACTCACAAGGTTATGTTTTTGCCTATTAATTGATAGTACTTTATTCATTCATTTTCATCCATATTTTACTTAACTAAAATTACATATAATATATGAAAGTTTCTCAGCTATTATCTTTAATAATATTTTTGCTCCATAAGCTACTATAACAATTAATTGCTATATTGAAATGCAGCCAGGTTTTATAATATTCAAGTTCATCACCACCATGCTCAGTATTAAGTAAATAAAAATGCAAGCAGAAGCTTTCCTACTCAAGTATTTAAGGCAAAGCTTTAATAGACTTTAAATTCCATTGGTAAATACATGGATTTCCACAGGAAGTCAAAATCCTCAAACAGAAAGATGTGTTTTCACAGTTATCCTGATACAGAACTCAAACGTGAAAGAAATATTTTTACAGTAGAAAAAGGATTCAATATTGAGATGAAAACATGTAAATTCCTAAGTGGCTACATTAGTAATGTACATATGATGACTAAGAATAATACTTTTCTTTATCAGTGATGCAAACATAAGTATTAATTCCCTGAAAGATACATTTCTTTATTATAATTTTTTAATCTGCCTCCTTATTTACCAAAAATATATATTCAAAATGCACACATTAAAAACTGGGCTTTGGTTTCAATGTGCTTTAGCAGCATTGAATTCTAAAACTGCCTCTTTTCTTCTTCTGTTAGTTTGAATAAATAATCACATATCCTGGAAATCAGAGCATTGACCCTGAAATGTCAAAATGCTGGAGAAAGAGGGGGCGTCCTTTTAACTACCCAGAATGAATTACATAATGAAAACGCACAAGCAGATCTTTATCTCTGTAGATCATGGCACACCTTGGCTTTTATTTGGTGCGACTTCTCCTAATTGGTGGTTGCATCTCTTGAGCAATGAGGAATGCCAGTGCTCCTCAGTTCCCACAGGAAAAAGGGAACCTTCAGTAATGTCTCACATTGGTAATGATGCCAGCTAATCAAAGAGGAAAATGAAATTGACTTAGAGAAGGAAGGAGATTAAAAGGTATTATGAAGTACATGAGACTGAATGAAGGGAAGAGAATTATTTGTCTTTTTCAATTTTCTTTTTCATTTTGCAGATAAACCCTTCAAAATGTAGACATAAGTAAAATATAAAATGGGAATAACTCAACAGAGTGAGATTCTATAAGAAGAGATGAAGCTTAGTGTACTTCTTAGTAATAAAACATCAAAGTAGAAAGAATGTGAATGGTAATTAAAACTTGTGAGGCAGCCTAGAAATCTGAGGCAGGCCCAATTAAATGGAACTAGCACATAATTTAAGGTGCTTAGCGACCATCAGTTGGTACATGTGGATACAAAAATAATGTTAAGGCATTCGACAGAGAAGAAATCAAGAGGTACTTAGCTTGTTTCATAGAGCAGAGGTAAGAGATGAATTTTCCATTCAGCGTGAAACAGCAAGGAAGGTGATCACAAAAACACTGGCTAGTATTAGGGCAACACACTCAAAACTAATCCACCACAAACCTAACGTCCTGATTTGAAGCTGCTTGCTAAATGCTCCTTTGAAGTGAAAAAAGTTTATGCTTATTCAGTTTTTTTCCTGAAGGTCCATTTTATGGGGAAATTGTTTGTGCTTTAGTGTCCCCAAATCACATACATTCACATGTAGTATATACACAAACATCATATACACATTTCCTTTTGACCAATTTGCATCTTTGTAGATAAAAATGCTAAATTTTGATTAAGATCATTTAGATTTGGTTTTGGCTTTCCAAATTTTACAAAATGAATGAGATAAAGTTGTCAATCCTCAGTGTTTAATGTCCTGATATATATACTGAAATCTGTAACAGGAACAATACATTATCAAAAAAGTTAACCTATTTTCAGCTTCCAATTCTACATATATGTATTAGGTAAGGGTATCCTAAAAAATCATTTTCTCCCTTATATTTTCAAAGTGCATTTTTAAAAAAAATCAATTATTCATAGTTTTGGGAGGTAGCTCAAAATTCTCCTCTTGTTACACATGAGGAAACTGAGGCACAGTGAGCATAGGTGACTTGTTTCAGTAACAGAAAGCTCCTTGGTGAAATTAAGTGGCTAACTGTAGCATGCATATATATGTGCTACGGCACCGCCTGGGTAGCATTTGGTGTAAAAAACCTACTTTGATTATTTGTTATGAATAAAGTTCATTTCACTGAGACTATGAATGAGACAGAATGGACCTCCAAATGTATCTAATCAGCTCTCTTCACTTAAGATGGTTCAGAGTAATCAAGTGACTTCAGAGCCCTTAGGACTGAGCCTCAGGTCAGCTGATTCTTCTCTCTCTCTCTATATATATATATTAGTACTAGAGGCCCAGTGCACAAAAATTTGTGCACTCAGTGGGGAGGGGGGTCCCTCAGCCTGGCCTGTGCCCTCTCGCAGTCTGGGACCCCTCGGGGGATGACCACCTGCTGCCTTAGGCCTGCTCCCCGGGGGATTGGGCCTAAGCTGGCAATCAGACATCCCTCTGGCAGCCCGGCAGCCCTAGGGGGATGTCCATTTGCCAGCGGGGAGCAGGCCTAAGCTGCAATCGGACATCCTTAGCGCTGCTGAGGAGGCAGGAGAGGCTCCCACCACCATCGCTATACTGGCAGCCATCAGCCTGGCTTGTAGTTGAGCAGAGCTCCCCCCTGTGAGAGCGCCCTGACCACCAGGGGTAAGCTCTTGCATTGAGGGTCTGCCCACTGATGGTCAGTATGCGTCATAATGACC
>NW_006299390.1:4109444-4116731 GCF_000327345.1 Myotis davidii | reverse complement strand
AGCTCCTGCATTGAGCGTCTGCCCCCTGGTGGTCAGTGTGTGTCATTCCCAGTCTTTCTACTGTTAGGGTCAGTTTGCATATTACCTTTTTATTATATAGGATTCTGCACTGGCTTACTAAAAGTAGAATCATGCTGAGGGAATCATTTAATATAAAATATGACATCTGAATAATGTCAAACATAAAATATAAATCTTATTAATATAGTGAGTTAGAGCTAAGAAACCAGAAAAATATGAGTGTACAGAGAGAATAAAATTTAATTCAAAGTGCATGGTATATTAACACTTAAGATCTGCATTTAGCTTTGTAAAATATTTCCTTGCAGCTATATTTGTGCTTAGCGTCTGACATTTAGATTAAAAATAGAAAATTTCGTGAATCACATTCTCATAATCACACTCCCTTATTCTGTCGGGGCTTTTGATTTAGGGATTGCAAGCATGCAATAGAAATATACTGTTCCTTTTATAAAAAATGTCTTTACAAATGTAACTTAGCCTAACCTCTTCTATGTTTTTATGCTTAAAAAATATATCACTTAATATTTGGCATGTAAGCTACTCAGAGTAAGAAGTGCTATAAGCAATTTTATCATTACTCTAGTGTGAATGTAAGAAATACATGTATGTTAGCAGTCCTCTGAAAAATACCTACTTATGTACATAGCCTTGACTAACCTTGCAGAAGGCCCTTAAGAAAAGAACAGAAATGAGTCTTTAAAATCAGGTTTAGCCAATTCATTACTTAACCCATACCTGAACTCTTTGTTTATGTGAACTGGCAATCGCATTAGTAAAGTTACTACATAAAACAGAAACTTGCAAATGTAAAGGAAGTTTCCTAATGTAAAAAATCATAATCACATACTTTCAAATTTATATCAAATTTATTTCATTAAAAGCTCCTGTGCTCATATTTATTCAAAGCTTTCATCACTGGTATGTACGTATCTTGATTCTCCATGCTTCAAGACAAAAAAGTCTTCATTCTTAAGTCCATACCTTTCTAGGGCCTCACTGAGTTTCACTGGAGGCTCTAAGTAATGCTGGCAAAGGGCAGAGAGAGGGAAAGGGGGGAAAGGTTAGCCATGCATGTATTTGGGGGATATTTCAAATAAGAATTCAAACCAAAATGACTAACATGTCTACTTAAAATAATGCCCTTTTCACTGAAGCATTAACAACTGAGTTCATCACATTTTCTAATACAAGAGTCATTAATGTTAAGTCGATAGAAACGTCATACTTACCAATCTATCCAAACACCATGTATGTCAAATTTGGTTCCAACTTAGATTGAACAACATTAAATTGCATAAAATCTGGTCACTATTTCACTACATGAAATTTCAATCTAAATGGAATCAATGCCTAAGATAATATTAGAGAATTAAATATTACCGATATTTTTTAATATAGAAACTTTCACTGCAGGAGTGTTGTGTGTGTGAGCAAATGCAAGAGAAACCTTTTTGGCTGAAGAAGGGTTGTTATCCTCAAATCCCTAGCCACATACTGACACTGTAGTGTACAGAGCGAAAGAGGGACAGAAATATGACAGGTGGAATGTCCCTTTGTGTGTTCCCCTTTTCAATCTAAAACAAAAAAAGTGAAGACAGCACACTGCTGCAGAATGTTTTAACCTATCAAATGTTTTCCAAATAAACAAACCACCTGGATATGTATTATTCTAACTACTGATTTAAAAGATATTAACAATTAAAAATGTTTAAAAAAAGATATTTTTAAAAAATCACCTCACCAGTTTTTCTCTTTTGGTCTAAATCTTTACATTGCATAATTGCTACTTTTCCCCTTTATTTCAAATGGATTTCCCCCCAATTTCAATTTTAAAAGCTTGTAAAATGTGGGGGGAAAAATCAAACAGTGTCTCATCTAATCACCAGGGGGCGGTCTGCCTCCACCCTTCACACAACCAGCACCCTTTGAGCACCATGCAGTAGTCAGGCCGAGGAACCAAGCAGAACCCTGGAGCTGCAGTCTAATACACAGACAGATAAGAAATGAATAAGTAAGAAAATAGTATCTGATCTGAGTGGTTGATATATTCTGGGGACAAAATGTGGGCTAGTGTGGGATGTGGAGGTTTCATTTTAAATACAGCAGTCCCCATGCCGAAACCGGTTTGGCTCAGTGGATAGAGCGTCAGCCTGCGGACTGAAAGGTCCCAGGTTCGATTCCGGTCAAGGGCATGTACCTGGGTTGCGGGCACATCCCCAGTAGGAGATGTGCAGGAGGCAGCTGATTGATGTTTCTCTCTCATGGATGTTTCTCACTCTCTCTCTCTCTCCCTTCCTCTCTGTAAAAAAATCAATAAAATATATTAAAAAAATGAAATAAAATAAATAAATACAGCAGTCCCAGAAGTTGTCTCTGAGAAGGTGATATTTGAACAAAGACCTGCTGGGACAAGAATGCACAGGGCTTTGCAGGCGATTGTGAGGGCTGTGGCTCTGACAGTAGGATGGGAAGCTACTAGGTAGAGGAGTGCCATGATCTGATTCAAGGTGTAAAGGTCACTGTCCTCTGCAGTGTTGGGAACAGACTGTAAGGGCAGCATGTAGCAGGGAAGGCGATGAGAAATGGTCAAAGTCCTAATATAATTGGAAGGGTGAGCTGATTGCATGTGGGGGAAAACTGGATGGAGGGAAGATATGAGAGCGAGAGAAGTCAAGGTTTTGGCCTGAGCAACTGGAAGGAGGATTTGCCATTTACTGAGATGTATGAGAAATAAATTTGAGGGAAGCTCAGAAAGTTTGGTTTTGGACTTAGATTTTGGTACCATTGTTAAGAAAGCAGTTGGAAATATAAATGTGGATTATGGGAAAAACCTGAACTACAGAGGGACAGTCGATAAGTGGTAACCTGCTTATATTATAGTAAACAGCTAATATATCTACTTACATGCAAATAGTTTTAAAGTGTTTACAAATCAGGCAAAACATCCTCCCTGAAAATGCCATCTATTTTATAACAAACTCATGGTTGTCAGGTTTATGCAACGAATGTTAGAATGTGAATGAATTGCTAAGTGAGTTTTTATTACATGTTTCATTAAGAAAGAAACATGTTAGATTTTTTAACAGAGGTTAGATTTTTTAACAGAAATAATTCTTGAAGGCTGAATAATACAACAACTCATGAAGACTGGGGTTTTCTATCTTCTCAGTAAAGAGCACAACAATCACTGAAGTTAAAAATCTAGGTGTCGCCGAAACCGGTTTGGCTCAGTGGATAGAGCGTCGGCCTGCGGACTGAAAGGTCCCAGGTTCGATTCCGGTCAAGGGCATGTACCTGGGTTGCGGGCACATCCCCAGTAGGAGATGTGCAGGAGGCAGCTGATCGATGTTCCTCTCTCATCGATGTTTCTAACTCTCTATCTCTCTCCCTTCCTCTCTGTAAAAAATCAATAAAATATATTTAAAAAAAAAATCTAGGTGTCATCCTAGATTCCTCTCTGCACAGGTTTAATGAAATAATTCTAAGTCACTGGTATATATTACATGTGGAGCATATATATGGAATAAGAAATGCCACCAAATATAGTGGTGTACCAATGGAAACCAGTATCAAACTTCCCCCTTCTTCAAGTACAAAGACACATTCTCATTCATCCTCCCCATCCCTGTGGTCCTTCATTCCATCTCCCAACTGTGGCTCAGGATTATTTCATCACAATGTGGGAATCTTGAGTGGGGAGAACAGGCAATGGGCAGGCAGTGTATTAGGTAATTTTGGGACAAGCTGTAATCTAGGGAGAGGGCAGGCCAAAAACAGGACGGGAAGGGAGTGCTTTATACAGCATGAAAACAGGGTTCCTGCCCTGGATGTGGAAGATGCCACATAAAGCGAAGTAGAAGCCAACCAGCCATTTCTAAATTTTGCTGAGGGCAGGTCCTGGATCCAGGAAAGACGAGAAAGCTTTCTTCTATCCTCCTGCTTGATCCCAGAACTGGCTAGTAGCAAAGTTGTAGGGTTCTGCTACCTTAAGCAAAAAATCAGTTCTTCACCCAGCCTGCATGGCTCAGTGGTTGAGCATCTACCTATGAGCCAAGAGGTCACGGTTCGATTCCCCATCAAGGCACATGCCCAGGTTTCAGACTCCATCCCCAGTGTAGGGCATGCAATGGATGATTCTCATCACTAATGTTTCTATCTCGCTCTCCCTCTCTCTTCCTCTCTGAAATCAATTTTTAAAAATCAGTTCTTGCCGAAACCGGTTTGGCTCAGTGGATAGAGCGTCGGCCTGCGGACTGAAAGGTCCCAGGTTCAATTCCGGTCAAGGGCATATACCTTGGTTGCGGGCACATCTCCAGTAGGAGATGTACAGGAGGCAGCTGATTGATGTTTCTCTCTCATCGATGTTTCTAACTCTCTCTCTCTCCATTCCTCTCTGTAAAAAATCAATAAAATATCAGTTCTTCTATAAGTCTATGAGTAAAAGTACCATTTCTCCCAACACCTGGCACCTAGCGGACACTGAATCGATGTTTACTGGTTGAATAACATTTCTAAAAAGTTCTAAGTTGTCCAGCCTTACTTCCTCCATTGCCCTCCATATGACATCCATACTCTGGCTGAACAGAATTCCTCACTACCCCAGGTGCTGCTTCCGATCGTACACTCTGCCCTTTCCTCTTGAGATGCCTTCTCATGGCCGAGTTCAAATGTCACCTCTTCCATGAAGCTCTTCCTGATCCCTCCAATCAGCAACTATCCCTGATTCTGAGGCCACTTACCCCTTTGACACCTGTTTTAGAGTTATTATGTACATGTCTTACATGTTCTGCTAGAATGAAAGGCTCCCTAAGAGAGAAGACATGGTGGTTCATTTTTCTGTTTCCCAAGACTACACTCGTTTTTTGTTATATAAACAAATGCTTCATTACAGAAGTCAAAAGAACAGCATGCAGTGAGGGTTTTTTCACTATATAAATACTGTTTTACTAATTCATGATTTACCACTTCATGTGATGACTATGAATCACACAGTTTCTGATTCCAGTTGATCTCTGGACACACCAAAGGGAGTGGTAATGCCTGAATCTTATCATAGATTAAACATACCAGTTATTTTTATCACAGACTGACCTCATTTGCTAAGGCAAAAGTTCCCCAGTGAATGGCCACAGATTTCTTTGCTTGAACATCAATGTGAATCCTTACAGCTTCTTCTGGGTCCACATGCTGGTATTTCATAAACCACCTGATGAAACACAGCAATTTATTAATTCAAGCCTTTGAAATATATAATGACTGCTTCATCTAATCAACCTTTAAGGTTCTGCACAGGAAAAAAATCACAGTAGGCAAAACCATCTCCTTTAAGTCTACTTTTCTTCTGGAAAAACTTAAGCAAAAATATTTCATGTACAAACTGCTATACGATAGATAAGTCTCAAGCAAAATTCTCCTTTGAATAGTAAGATTTTGTGCTATGTGTATTTTTATTTTATTGATGATTTATTCTGAAAATGTCTTACTGTTACTTTTAAAAGCAGATAGTTTGCAATCCTGGTATGAATCAAAACAATGGGAAAGAATAAGAAACTAAAAGTCTACTTGCAAAAGAACATGAAAAACTTGCTGAAAAAATTTTTAAAAAGGGGACATATGTAATATTTTCAACAATGAAGATTTAAATAATTAAAAGAATTAAAGAAGAAAAACTTGCTAAATTGAAAAGCCAACAAAAAATCATATATAGTATTTAAAGATCAGGAGCAAGAAAACCCCAGTTACTACCCGAGGATATTATTTAAACAGCATACAACTGAACAGTGAGGTGTTTTGGTTGGACAAGAAGACAGGGCTCAGGGGGGATAATTAGAGCGTAGAAACACTGAAAGGCTGCCTAACACCTTGGGAAGAGCAGGGAACACTTTCAGGAGCAAGAATTATTATTTCTAATAAAAAGGGAAGTGTACAGTCTACAGGCAAATCCTTTGCTTTCCCAGCCATTAGTTTAGAAGAGGAAAAGCAACGCTGTCTTCACATTATGTATATCCCGGGGCTGCTCCTGCCCACTACGGCTGCAGTCAAGACTGATGGGTAGGGACTGGCACAGGTGCTTCTACACGTCACAGAGCACATCATGGAGCAGCTCATCCAACTCCTACGGCCAGAAGGTTGTTATTTACTGTGGGAGCTGCCGAGTCCTTTGGGAGCCTAGAAACAAAGACGCTGTTCTCAGCGGCAGAGGAGACAGGCACTGTGCTGCCACAGCTCCTCACGCTCAGGATGCAGGGCAAGATGAAAACAGTTGCTGGTGCTTCTGTCCATTTTCTTAAATTCCTACTGCAAAGCAAAGAAACAGACATACTCCTTTCTACCTTCATGTCTATCTGAAGTAAATAAGATATTTACTCCAGGGTAAATAACAAAAACTCAAACTTCTAACGGACTTGGATAGAAACATTCCCAAAGTAAGGATGACATCCCACGCCTGTTATTGAAAGTCATTTTTGTGTAATCACCTTAAATATATAGAGTATTCTAAAGTTCTGATAGATAACCTTATTTCTAAATTGTTAATACTAAGCAGAGATTCCACCATAAAAGCTACCACAATTTACTTTTCTTAGAGCAGAAAGAGGGTATTACATGAGTGAATTTATATTGTCGCATATATAGGGTGTCCCCCCAAAATGTATACACATGTTGAATAATTATTAATTCCAATGGGTTAAATCTGAAAAGAAAGAAACAACAATTGAGCTATTAGCTGTTAAGTGTGTATACATTTTTTGGGACACCCTGTATATGATAAGTTTCCATTCTGCTACATATGAAAACTTATTTTTATAATTATAAATGAGATATTCTAACTTACTAAAGACATATATTGAGTAAAGATCAATTCCATATGAAGTTGATTTGTAAACACCTTGGATGATGTTTTGAGAGGTTTTATTAGAATTCAGAATAAGAATTAAGTGGAAAAGTTAAATTCAAGTCCTATTAATAACTTAAAATAAATTTTTTTACCTGGTAAATAAGGTAAAAATATCTAGCCACTTAAATGAACTAGAAAGAGACATAAATGGGAGAAATAAGCATTAATAAAGACAGCTGACTCTTTGGAAAGAGGGTGCATTCCAGCCATGCAGCAAGGAGTGGTGACAGAGGAGAGCATCCTCCACGCGAAAGGGAACACAAGCGTTAGGTCTGACACTGGCTGATCGGTTTAACTTCCATCAAAATGGTGCCTGATCTTCTGGGCTAGGCCCAGACATATTTTTGTTGGTAATATAATTTCTGGCT
>NW_006299390.1:4083280-4109236 GCF_000327345.1 Myotis davidii | reverse complement strand
ACCAGTGCTGGGAAGGTGTCAAGACAAAGGTGACCTTGTCATGTCCGGGGACACAGTTCTCCTCCCACCAGTCCAGCTCGATCACGTTCTCACAGCCACATTTCTGCATCCAGTCGAGGAGACCCAACGGCACAAACCACCTCAAGTCGTTACCAAACCGCTCGTTCAAAGAGATGACAGCACTGTAGTCCAGGTGGTCGTAGTGGTTGTGACTGATGAGGACCGCGTCTATGTGGGGGAGCTCACTGACAGAGCACGGTGCCTGCCGAAAGCGCTTTGGACCCATGTACTGCGACGGTGAAGCACGAGAGCTAAACATGGGGTCGGTGAGAAAGATGAGCTCGTCCATTTCCACCATGACCGTGGCATGTCCCAGCCACGTGACTCTTAAGCCTGCTTCACTCACTCCAGCTGCTTCAGGGTCATTGACAAAATATGGCTTAAGCACAGGGAGTTCTTTATCAAGTTCCTAAGTGTACAAAAAAAGGAAAGCAGCCTTTAGACAAAAATGAAAAGGTCTTACGTCATCACAGGACATATTTGACATAAATAACAGAAAGAAGAGCTATCTGGGGAGAACTGAAGTCATTCGGTAAATTTGCTGTTTTTGCTTTGCTCTTGAAAAGGCATACTTCTTTCTGAATCTGCCTCACTAATCATGATAATATAGTAATGTAAGGCACTCTTAACCCCAAATGCAGTAAACAAAGGAAAAACTGAATTTAAAACTGAGCACTGCTGAATGTACTGAATGTTTTCAAGGCTCTCTTATGTAAGTACTAGTGGCAGACAGGCCCAGCTGCAGTCACTTCTGCCATTTCAGGCGGCTCATGCATTTACTGCTTGAAAACCGCCTCAGACACAGGTCAGTCTCTAAAACAGTAAAGAAAACTCACAACCATTTATTTACAGATCTTGGATCTCAGACATGAATCTGACTTTTTGAGTAGAATTCAAATCAGAGCATGATGATGATTCCTGGGCGGATCACAATCATAGACCGTTCTCATTCTTTCTCTTAAGGTTTTCTATCATTGATCCAACCAAAGCAAAACATGGTTCCTGCCTGAGCGAAGGTGATCATTTGGGGGGAGGGAGGAGAGGGGCTAAGCAGATGTAAAACAATAACTACAACGAATACGATATGTTAATCCTTTGGTTATTCTACATATTGTCCTTGGATTGAGCTCGATCAAGAAGTAGCTGTGTTTTAGGGCCTCATGTAACTTCACCCCTACCTTCCACTCACCCCAGAAACATCTATCAGTTCTCAGTAGGAAGAGCTCTTCTCTGGAGCAACTGGCTTTCCGCTGGACCTTCGCTGGGAAAACTCCGAGTCCGCGCTTCCCTTTTCACTCTGATTTGGAAGCTCAGAGTAGACGCTGAAGCTGCCTCCAGCATCGTGCGGGCCACGAAGTAACAAATTTCTATCCTAACTTTATTCTTGACTTGATTTTCCTATCCTCATAGTCCATTTGCTCTTATATGTTCATCCATCTGCTTTTTACTGCAACATGTATTTTTATAAGCTGCTGCAAATCAATTTTGAAAAGGGTATGGCACTGAATCATTAACTACAAGACACGCGATACAGCCTAATAGGAAGGAATGAAGAGCCCTGTTGCCGCAGGTATGACAGACACCATAACCTGCGTGAGCTCCTGAAGAATGATGAGAAGTTCATGATGCAGAGAAAAGGAGGAAGGGCGTTTCAGGGTGAGAAAGTGCCTAAGCAAAGACAGAGCCAACAGAAGCTGGCGTTTTGGGGGGAGGGGACACACTACGTCTATAAAGGATCAGAACACAGTAAGAGCCCTGAACACCACACTCCACCCAGAGACAATGAGGAAGCATCTTAAAAATACAAAAAGACATGACCCATTTCTGTTTCGAGAAAACACTGTCAGAGTGAAAATGACGACCTTGGATTGTGTCACAATAGCTGCCATGAGTGACGAAGACCTGAACGAAGGAGACAGCAATGAGCAGAGACGAGAGGGCATATGGAGAAGCTGGTGAAGGCAAAGTGAGAAGTCACTGAGAAGGTCTGACTGGGAAAAGGACCTGGACAGAAGAGGAGCAGTACAACTGGAGGACAACAAACACTTCTCTTAGCCACCCTGAGTCTTGGTTTCCTCATCAGTAAAAGGGCAATTACAAGTATACCTACCCTTCATGGCTGTGGGGACTGGCTTGCGGTGGCTGGCACACTGTAAGCACTCTACAAGATTTCCAAAAGAAGAAAGCCCCACCCCTGACAACCAGTCAGGCACCAACCCTACCGATCTCTTACAACGTGCCTGTTTCCTTTCTCATAGTTACTAACCGACCTAAGTAACATCCTAACGCTTAAAAGTCCTCATTGCTTAACTGTCTTCCTGTCAACTCAGTCCATAAACAGCCACCTCAAAAGCTACCTACTGGTGGTGTAACTCTCTCCCCTGCTGAAAAACACCTTCACTGGCTCTCTACTGCTTGACAGCACACGTCTCACCTCCGCACCCAGAAAGCCTCTTTGGACTCCGCCCACCCCCTCACCAGCTATTTCATTCAACTCTACATCGCTGTGTTCCAACTACACCGAGGCCGCTCTCTGTTCCCAGACTGAGCTGGAGAGCCCTGCACAATACTGATCCCATTTCTCAGGTTGAACGTCTTCCCTTCCAGGCCCCCGAGTCCTTAATCAAATTGCACAGCCTTCATGAGACCATCCTCGGGTGTCCACTGCTGGAAGCAAGCACTCCTGCCTCTCAACTTCATGTCACTTAGCTCATGCATCCGCTATGAATATTCTGTCTTATACCCTGGTTAAATGTATACAGGATATATCTTATGTCTTATTCAACTCAGAATCCCTCACAGTGCCTGATTCAGTGATGAAATACAACATGTATTCATAAAATTAGTTGGATGAGTGATAGAATGAATGTAAATTTTTCAAATCAGTTCTCAAAGTTAGTCATCAGGGTTAGTGAATAATAATAAGTGCCATTATCAAGAATTAAGGAGAACCCTAGCCGGTTTGGCTCAGTGGATAGAGCATCAGCCTGCAGACTGAAGGGTCCCAGATTCGATTCCAGTCAAGGGCATGGGCCCAGGTTGCGGACTGGATCCCCCGTAGGGGGCGTGTAGGAAGTATCCGATCAACGATTCTCATCATTGATGTTTCTATCTCTCTCTCTCCCACTCCCTTCCTCTCTAAAATAAATAAAATAGATGTATTTTTTAAAAAAGAATTAAGGAGAAAAGAGAATCAAGGAATATAAATTGAGTACCTACCATATGTACTCATATTAGGCTTTATATTGACACATAATGATGAATTATCTAATACAGGGTGAGGCAAAATAGGTTTACAGTTTTGAGTTCACAAAACAGAGTTTATTGTTGTATTATTATTTATTATTGTATTATTTTTCATATGAACAACTATAAATGTACTTTTGCCCCATCCTGTATATCAAGTAATTTAGGGTAACATAAAATAAAATCACATTAACAATAGCTACCACTTATGGAGTGCTTACTATGTGCTAGACACTGTACTAACTGCTTCATAAAAATTTTGAATTTAATAGCAACCACAATACTGGACATAGATACATTAAGTATCTCCACAGGTGAGAAAACAAAAAATGAGAGAAGTCAGAATATTCACACAAGGGAACCCAGCAGCTAGCTTATTTTGAATTTAATAGCAACCACAATACTGGACGTAGATACATTAAGTATCTCCACTTCACAGGTGAGGAAACAAAAAATGAGAGAAGTCACAATATTCACACAAGGGAACCCAGCAGCTAGCCTCAGCACACGCTGTCCCTTACCGTTATACTGCTCCCAAACAGTATCTCAGGTGGGAGAAGATAAGGACACAAGGAAGTTTTAGAAATGATGAATATGTTCATTATCTTGTTTGTGGTGATCATTTCATGGGTATATACTTATTGTCAAAACTCATCAAATTGTATTTTTTGAATATGTGGAACTTGTAGTATATATTTTTCCTTAATTTTTGCCCTTCAGAACTTGTATTATATTAATAAAACTATAAAAAATGTTTAAGTGACATCATGTTTAAACAGTATATCAAAATACCTGTAACAAAATTCCCTGAAAACGGTTGCATTTTCTTTTTCCTGAGCTTAAAAATCATTTCAGGTTTAGTATCTGGTATTATGCATTGACTCTTGAAGGGAAACAAAACCCGAATCGAGACCTCTGGCAGCCTCGACTTGTTCTCCAAACAAAATATTAACAGGTAAGGTCCTGAAAGGACTGTCACAAAGGTCATATATTATATGATCCTTATTTTTATGAAATATCAGAAATAGGCAAATCCATAGAGACAGAAAACAAGCTAACAATTTCCAGGGGCTGGAGGAGGGCAGGGGAACTGGAGGGTGGGGACTAAGGACATGGGGCCCCTTTTAGGGTAATGGAAGTGTATTATTGTGGCAATGGCTGCACAGCTCTTAGTGCACTGAAAACCACTGATTGTATACTTTAAGCAGGTCAATTTTGTAGAAGGTGAATTATATCTCAACAAAGCTGTTTTTTAAAAAAAGTCAAAGTCCTGACATCTGAATTAAGCAACCACACCTTTCTCATGTTCCTTTCTCCATGCTTAGACCATCACAAATGAGCAGCTTATTTTAAAGAAGTTGATCTCTAGCTACTACTCCATAAATATGATTCAAAGATATAGTCTCAATTAGATTCCAAAAAGAAAAATAATGTTTTTTTTTTACTTAATCATCAGACTTCGAAAAAGCATGCAGAATGGGGGTGGGGAAATTCTTATTTATTTGAGAAAACCAAGCACTCACTTGGCATTCTCTTTACTGGATAGAGATTTTTCTTGCTAGTCTTCCTTTTTTTAAACTGCAAATGGGAAAATCCCTAGGCTCATATTTAACCAGTATACCAGTTAATATTTCACTTTTCTGGGGGAAAGGGAAAAATCCTAGCATTCATTCAACCACTAACCTTTGCCAGGTGCTTTAGGTGCATTATGTCATCTAACCATGTGAAGCCGATGTCACTGGCACTTTACAGATAACAAGACCAAGGCAAGGGGGAGGGGGGGGGCCAGGCAGTCATAAGAAACTCATCAAGGTCAAATAACAAGCCCTAACCAGTTTGGCTCAGTGGATAGAGCATCGACCTGCAGACTGAAAGGTCCCAGGTTCGATTCCAGTCAAGCGCATGTACCTTAGTTCTGGACACATCCCCAGTAGGAGGTGTGCAGGAGGCAGCTCACCGATATTTCTAACTCTCTATCCCTTTCCCTTACTCTCTGTAAAAAATCAATAAAATATTTTTTTTTTAAAAAAAGATCAAATAACAGGTGTCCAATCAAGAGTGGAATCAAGGTGTTCCTGACTCTAAAGACCGTCTCTTTTCATTAAAACATAATTCTTTCCATGGCATAAATGATATTAACTTTAAAACAATGAAATCCATATTCTGGATAATGTTATTTTAAGAGTATGTGTTTGTGTGCATGAGTGAGCTACATTTGATGAAAATCTGTTAAATACTAAAGTATTTTAAAATGAAGTTAATAAAAATTTGAGAAAAGCTGTCAGATATAAAACAACAAAAAAAAAGGACATACAGGAGAAATAAAGGGACAACTACGGAGGATTGACCCAGTAGGTCCATATAATAATTAGAAGTTGATTTTGAAAGGAAAGATGGAGAGAAAGAAATTTTCAAGAAAAATTTCCTAGAAGTTAAGGAAACAGACTTTTACACCTACAGGGCCCACCAGGCATCAAGCATTGATGAATAAGTAACCACACATCATGGTAAAATTTCAGAACACTGATGCCAGAGAAATTATCTTTCCCAAGTTTCTGCAGAAATAAAGGTTTCTCCATAGCAATCCTAAAAATAGGGTCACAGAGGTAATGCTTTCAAATTCTGAGAGAAAACTGTTTCCAAACTAAATTTCTATACCCACACTATCAGTTAAGAGTGAGAATAACCCTGGCCAGGTGGCTCAGTTGGTTGGAGCAAGATAATATTTTCAAAGTAGTTTCATGTGTCAGATGAACAAAAAACAATTGCAGTGACCTACACGGTCTTATCCTAACTTTATAGACAAAATAAGAAAAGGAACTCCTTGAGGGACTGGATAGGAACAGGCCCCGCACTGGAAAAACCTTGGGCTGGAGTCTGGTTTCCGCAATCCGACCCTGGTGTCCCACTTTTCCAGCGGCCCTGCTGTGCAGCCTCAGTTCTGTGTCTCTCACACTCGGACGGACAGTCCCTGCTCACTGCCATGGCAGTAACGGTTACGAACAGCCTCCTTCGCCTCATGAACCTCAGGAGGTGCCTGTCTCCTCCCTCTCTGAGATTCTCTGTCTCTTCTTCCCTGACTGCGGGTGACAATAACAATCGGGCAAGTCACTGAGCCGCCTGCAACCACACAGCAGTGACAGCATCTGAACAATGCCCCGCCTGTGTCCTGCACGATGCTCTAAAGACCCAGGAAAGGCCAGTATCAAGAACCGTCCAAGGACAGAAATGTCAGTAAAACAGAAACAAAAGGAGACACATTAAAACTTTAAATAAAAAAACTAACTAAATAAAAAAGATGTATACAGATTTCATAGAAAAAATGATACTGATAAAATACTTTGGTTTAAAAAACAACAGAAACAGAAATTTATCGCCCATTCAACATGTAAAATTTGTACAAAAATACTGTCTTTGAAAATTATTTGTAATCTGTAGACTTAAGACCTGGGAGATGTCGTGATATGTGAATCCCATTTTTTGAAGTATGGGGTCTTCTTTCTCCAAATAGATCTGATCATCAAAGTTAACAAAAAACCACATGCTATTCTCTGAGACTGCAACTAAATTATGCAGCTCTGCTAGTGACCCTTTTTCATTGTATTTAGACCTGTTCTATTAGTTATCTTATAATATTTCTTCCAAAACACTTTCATACTTATATACCTAAGTAAATATGATATGAATTGCATAATATACAGTAATTATAACCCTGCACATATCATAAAATCCCCCTGAAAATTCAAGCACCCACCTGGCACCATACATAGATAACACAATATTACTGACTGATTACATGCTGTACTTTACAAACCCGTGACTATTTTGTAACTACCAATGTGTACTCCTTAATCCCTTCACCTTTTTCACCCAGTCCCCACACACTCCTTCCACCTGGCAACCATCAGTTTGTTCTCTGCATCTAAGAGTCTGTTTCCATAAAAACAATAATTTGAAGTTGTGTTTTATTAAACTCTAGCCTCCCAATGCCTAACAAAAACAACTCCCAGAGATGTGATTAAATTCTAAACTGACCTAATAATCTGAAACAGGTGTTCTTTACATGGACCTTAATGGGTTTTGTTTTGTTTTTCCAGAAATGTCTGACTCTATCAGATTTAGGAGTCGGTAAAAATTAATAATGTTGGCAATTTATAGGGATTAAATATGGAATTAATTAATTATCTATGAAAATAACAAGTCAACATGCATCTGACCTGGTTCTATGCTTTTATTGGAACAAAAGATAGTAAGAGATAAGAAATAAAATATAAATTGGAATAGGGCAAAAGTGTCTTCTTTCTCCTTTTACGTGATGCATATTTAAGTTGTACAGGTTGAGACCTACTTTGACATTTTCTTTAAAAAGAAAATCTTCTGACTTAAAAACAAACAAAAAACTTACACTTCATTAAAGAATGTAACTCTCGCCCGGCCAGCGTGGCTCAGTGGTTGAGCGTTGACCTATGAACCAGGAGGTCACGGTTGGATTCCTGGTCGGGTATATGTGGGCTTGATCCCCAGTGTGGGGTGTGCAGGAGGCAGCCAATCGATGATTCTCTCTCATCACTGATGTTTCTATCTCTCTAACCCTCTCCCTTCCTCTCTGAAATCAATAAAAATATGTACTTAAAAAAAAGAATTTAACTCCCACTTCCATCACCCTTCCTTCTCTGCTTTATTATCCTCAGAACCTAATCATTTTTAATATACCACAGAATCTACTCACTCGTTTACCGTCTCTCTCGTCCACCGAACCTCAGGGCCAAGCAGCCAAGGGTGTGTTTCTGCTTTGTCCATTGCTCTACCTCTCGCACCTAGAGATTTCTTTAGTGATTGAACACTTGCTCAATAAATGCTCACTAAATGAATGAATGAGTAAATGACTTAATGAACTGCCTTGAAAGGGTCCAGAAACTCCCTAAACTTATAGTAAAAGGGAATGTGGTTATGTGCATGTGAATATTTCTGTAAGAAGAGGATCCACAGCTTTCATCAGATTTTCAAAAGGGGTTAGTATCCAAAAGAGCCTTAGATGTCCTAGCGAGAGCACTAGAGTATATACACGGCCACTTGCTTGGCTAAGTAGATGCAATCCTTCTAAATGACAGAGGTGTGTTCTGGTGGAGATGATGTGCTTGAAAGCAAGAGCGAGATTCCAAGAAACTCTGAGGACCATGTGGAGACGGACAGGGAGACTGATTAAGCACGTTAGGAAACTTTAAATTTGCCTTCTATGGGGGTCAATAGCTAGGATACTTCCATACCAATCAGAGAATGTGAGATCTTCTTGGCTTGGTCTCATAATGTAATATGGAGAAATTAATGAGAGAAAAACTATTCACTCTCATTACTGTAAGGGAGGGAGCCTGGACGCCTGAGCTAGTGAGCAGAGAAAATAATGAATGACCGGTGAAGACCTGGAGTGGCTAGCCCTCCCTCCTCCTGTCTCCTTTCTGGGGAATAGTTCAGGAATTGGGCATTTTCTCACATGTTCTTGCCGAAAAGGGAGAAGAAAACTTCCCTTGAATTATGGGCAAAGGTCCAACAGCCCTGTGCAAAGCCATCTCTGGTAAAAGGCCGCAGCTCTGTCATCACCGTGTCATCACAGGCCAGTGTGTGGAGGTAGGTGCCAAGAGGCAGCCATCTGAGACCACAGAAAAGCCCCGCACAGGACACTGCACTGGCGTGCTTGGAGCAGCAAGGAAAATCTAAGGAGCGATTTCAGACTTTCCTTCACCCCGGAATCAATGGGTGAACTGACCACGAAGCTATAAAGTAATTTAATTGCTTCAGAGAACACATGAGCAGTATTGTTGTTAATCCCTAATTTTACATCTGTCAACTGTTCTCCAAAAACAAAATTGTTCGGGAAAGCTTAAAACACACACACACACACACACACACACACACACACACGCTAAGGACCACTGGCCTGGCGAGTTCTCGGAGTAGTTCCAAATCATTAGACTGCAGAGATGTACGTCTGTCTTCATGGGGTCACTCCCTTCCTCTTTGAAATCAAACTAAAGACACCACTGCTATCTCTGTATGTTTACAAGCTGTGGCTCAAAAAACAGGAAGAATTTACCCCAATATGCAGCCCACCCATCTTGGCCTCCTGCCCTAACCCTTCTCTTCACAGCTCGACTCCATGCTTATTTCTCGTCATATGGGGTTCTCCAGAAAAAGATTTTCTTGTTCCTCTCATCCTCAAAGTTGAAACACATAACAAGGTTTTATCTATTAATGTCCTAACTCATTCTAAAAAAGTGCTGGTAAGATATTCACGTTAATCAATTGTCTACTAGGATTAATACTGTGAACATTACTTAGCATCAAAATGACAATGTCAGTGTTTTTTATCCCATATCCTTTAAAGACAAGTAGACACACATACCCAGAGAAAATATTTACCACCACCCCACCCATCCATCCACCCACTGCCCCTCCTCCCTCTCCCCACTGCAGATCAGGCCTTCAGGGCCCCCACTCTTCTCAACCCATCCCCCACTCCCAACGTCAAGTTCTCCATCTCTCAACTCCTCATAAAGCCTGAGTTGATGGAAGAGTGGCCAGGGGAGATAGGGCAGAGGAGAGGGAAAGGAATCTAAGAAAGGAGAAATGAGAAAAAGGTGCTACTGTACTTGGGAGCCACCCATCCCTGCCAAAGTATAATCTGATTCAGCTAATAAACCTTACGCCAAATGTTAGTAAGTTTTAGTCTAAGTAAAACCAGAATATTTAAAGGCCAATAATTTATTGCCAATTTTTAAAGATCTGAAAAGGTTATCTGAAGATTTCTTTTAGAGCTTTAGCAGCTTTATCCAAGGATGAAAAACCAAGTGCTCTTGGGCCACGCCTCAACGCTCAGAAGACATATTCCAAACACACGTCAGGTTAGTCCTTCATGGAACATGTCATGCACTTTCTTACCTTTGTGACCTTCTCCATGCCACCTAGAAAACCACTGCCAACATACTTTTTATCTCTCAAGGCCCATGTCAAGTATCAGTTCCTCTGTGAAGCCATTTCCTGCCCCACCAGTGAGAATTGTTTCCTTTCTTGCACCTCTAAAGCACTCTGCTCCTACCTCTAGTTGCCATTAGATCAGTGCTAAGCTGGTTATTCACATATGTACTCTACTGCTACACCATGAATCTGAGGGCGCCTTATTTACTTTATCTCCCCAGAACCTAGCCCTCTGCTTTATCACATTAAAGGGGCTCAACTAACCTGAGTGTCACAATACAATTCACAGCAAAGTTAAGTTACATGTGTGTGTGTGTAGAGTGAGAGTAAGTACACAGCACGCGAAAGGGCCAAACGCTACCTCTTTGGAACTGGGAATGCTGCTGTGGTCTTTTTCCATTATCAGCCATCTGAGGATATTTGGGATAGAGAGACTTTTCCATGTTGGCCAAGGATTCACAAATCGCCCATCCTTCCCTCTCCTTGATTTAGTTACATCTTCCTCTAGTCTGTAATCCAGTCTGAAACTTTTCCTGGAAAACCTAGAAGAAGTACTTCCTCCAGAATTCCGTGCAGAATTTTGGCGTTTTCTTACTACTTCTTTAGGATATTGGCTGCTTGTCATCAGGGACTGGTTGCTGTCATTTTCATCCATGTCCTTTGGAGAACTAAAAAAGAGGAAGAAAAATACTGAGTTTACTATAAAGGCATTAAAACATATTACATAGTGTATTTCTTAGCCAATAAAAATTTCCTCAAAGTTATAAAAATATTATGTCCCTACTAACTCGAATTTTCTTCTTGTAAAATGCAAGTTTAGAATCCAGTATTACTGCATGCTAACTAGAAAAGATGTTTACCTATTCCTGCCAAACCTTTTAAAGTCCTTATCAGCAGTAATCAAAAACCATCTAGTCCACCAGCCAGCATTTAAACATGAAATTTTCCATTTCGATGACATCTTGTAGAATAAAGCACCTTCATGAATCTGTAATATTTTCATACCTGAATTGTAAAAATATGATTGTTAATAACTTAGTAAGGAATACCGTAGTTCCTTGAGGATGCCTCAGTAATTCAAGTGATTTACATAAGACCCACTAGGCCTAGTCATGTTTCATTTGAAGATCATCTGTTTCCATGCCCCCTGAAAAGTGCAATGAGTCCAAATCACAAGAAAGGAGAAAAACAACATATTCAGAGATATTTTAAAAAAGTAGTTAAGAGTGAACAATACAAATTTGAATTAACTCAGATTTAAAACTGCAAAGTCAGTGTGTAGCCTAGGTAAATTTCCTGATCTCTCGTGTATAAAATGGAGATAATAAGACTTCCTGCTTGTGGGGTTTATTGAAAGGATTTGGAAAGCTAATACAAGTGAAATACTTAGCAATGTGTAGACAACAAATGTAACACACATGTATGCACATGATGACAACTGTTGTTGCTGACCTTGTTATTACTGCTGCCGCCACCACCACTTAAAGCAAGGCACTGAAATCCTTGATTTTGAACTACATATACAGGGCTCCAAACACAAAAATGATAAACAATATACTAAGAATATGCATTCATCTGCCATGAATTTCATTTCTTTCCTATTTCCTAAACAAGTATTTGCTTTCTTTCTAGTTTAAATACAATGCATACACTTAATACACTATAATCCTAAGGAAATAAGCACAATAACGGAAAGCCAAATATTATTTTTGTGACTTCAGTAGTGTTTAAATAGAAATATTATCCTGGAGAGAAAGGGAAAGAACAGACCCTAGGATGAAAACATTCACTGAACCAAACTTTTTTTTTTCAAACTGTTAGGAGGAGTAAGTAGTCTACAGTCTCTAGGGAATAATCAGGGTCAGAAAAGAAACCACAGCCGACAAAAGCACTCGCTATGCTCAGGCTTCTCTGTCTGTGGGCGATCCTAGAAGCTAAGAGAGCCTAATGAGTTTTACATCTTGGACAAATAACCTTTCTAGCCCTCAATTTTCTCACCTGTTAAATCCCTACTTACCTCATTGGGGTTTCAGATGATTAAATGACATAACACACATAAAGTGCTTGTCATTCACCGAATGTTAATTCTTTTTTTCCCTTTTCCCAGCTAACTGGCCACTCATCTAAATTCTTTAAATTCTATTAGAAAGCAAAGGGTCTGGGTGAGTTATGCCCATTCTTCTCACAGAATTGCTCCACCCGGGTTATTAAGTTCAGGCCCAGGCCTTTACAAAAGGCAGAAATAAAGACCGCCATCCATTTTAACCCCACTTCTATTAACAAAGGTAAACACACAAGTTTAGAGACTAAGTAATTCCCAAGATAATATGTCTAAATGGGAGAGCAGTCTGTGAGATACGTGCATAAGTCTGCATATATATACATATACTCATAGACAGGGTGCCTCCAAAAAATGTATACACACTTTAACAGCTGACAGGTCAATTTTCAAAATGAAATGTATTTTAATAAACACTGTCTTTATAATTATTCAAAGTGTATGTATACTTTTTTTGGACACTCTGTATATATAAATACATATATAAGTCTACCAACTATATAATAAATGTTGAGCTCATTATTTTAAACCATCAGAGGATAGGGAGAAAGGGGAAAAGGGTATTTGGAATCAAAAAACCACAAAAACAAAGTCAAAATAGGGCTTTTAGGCAGCATCCACTTGTCTAAAGCTGGGACAAAAGAAGCAAGAAAGGCTTGTGAGAGTCGAGATGGTAAAGGTGTAAAGGAGTGGATCGTTAGGCAGTGGGACTAGATTTGGGGCCTGGACGGAGACATTAAGGAGGTTTGGGTACACTGTAGGCAACGGAGAAAAACTGAAGGTGCTTAAAAAGGATGTATTTACAGAAGACAATCACAGAGCCTGGGCACATGATTTTTTAAGATATCCTTGGGGTGAGAGGAGGGAATGTGTGGACATGGACATTCATAGGATTATGAATTACTATGAAAGTTGTTCAAGCAACACAAAACGTTGGCATTAAGACACACCATTTCACACTGTGCACTGTTAAGTGTGAAATGTTGGGAAGGAACAGAAGGACATAAAAACCTGAACCGTGACCATCCGGACTTGTTCTTCTGGAGGAAAAGTACTGAAAGTCCATTTGGTGAGCGTGCAAAAGGTACTCCAGGGACAGAGTAAGCCTGAGCTGGGGGGATGTATGGAACCTGCCCAAGGGCTGGGTCATATCAGCCTTCCGGTCACCCGGTAACGGATACAGCCACAATCTCACAAGAGTCATCCTAAATGACAGGAAAACTAGAAATGAGCGCGGACCAAAAAGGGGTCACATACTTACTGAACCTGACAAGCTCAGGGAAGTGGCATGGCGGGCCTTACAAACTCAGAACCTGAAAGTAGCCACCTGGTTACTAACTACAAAGTGAGTCATGGCTGGTAGTCACATCCTAGGCCTGTAGCTTCCTTGACAAAGGTCAATCTTTACCTTAAGGAAGGCTATCCGTTGTCTTTCTGCATCTAAGATAACATACCCTTGGGATGTCAAAGTAATCCCCTTTTTCCAGACCCTCAGGGTACACCAACAGCACCAGAGCAAGAGACCCCAGAGCCCCTCAGTCATCTTTTCCCCATATGCCATCTCTACGTGCTGTAAATGTTGCTAGTAACTACGCTACACCCACCAATGTAAAAGAAGGTTTTGTGTTTCACTCTTTATCCAATCTCAGAGGTTTCCCCACTTTGCTTTCTTCTGCCTCCTTAATCTATCACCAATGAATTTCACATACCCCCCCCCCCACTTAGGTCTCCTCCTTTGATTGTAAAGTATAAAAAAGCTGCAATCCGGCCTGTGTGGCTTGGTGGTTGAGTGTTGACCTAGGAACCAGGAGGTCACGGTTTGATTCCCAGTCTGGGCACAGGCCTGGGTTAGAGGCTTGATCCCCAGTAGGGGAAGTGCAGGAGGCAGCTGATCAATGAATCTCTCTCATCATTGATGTTTCTCTCTCTTTCACTTCCTCTCTGAAGTCAATAAAAATATATTTTTTAAAATATGCTGCAAAACTATTGCCATTCTCTTGAGCAAAGTGTAAGAAGAAGAAATAGAGAGGAAGAGAAGAACACAGGTATAAACATATAAAGAGTAAGAATGGCAACAAATAAGTATCTATCAATAATAACCTTAAATGTAAGTGGCTTAAATGCTCTAATCAAAAGATACAAGGTAGCTGAATGAATAAGAAAACATTATATATATAATATAATTATATATATAATAATGTTATATATATATAATGTTTACAAGTATATATATATATATATACTGTCTACAAGAGACCCACCTCAGAACAAAAGACTCACAGAGAATGAAAGTGAAAGGGATGGAAAAAAATTTTCCAAGCAAATGGAAATGAAAATAATGCTGGGGTAGCAATACTTGTATCTGACAAAAGACTTCAAGATGAAGGCCATAACAAGAGACAACGAAGGTCACTACATAATACTAACAAATCCACAGAGGCCAATGACACTGAAAAGGCTCCTAACCGTATGAATTTGGCCAACAAGTTAAAAGGCCCTGATATCAACAGAGCAGGTAACGGAAAGCAAGAGAGTCACTAGAGAGGTTACTTGAGCCCTGATTCTGTTATGAATAAATGTGGCAGAAGGACCGGCATTATTCTGCTCTAGATGTCAGCCTTGCAGGTCCTTTGTGAGAAAAAGGTAAATGACTAAAAAGCAAAACCACAATGCTAGTTTTTACAAGGAAGCAAAACCATGGGGCCTGACCCTGTTCAGCGCATCTCCTGACAGTGTAACGACAGGTTCAGAGTGAAGGCCTGAGACACCCCCAAAATGTCAACTAACAGGATCTTGAGGTTTAAAGAAACTTTGAGATCTCTGAGTTCAATTCAGTGTATTTTAAGGATACCAGGAAGTCAACTAATATTTGACAAGGAAGCCATGAATACTTAATGAGGAACAGACAGCTTTTCAATAAATGGTGCTGCAACAGTTGGATATTCATTTGTAAAAGAATGAAATTGAACCCATATCTTATACCACTCACAAAAATTAACTCAAACTGGATTAAGAGACTTATGGAAGAGCTGAAACCATAAAATTTCTAGAAGAAAACGGGAATAAAGTTCCCTGATGTGGGTCTTGGTAATAATTTTTTATATGGCACCTAAAGCGCAAGCAACAAAATAAAAAATAAAACAGTGGGACTGCCATCAAACTAAAAAGCTTCTGCACAGCAAAGAAAACCATCAACAAAGTGATAAGACAACCCATGGAATGAGCCAAAGTAATTGTAAACCCCATATCTGATGCATTTATCAGATATATACAAAATACATAAAGAACTCATGCCTGGCCGGTGTGCCTCAGTTGGTTGGAACACCGAGGGGTTGCCAGTTCCATTCCTGGTCAGGGCACATGCCAGGGTTGTGGGCTCTATAGGAGCCAGCCAATCAATGCTCTCACATCGATGTCTCTCTTTCTGCTCTCACATCGATGTTTCTCGCTTTCCCTCTCCCTTCCTCTTTCTCTCAAAATCAATTAAAAAAAAAACAACCTTTAAATAAAGAACTCACACAACTGAATAGCAAAAAAACAAATAACCCAATTAAAAATGGGCAAAGGACCTGATTAGACACTTCAAAGAAGATATACGCTAATTAAAATCACAAATGAGATATAGTCTCACATGTTAGAATGACCATCAACAAAAACACAAGAGATAACTAATACTAATGTGGATGTGGAGAAAAGTGAAGCCTTGTAGATTATGGTGAGAATGTAAATTGGTGCAGCCACTATGGAAACAGTATAGAGGATCCTCAAAAATTAAAAACAGAACTACCATACGATCCAGCAATTCTACTTCTGGGACTATATCCCAAGGAAATAAAAACACTAATTTGAGCCTTGACATGTTGCTCAGTGATTAGAGCTTCAGCCCTTGGACCAAAGGGTCTTGGATATGGTAATAATTTTGGCCAAGGGCATGTACCAAGGTTGCAAGTTCAATCCCCAGTCCGTGTGGAAGGCAACCAGTCTATGTGTCTGTTTCACATGGATGCCTCGATATACCCCCCCCATCTCTCTCTCTCTCTCTCTCTCTCTCTCTCTCTCTCTTTCTCTCTCTCTCTCTCTCTCTCTTTCTCTCTCTCCCTCTCCCTCTCCTCCCTCCCTTCCACTCTCTCTCTAAAGATCAATGGGAAAAATATCCTTGGTGAGGATTAAAAACAAAGAAACAAGCAAAAAAACAACAACACATTTTAATTTGAAAATATATCTGCACACCCCCACGTTCATGGCAGCATTATTTACAACAGCCAAGACTTGGAAACCACCTAAGTGTCCATCGATGGATGAATGCATAAAGAAGTTGTGGCATGTACATACAATGAAATATTTATTCAGCCATAAAAAATGAAGAAATCCTACCATTTGTGACAACATGAGTGGACCTGAAGGCACTATGATAAATGAAATAAGTCAGACAGAGAAAGCCAAATACTGTATGATCTCATTTATATGGGAACTTTTTAAAAACCCCAAACTCATAGAAAAGGAGTAGGGGGGAGGGAAATTGGAGGATAAAAGGTACAAATTTCCAGTTATAAGATAAATAAATACTAGGGATGTAATGATGAAAAACATGATGACTATAGTTAACACTGCTGTAAGATAAATAGGAAATTTGTTAAGAGAGTATCTAAGAAAGTGTTTTCTATTTTATTTTTTAAGACTTTTTTTTAATGCTCACCTGAGGGCAAGTTTTTAGAGGGGAAGGGAGGGGCGGGGGGAAGAGAGAGAAGGAGAGAGAAAGAGAAGGAGGGGGAGAGAAAGAGAAACATTGATAGGCTGCCTCCCATACACACTGACCAAGGATTGAATCTGCAACCTTCTGGATGATGCTCCAGCCCACTGAGCCACACCAGCCTGGAAACGTTTTTATTTTTACTGTATCTAGCAGGCAGACAGCCATGAGCCAAGCAAGGACCAGGGGCTCAGGGGTGGGGAAACTTTTTGACTCGAGGGCCACAATGGGTTCTTAAACTGGACCGGAGGGCCGGAACAAAAGCATGGATGGAGTGTGTGTGTGAACTAATACATGTTAACACTGCTGCTGGTGAAGGAGCGGAAGGGAGGGCAAGAGAACCCTCCGCTCTTTCGGCTCCGTGGGCTGGATAGAACAGCCGAACGGGCCGGATCCGGCCCGCGGGCAGTAGTTTGCCCACGGCTGGTAGATACTAAAGGTCACAAGCCCTAGGTGCCCAGCAACAGACAATTGTAGTGTGAGGCCTCATCCCCAGGCTGGCCTTTCCTCCCCTAGCTTACCACTAGTCATGTGGTTTAGAGCCCCTGACTTCATATCGCTGGTCATTTGCTAGTCATTCGGTTTCAACCCATTGACTTTTCCTCCCTGGAGATAGCATCTAGGCCTCAGTTGTGTTTCAGCTCCAGGCCCAGAAAAGCAGCAAAAACAGACAAGTGACGCCATGACTGACCTCAGGACGAGGTGCACTGACTACTGAGCCCCTGCCCTGGCACCAATCAGTGGCGATCAGGACCCTGAAAGGACACACCTGGAAAGCTGCTGTATTTTCTATTGAGATCTTCCCCCTGGGACCTCCCCTAAGAACCCCACCCTTAAACCCGTAAGGTGTGGACCCAGCATGCTCCCTCCTGGGAGCACACCATGCCTTTCCCTCCTCCTCCCGCTCCCCATCTGCCAAAGCGCCTCACCTTGGTCTGCCTCACGTCTAAGCTTCAAGGGCCCTTCCTTTGCCTCTATAACTCGGTTCCTAAGCCCATTTCTTCTACAAATTACTACTTCTACCTCTGTGATTTTCTAAATAAGTGTTCTCCTATAGTTTGAGTCTTGGCTCTAAATTCTTTTTTTTTTTTAGCCAGAACTCAAGTACCAACGTTACTAAACCCAGTTCTGGTCGGACCCCACCAGTCAGACACTTGGTGCCGTTCTCACCCTTGCCAGTATATCCATAAGATAAATATTAGCTGAACATATTGTGGTAATCACTTCACAATACATGTAAATCAAACCGTCATGCTGTACGTCTTAAACTTATACAGTGATGTCAATTATTTCTCAATAAAACTAGTGGGAGGGAGAACACCAAGATGTAGTAAATCATAAAAGCACCTCAAATATGGATATAATTGAAATCTCACTACCAAGAAAAGAAGCACAAAGGATTTAAAACATTTGAAAATAAACACTTCTCAGCTTGGCACCCTTGTCATCCTTTTTAAGTCTTTGCTTCCTTGTCTGGTGCCTATTCCTAGGTTACTTGACAAAATGTACATAATCTTTAGCCAGAGTGTGGCACACACACAGCCTCCATGACTGTAAGCCGATGTTCTAGTATGTTCTAAACTCTGTGTAGTTAGGTTAGTGGGACACATATTCCATTTTGAAATTTCTACATGGAGGGCAATAGCATGAATAAACTGAAACGGAATAAACTCTGGAATGTGTTTTTTGTTCTTATATTTGAGTAAGAGAAGCCCTGGTATTCCTGGAATTCACACAAACAGGAAACCACAATTCCCCACAGGAACCTATACAACCCCACAGGTCCTTGCAGCCTCACCAATTCCCCTGGATTCACCAGGAGGTCCTCACAAGTCTTGGTAGTGTCCTGTTCTGAAAACAATGATCTTCTCCCCTCACTGCCCCCACAGAGAGCAAACATGTGCAAGCTAAGGATACTAACAGCAGCCACATCTACAACCAGCTCTGCCCCAGAGCTTGAGCCCATTGCCAAGATTCTTTGCATCAAAGGAGAAATTTCCTACAACAGAAACAGGCAAAATAAACAAGCAAGGGCAGTTCTAGCTAAATGTCCCCTAAAGCAGCAGTCGCCAACCGTTCAGACCTCACGGACCACTGGTTGACGACTGCTGCTCCAAACGTTTCCTTAGCATTAGTGTTTTACATCTCCTACTCAAGTGACTTGACTGATCTCAACGCTCTCCCAGTTCCCTTTCAGTCAGCAAAACATTTTCAAGGAAGGGTCTGATCTCCAGTATGACTGATAAGGACCAATCGGGACTCCTCCCGAGAGGAGGACAGCTGGGTGCAAAGCTTTAAACCTGTTGAGTCTCAATGCTGGCTGCACATCAGAATTACAGATGCTCCTCCACATACACTAGGATTACGTCCAAATAAGCCTATTGTAAGTTGAAAATATCAGAAGTCGAAAACACATTTAATACACCAATCGAACATCATAGCTTAACCTGGGCTACCTTATACGTGCTCAGACACATTAGCCTACAGCTGGGCAAAATCATCTAACACAAAGCCTATTTTATAATAAAGTGTTGAATATCTCATGTAACTTACTGAATACTGTACTGAAAGTGAAAAAGCAGAATGGTTGGTTGAGTACTCACCATTAATGTACACAGCTGAGAGCACACTGACCCTAAAGAATGTTTGAGGCGCCCTAACCATTTTGGCTCAGTGGATAGAGCGTCAGCCTGCGGACTGAAGGGTCCCAGGTTCGATTCCGGTCAAGGGCATGTACCTTGGTTGTGGGCACATCCCCAGTAGGAGGTGTGCAGGAGGCAGCTGATCAATGTTTCTCTCTCATTGATGTTTCTAACTCTCTATTCCTCTCCCTTCCTCTCTGTAAAAAATTAATAAAATATATTTTTTAAAAAAAGAATGGTTAAGGCACTGCTAAACAAACAAACAAAAATGCTGACAACACAGTACACTGTAAAGCCTCGATGTTTACCCTCATGATTGGGTGGCTGACTAGGAGCTATGCTTCTGCCCAGCATCAAAAAAGAGCATCCTCCCGCATATTGCTAGTCTGAGACAAGTTCAAAATTCAAAGTACAGTTCCCACTGAATGTGTATTGCTTTCGCACCGTCGTAAAGTTAAACAAATCATAAGCTGAACCATTATAAATTGTGGACCTGTTAAGTTTTTTAAGCTACACCTGAGGATATCAATCAAAATGTCAGGTGGGAGCCCCCAAGTAGTTTTTAAGCGTTCTGTGGGTGATTCTGATTACCTAGGCAAGGTTAAGAACTGTTACTAGTCATTGGCACGAAGGTAGGACAGGCATTTAGGAAGGACCTAAGGGACTTTCTGGTAACCCCAAATTTATGCCAGCCTGGTACCCGCCAATCATCAAACCCATTCTTCCTCCCTGTCCCATACTACAAGTTACAGAGGCAGCATAACCCAACGATGGCTTCACAGGTCTGGGACTGGGACGACTACATTGCTAAGGACAAAGTTTGATAGATCACAGACCTGCATACAGTCCAGCTGAGTCATAAATTCAACTCTATGTGCACAGGAAGCCAAAGCGAAAAAAGGAAACACAATTACCTACATGATGAGTACTCAATAAATATTTATTGGATGAATAAATAACAACTAGGAGCCATTATAAACTCCTCATGACTTTTCATTGGGATAAAGTAATTGTTTTTGAAAAGCTCTCTTGGGAACTGAATTATAACAGAAGCAAAAGTAACCAAAGGGCAGTGAGACAAAACTCAACAAAGGACATTCCCACTAATTCTACTAATTATAGAAATAAAAATTGAAAAACCTTGGGGAGTACTTTAGTTGAACTCTATGGTGGTAAAAGCGGTGACACTGTCGTAAAAACTAGAAGATGCCTACCATAAAATCTAGTTTCCCTTTTCTCCTCAGTAGCAGAACCCCCGTTTTATTTAGGGTAGCTATGCACCAGCTAAAGGACACTTACCAGCTTTCCAGCTAGAAATTGCCATATTGATGGTGGTGATATAACTATAGGGTGTCCCAAAAAATTGTATATACACTTTAACAGCTGATAACTTACTTAATGTCCACTCCTTTTCAGGTTTAACTGATTTGAAATAATGGGTGAAGCCAGACTAAGCTGTGAACAAAGAAAATTTTTCCTAAAGTGCCACTAGACTTTTATGGGGATACATAAAAGATAAAGTTTACAGTACAAAACCAGCAACAGTCAACAAATTGAGGGCACAAAAATACTGACCGAAATGATTCTTGATGTTTGTGATTCCATTACTTCACGTTATCATCAGTGCCTGGACCAGAATGGTCATCAGTTTGAAAACAGGCATTGACCAAAAAAAAATTATTCATTTCTGTAGATTCTTTTAAATTTTGAAAATGAATTGTATTTAATAAACACTGACTTTATAATCATTCAAAGTGTGTATACTTTTGGGGGGACAAGTTGTATTCTATTTAATTGTAAATTGTTCTCAATTAGTTACACAGAAAAGAACCAACAACATGTAAAAAATCAATTCTAGCCCTGGCCGGTTGGAGTGTCCTCCCATACACCCAAAGGTTGCCAGTTCGATCCCTGGTCGAGGCACATATAGGAGGCAAACCAATGTATGTTTCTCACATTAATGTTTCTCTTCTCCCCCCGCCTCCGCCCCCACTCTCCTTCTCTCTAGAAACAATGTACATATCATCAGGTGAAGATTTTTAAAAATCAGTTCTATATTTCAGTCAAATAAACAGAAAAAATAAATAGGGCCTTGAAGATATTTTCTCTGCCTTGAAAAGATGTCTACGTTCATCCAGCATATAACCACCTGGCATTTTATCCTCCCAAAAGGGAAGACTTGTTAATTAGCCCCACAAAGTGACACCTTCAGGTAGGTGGACCAACACATCTAGTGTGCCCGGGACTTTCACAGTTTTAGCACCAAGAGTTCTGCATCCTGGGAACCCCCTTAGTCCCAGGAAAACCTGGACCTCCGGGTACCAATATAAATGCATAGTTATGTCTTCAACAAAATTATTAAAATGTGGGCAGTGTATTCAAACTTGGAGATGAGCATATTATAAAGTATGATTTTAAGATATCTGAGCAGCTAGCAAAAAAGAAATTATACAGCTCTATATAATCATATTTAACCAAGAGAATGTTGCTGAGAATATCAAAAGTTTGTCAAATTCCAATAGTGTGGTGAAGGCTTGGGGAAGGGGGGGAGAGATGTCAATGGGGGAAGGGGGGACATCTGTAATACTTCAACAATAAAAATAAAATTTAAAATAAAACAATTTTTTAAAAGTTTGTCAAATCCTTCCTTGTGATGATATTCAGTATGTGCAGCCAGTTAAACAAAGGGGGTGGGCTCCAAATAGCACACACACATTTACACACACTGGGTGTTTCATCTACATATACCGTAAAATTGAGACACCATATAAGGGAAGAATGAGAAAAGAATCAAATTTCATCCAAGAATTCTAAAGTATCTCATCTCTGTGAAATGGTGGAAAAGTCCAATTTTGATGTTTCAGTTTTGTGACATCGTGACAGGTTAAAAGCTGTTGTACAAGTAGAAACAGGAAATCTGTAAGTTTAAAGAGCCTGGACTGGCACATACACTCAAAGGTCCTTTCCAACCTGAACGTGCCATGACTCTGCGGGACCCCTTCACAGATGACGTCAAGTCACAGTTACACCATTCCAGGGGTCCAGTTCTGGCTGGTGATGGCGCCTGGACTGTTTCTTAGCTGTGTTCTCATCTGAAGCATATTTACAAACACTTAGAACCAAAGGAGCATATGGTCAGCAAGGAAAGATGAACGGCACATTTCACCTCATGTGAGGTACTGTGCTTAGTTTATATCATAAACAAATAAACTAGCCCCAAGTTTAAAAAAATGACTTTGAGCCCTGCCGACGTGGTTCAGTGGTTGAGCATCGACCTATGAACCAGTAGGTCACGGTTCGATTCCCGGTCAGTGCACATGCCGGGGTTGTGGGCTCCATCCCCAGTCGGGGGCATGCAGGAGGCTGCCCATCCATGATTTCCTCTCATCATTGACGTTTCTATCTCTCTCTCCTTCTCCCTTCCTCCCTGAAATCAATTTAAAAAAATTTTTTTAAAAGGACGTTGAATCTACAAATTCCTTAAGCTGTCATTAGGTACTTCAACTATAAAATTGCACAATATTCTGAATATATAAAGTATTTGTTTTCATGAACTCTCTAAACAAGCCAAAGAAATGATCACAGTAACTTAAAAAGAGGACAAACAACTTTGGAGTTGGAAGGACTTTCAAAATTCAGAAAACAGGTTTCATAACAAATTACTGCTGTTGTCTAGTTGTCCCAGGGTCTTGTAAGCAAAAAAACAAGTCCATAGTTTAAGGAGGGCCAATGACGAAGCTTGGTGTTTCTTTATTTTGACAACTTTATTCCTATCACTAAAAGAGATTACAAAAAGATGTCTAAAGGTATTTATTGTATAATATGTTAGTGTTCTTTAATCTGGGGAAGACCTCAAATTAGATAAACAAAAAATTGCTGCCTTCAAGGGAAAAGATGGATAATTCTAAGTAGCAGGTAAATAGTGAGTCGTTTTTCAATCATGCTTTTGAATTTATGCTCATCCATCTATATGCCAGCATAACCAATGATACTGGGCCTCCATAACCAATGGTACTGACCATTTACAACTGTCCAGGGGGCACAATCTATGGCTGTGATGCAGACCAAGGCTTGCTGATCCATACCAGGCTATCTTGGCTACACTAGTACCCCTTTCTAAGAGGTGTATATATTCTGCCAAAGGTTGGAGCTGCTGTGCTAAGGGACCTTGAATAAAATACTGAAATCTTCCAGGCCCTCAGTTTCCTGTTTTCTTCATTTGTGGAATGGGATTAACAATCTCACATATTGTGTGTTTATAAAATCAAACTAAAATTATAGTCAAACATACGTGAAAGAACTTTGTAAATTATAAAGTTATAATACCTCACTTAACCAGCTGAATTGGCAAAAGACGGTATCTCTGATATAACAAAACAACTCCCTGAGGATATATGAGTACATATATAATGTCACAAAAACTGTTAATAAAATACTTATAATACACAATAGTTATTAAGTTAAAAAGAGAAGTCATGTAAAGCACTATAAGTTATAGACAGGTAGGATGCTTTAGTATTGCAGCAGTTAGAATGGTATATTACTTAAACCTCATGCTGGAAATCACATAGGTGATTCTTTTAATGCCAGGTCTATACAGACCCTTATCTCCCTTCAGGACCAAGGCTTGTTAACCATTAACTAGGTGCAAGTGAAAGTTCACTTCCCCAATACTTCAATGAAAACACTTTCTACTTGTATGCATTCCCATCTGAAATGCCCAGATCAACACAGCCCTCCAGCTATTCTAATTTACCTAAAAAGAGTGAAATGAAATGGGGAAAAAAACACACCATTATCCACAGCTTTCTTCCACCACAAAGAAAAAGCAGGATGAAACCACAAAATTAAATGCACATAGTACTTTTCCGAACACAGAAAAAAAATTTTCTTAAAAATCCCCTCGGTTTCCCAAACTCACAAATGCCAAAAGCAACAAAAATACCCTTTTCAAACAGGAGGATGACTGTGTCAAATAAAGCATGACCAAAACCCTTTGATGGAATGCTTATATTAAAATAGCCTTCACACATTCATCACTGGACCAGTTTTAAAATTAAATTGTGCAATACAATATCCATACAATATAATTTGGAATTGTCAGTGAAAATAAGGGTATGAGAAATACACTAAATATTTTTGTCCCTTGGAGACTTACCAAAATTCCTGCAGCAGGAAGGCCTGCAAATGCAATGAAATAAAATCTCTGAAAACTGTGACTATATTTTAATTTAAAACAGTTTTAACTGAAGTCTACCGCTCTCTTAAATTCTTATTTTAAACAAGTACACTTGCCCTATAGTTTCTCTAATAGACCTAATATTTCCTTGCAACAAAATCAGACTACTGTGGGGTATAGGTAATCTTTTCTTTTTCTTTTAAAGATTACATAACTTCTTTCTAACAGCCGTCTATGTCTGAGGCGAAATCAAAACCAATGCAACTGAAAACGAAAATGGAACTGCTAGATATCCATTTTTAACAAAAAAAAACAAACAGAAATTATTCTTACTTTTCAGAGAGCCACTATGTCAGGAATAACTTTCTCAATAAATGAATCAGTTATCAAAGAGCGAACACTTGACGTTAAGCAAGCAAAGCAGGGGGGTCCTATGATAACATATCCAGAACCTGCAGCAAAGACAAGTACAAGAACTAAATGGGGTTTTAAAGCTTAACTTTTCTCATTCCCTCGACACATATTTTCCAGGTTCAACGGAGGTGTGATGCATCAGACTCCGCAGCCTATGGACGCGTATTTATCTCAAGTACCAGAGCCCTGGCGAGCTCGGTGCAGGGGGCTGGGGCATGCGGGTGGGAGAGGGACCCCCACCTGAATACCTGCTCTGAAAAGCCTGCCATCATCATGCCCCATGTCACCAACAAGCACCCACAGTACAGAAGACCCAGGCAGCGCCGGCTCCCACCGCCCCGCCCCACCCCGCTCCATGCTTCTTTCTCTTCGTTTCCATTCCTTGGTTAACTTTCAAGATCAAAGGGGAGAAACCTGTTGGAATGGATGTTTAGAAGGTAAATACTACAGAAGAGGCAGAATTAAGGAGCTCCAAGAAACCCATTCATTTACGTACAACCACGAGACGACTCGCCCACGAGTATTCGGCCAGTGGCGGCTGCACCCTATGATCTGCGGAGAAGATGGGACCGAACCCCAGAGGTGGTTTCTCTCCCGGGGAAGGAAGAAGGACCGAGGCAGCTCTCCGCCCGGG
>NW_006299390.1:4075814-4082641 GCF_000327345.1 Myotis davidii | reverse complement strand
GCCGACTTGACCCGGGTGCCGCGGGCCGGCCGGGGGCGAAGAGACCAGCGGGTGGGGAAGGTTAAGTGGGGATGGAACGGGAATGGCAGCACCGCCTTGTCAGTGTGCTCATTAACCTTCAAAAGGATAAACTCACTTTTTTAAAAAGTCAGGCTAATGATAAGAGCATAAAGTTGTGATTCTGCGCTTCTCCCAGGATTTTCTTCCTTAGCTGCAGGATGAGATTAGCTGTTTCAAGAAATAAATACAAACAAACCGGAATAGAACTCAACAGTGGGTGGTTGGGCAAAAAGAGTCCTCTATAAAGTCATCCAGAGTGTGGTCACGGGCCAGAAAGACCCTCCAAATATAATGTTAATTTAAATTTAAAAAAAAGAAGAAAGAAAAGAGAGAGAGAGAGAGAGAAATGCCCTCTGTCCGGGGCTCGGGTCTAACTGGCAAAAAGAAAAGAAATAGGGGTCCCACAATGCAGCTATGACTGCTAGAAAAGGCAAAGCAAACTAATTTGCGTTTGGAAAGTGCACGGCGTGTGTAAGACCGTGGAAATATAAAAAGACTGTGCTTGGCGTGAGCCTTTCCCCCTCGGGGGGCGAGCGAGCAGTTGTTGCTGAATCCCAGGGACTTAAGTGGGATTAGGAGCTGCCTGCGCCTGCGCGGGGCAGAGATGCTCTGCTCAGTGGTACCTGCGGTGCCACGGCAATCAAAACAGCGCTGCAAACCAAAGGGTAGGGTGTTACTTGGCTAAGGAACTTTTTAATTGTTCCCCTCACCACAATTCTTTATTATGAAAATTTTCAAAACTACAGAAAATAGATATGCCTTTCTGTGTACCATTTGAATAAGTTACAGGCATCAAAATACTTCACCTCTAAACACTTCAGCCTGCCTCTCCTAAGAATAAGGACATTTGCTTCAGAATCACAGTAGTATTATCACACCTAAGAAAGCAATTTCCTGATGTCATTTAATGTTCAGTACACATGCAAGTTTCTATGATTGTCCCACGAATATCTTTTATAGCTAGGAGTTGGGTATTTTTATGTTTGGTATTTGTTTTTGAACTAGGATACTGTCGATGGCCATATATTGCATGTGCTTATGATGCTGAAGAAACAATTTGAAATGTGCACTAACTTTTTTTAATGTTTTTATTGATTTTTAGAGAGAAGAAGGGAAGGAGAGAGAAACATCATTCGGTTGCCTCCCACATGAACCGGGCGCGACTGGGGATTGAACCTGCAACCTGGGCATGTGCCCTGACCAGCAATTGAACCAGCAACCTTTTGGTGCACCAGACATCGCTGAACCAACTGAACTACACCGGCCAGGGCAATAACTATTTTCTTTACACATCATACTCACGGATATTCTGAATGGCGATATGTTCATAGGGTGTTCTTCATTAAGAGCAGGTGTTTTAGATAAGCACATTTCTGTATACCAGGGAAGTCTAGAAGGAAAGAGTAGTTTTTAGCACCACATTGAGTCTATAATTGAAGCTGTATTAAATAGTAATGTTTATGCTTACCTCCTGGAATACATAAACTTAATGGATTATGTTGGAATCTCTACTCAACCTGACTTCTGAAGTTTAATGATTTTTTTTCCCTAGACAATGAAAAGAAGCTATTCCATATAATAATTTATATTACTCCAGACAAAACATCCAGCTTGCCCTGCTTCACAGTACAGAACAAAATGAACATTGCACCCTCTGCATTTTACTCATGGTTTAATTTTAGATCCTGACCTGCTGAATTGGGTTTTATTTGTCCTTCCCTTTTATGCACCCTCTAGGAAGTCAGGAACTCAGCAGAAAATGGTAACTATTTCTAAGTTATTTAATTTTTAAATGTTAATGCTGTAAAAAAAAAAAAAAGGTGCAAATTTACACAATTCCTTAAACGTGACTGGTGGCTAATGTAACTATTTTTGGAGATTAGCATTAAGTAAGATTGTTTCCATACTTCACAAAATATTAGGTGCCACTTAAGTTCCTTCTGGAGATCCACAGTTAAAACAGTTTTAGCCCTAACAGGCTTGGCTCAGTGGATAGAGAGTCGGCCTGCGGACTGAAGGGTCCCGGGTTCGATTCCGGTCAAGGGCATGTACCTTGGTTGCGGGCACATCCCCAGGAGGGAGTGTGCAAGAGGCAGCTGATCGATGTTTCTCTCTCATTGATGTTTCTAACTCTCTATCCCTCTCCCTTCCTCTCTGTATAAGATCAATAAAATATATTTTAGAGAAAAAAAAAAAAAGCCAAACCGTTTTGGCTCAGTGGATAGAGCATCGGCCTGCGGACTCAAGGGTCCCGGGTTCAATTCCGGTCAAGGGCATGTACCCTGGTTTCAGGCACATCCCTAGTGGGGGGCGTGCAGGAGGCAGCTGATCGATGTTTCTCATAGATGTTTCTAACTCTCTATCTCTCTCCCTTCCTCTCTGTAAAAACTCAGTAAAATATATAAAAACAAAACAAAAAAAAACAGTTTTAGCATAGTAGATCTCATCTTTAAAGAGAGTTCTGTAATCAGTACTGTTCTCCTAGGTCCAGGCTTAAAGGGACAGAGGTCTAAAGGGCCACATGACTTGTTACTAGAGGACTTTCATTCAATTCATATTTATAGCAGCATCTGTAGAAGTCACTTAAATACTGTGTTCACCTCCCATTTAATCAACTATTGTTTTTCTGACCATTAAGAATCTTTAGATAACTTCAAACAGCAAAAGGAAGACTCTTGGGAAGTTAAATTGTACTCTGTGCCTTACCATTCTCTACTAGGTACTCTTAGACCTTAGAAAATACCCTTTTCACCTCCTAGTTCCCCCACTCCTATCCTCCAAATGACCCTAAGTGTCTATGGCTACTTGGCAGCTGTAACAGTTGGAGGCTCTACGAAAAAGTTTTGAGGGGAAGGGGGTGCAGGGACGATGGGGGGAATAAGGACACATATGTAATACCTTAATTAATAAAAAAATAAAAGTTTTGAGGGGAAAATATGTGAAGCGAGGGTGCTAATTATGTTACTGGACTGAGGACTGGGCCCAGAGCAGGTCTGCCTCGAGCTGGCTGGTAGTGGGTGGATCCTTGACTTTGTGCAGGAAAGATCTCACAAGAGCCCAGGTGATTTTGAGAGTATATTTATTAAAGCTGGGAACAGTGAAACAAAGGAAGAGCTTCAGGTAGAAGAAGAAACAGGAGAGCCTATGAGGGGCTGCTTTGGCTTCTCAGAAAAGTTATAGGAAAGAAGTGAGCCATGCAGGGCTGAGTGAACTCAGAAGTAAAAGTCACAGTGACAGAAGTGAGACAAGATGGGGCTGTTGTTAGCTCACTAGAAAATAAAATAAAAGGGGGCCTTACAGACAGATACAGAGAGTTAGCCTGGGATGAGCTGCCACTGCCTGCTGCTCCTCTGGTTTCAAGTCTGGTGGGGACATGCTTAGAAAGAAAGAGAAGGAGGGAATTAGAGAGGAAGAGGGGTGAGAGAGAGAGAAACATTGATTAGTTGTCTTCCACATGTGCCCCAACTGGGGATTGAACCGTCAGTCTGGGTATGTGTCCTAACTGGGAATCAAACCATGACCTTCTGGTTCATAGCTCAACATTCAACTACCGAGCCACACCAGCTGGGCTGGAATTCTAACTTCTTATACTTAGTATTTTCCATGTGGAATAATAGCTGCAAAAATACAAGGGAGAACTTCGAAAGTGAAGGGATTAAGGTGAATCTGCCATTGTTAATATCTATTCCACCTTGAATGTTCTCAGGTATCTGTTTCTCCATAGACTGAGTAAGGAGGATTACTTCTCCTAGCCCTTCCCGTCTACCCTTGAATTCCCATGTCCTCGGCTACAGTCAGGTATGTGTTGTCTGCATGCTTCCGATTTGGGGACAAAGAATACTGCTCTCCGTGGTAAACTGAAGAATCCTCCCTTCCCCCTAAGATATCTATCTGCTAATCCCCGGAATCTATAAATGTTACCTTATGTGGCAAAAGAGACTTTGCAGATATGATTAAAGTAGGATCTTGAGGTAGGAGATGAGTTTGGATTATCCAAGTGGGCTCTAAATGCAATCACAATAGTCCTTATAAGAGGGAGGCAAGGAAGTCAAAGAAAAAAAGTCATTATGGTAACAGCAGCAGCAGAGACTGAAGTGATGCAACCACAGCCAAGGAATGCAGACCATCTCTAGAAGCTAGAACAGGCAAGGAATGGATTTTCCCCTGGAGCCTGTAGAAGGAACCAATCCTGCCCACACCTTGACTTTATCCCAGTAAAACTGATTTCGGCTTAAGGCCTCCAGAACTGTAAGAAAGCAAATATGTGTTGTATTAACCAACCAAGTTTATGGTGATTTGTTACAACAACAATAGAGAACAAATACACTCTCCTTTCGGCAGCCTTTGAAGTCTGATGACAATATATATGTACTAGGGGCCCAGTGCACAAAATCGTGCACTGGGGGGGGGGGTGGAGTCCCTCAGCCCGTCCTGCGCCCTCTTGCAGTCCAGGAGCCCTCGGAGGACATCCCTCTCACAGTCCGGGACCCCTCACTCCTTACCGCCCACCTGCTCGCTGCTCCTTAGCACTGCCGCAGAGACGGGAGAGGCTGCCACCACAACCGCTGCACTGCCAGCCGTGAGCCTGCTGGTGAGCCCGGCTTCTGGCTAAGCAGCCCGCCCGCTGTGGGAGCGCACTGACCACCAAGGGGCAGCTCCTGCATTGAGTGTCTGCCCCCTGGTGGTCAGTGCATATCATAGCAACAGGCTGAGCTCTGAGAGACCAAATTTTCAGGAGTTATAGCACCAGTTTTCCTGGTTGGTATTAGCAGTAGCGATTGGAGGCTTCTGAGGAAGAAGCAGAAGACCTAGTGTTGACAGAGATTGTTTCTGGTCCAGTCATGAACAAGTCATTAACTGTCCTAAGCCTCTGTGAAGTTGATCTACATGATCACCAAGAGCCCTTCCAATTCTAAAATTCTGAGCTGTTGCAAAATATATTTTACCTTTCAATTTCACATTCACATGTTACTGCTATTACAGTCTCTCTCCAGCCTATCTAGCCAGCCTCCCTCTCCACCACAAAGTCTACACATCAACCACAAGCACATGGAACTTGTTTCTTTTAGCTTGTAAATTTCTTCCCTGCCTTCATCCCCTGAGCACTCAGACTCATCCTCAACACTCAAACCACAAATCACAGGCTTTGAGAAGCTCTCTCATCTTCCCAAAGCAGAGTGGTCAACTCTGCCTTGGTGCTTTCGGAGGACTAAAGCAGTATCAAGTTAGAACTGAATATTCTTTTCCGATTCTGTTTCCCAAATCAGAATGTGGACTACTCCTAAGCAATATTCTGTCAGATTCGTGTTTATATCTCTAGCACCTACTTCTGTATTCGGCACGTAGCACTCATGTTTGTAGACTGAATAAACAGATGAATAATTAATCCCTGAACTCTAAGAACCTGGTTGAGGTTGTGGGGGAGGGGTTGGGAAAGGGGAAGGGATGGAAGTGAAGTACAAGAAGACAGGAAATTCATGTTTCAGCAAGATGTCCAGAGTCCTGGAGGAAAAGCTGAGACAGATGTGTGTGGTGATTTAATTCAAGGCTCTCTACAGATACTTACTGTACATGCAATTTAGCATCTCTCCTGACCTTGCTTCAAAGTCAGTTTCTAAGTGGAGCTAACAGTACGAGCTATCTCGCACAGTAATCTGCTGATTAGAAGCTCTTAACTGAGGTGGATGGCAGGCAGCCACACACAATTTGTCAGCCCTGCATCCTTGCATGCCTCTAGGCAGAGGCTACAGCTTTAGGAGTTTATGGTCGCTAGTTACCAACTCTGTCCTCATAGACCATTCTGAGTAACAACTCATGAAACTGTCTCCCTTCAGTTTTTCTTCTTAGGCATAAAAATTACTCCCCCACCCTCACTCCTTGAGTGCTCCAGTCATATCTTCCATTTTCTTGATACAAAATACAAAGCACAAACCGACTGAGAAAACCTCCTTTAAGTGGAAATGAGGTTATCATTTCCACACACCTGGAAAACCTGCTAAATCACACTTTCACAATATATAGACTTAGGTTAATTTACAGTGTGTCTTTGATCATGCATAACTTTTATGATGTGGTCATCTCTGTGTGTTCCTTTGCTGTTTTACACTGTATACTTATATCCGGTTAGAATTTTGCATTTGAGATTCAGCTTACTTTTTTAAGGGACCACTTACTGTACATTTTCTATGTATCAGACACTATGCTAAATGCTTTACAATTCCCATAACAAACTCAGGCACTAAGCATTATTATGCCCTTTTTATAGAGGAGGAAGCTGAGATTTAGAGAAGCTAATTTTCTGAGGGCACAAGGCTAGTGAGATGCAGAGGCAAGGCTCAGTCTCATGTCTGTTAGATGAAGAGATTCAATAATTAGATAAGCTTCTTATAGTTATTGCTTTTTATAATGCTAATGTGACATTGTATTGCTTAAGAAATACCACTCAGCAATTAACAAGAGCTTGTGGAGGGAAATGTAATCCTTATTTCCAGAATCAAAATTTCCACAATTTATATTAAGCATCGCATTAGGTAACATATTTACCAGTGACCATTTCACCATCAGGGTGTTTTTTTTATTGGTTTTAACCAGTATTTTGAGAAAAACTGTTGCCATTCTTTCTTCTGGAGTCCTGACTGCTTGCTGTTTTGAAATTTCTCTTGCCCTCTGAAGCTCAGAGTGCTGCATATTCTCACATTGAGGACTCACTCCCAAAAAGCTGTGTTTTCTTTCTTTTACCTTGTGGCCCTCATCTGTAAAATGATACA
>NW_006299390.1:4070553-4075683 GCF_000327345.1 Myotis davidii | reverse complement strand
GACCTGTATGCCAGGTCCCATTAAGTTGTGCTGTGCTGGTAAAGACTATTCCCATTTAGAAACACAAGTAACTAAAAAAATATATTTTTATTGATTTCAGAGGGAAAGGGAGAGAGACCTGGACATGTGCTCCTGACCAGAATTGAACCCAGGACCCTTCAGTCTGCAAGACGACGTTTTATCCACTGAGCCAAACCAGTTAGTTAGTTTTCATATAAATGACTTCATGAGGAGGATTAAGTTTAATTTTCCAATAGATTGGTTTTTTAGTATTAATATTATTATAGGTTTTATGAATTTCAGGAAAGTTATTTTGCCTATAATTTCAGAATTACACCATATTTCAGTATTATTTAATGTAAACTTAGTGTTATTACAGTAAAAATTGTTTAGAATAATAGAAAAGTTTTTTAACTCTTCCCAGCAAAAATGCCCCTTTCCCATATACCATATATTGTTATTTGTTGGGGTAGATACAATAGGCCAGGACTGGGTGAATTCAGTATTCCATATGGAATGGGGGCATAATCATTCACCTTTCTGACTTTCACACTTAGACAGTGAGAAAGGTTTCCATTGTTTATTATTTTTGAATATGGCCCATTTACTTCCCATTGGACGTATGTTAGTATTATTGAGGATGGTCCCTATGCCAGCCAGCTGAAGTACTGGGAATTTAAGCTTAGGATTTAACCAAGGCACCTGGGCTTTTAAGACACAATGTTGTAGATTGCATTTTCCATTGAAGATTTTTCAAATTCCTGGGGAACCATATGAGTCCCAGAAGTGTCTGGCCTGGGCTTCCGCAGCTATTATAGTTGGCCATTGTTTCATAGCCATTTTAGATTCCATTTGCATTAGCATAGATAATAGGCCCTGTTGAGTTAGGGTACAGGCATGTTCCCATTGTTGGGTTTGTGCATGAGTTTTTATAGTCTGTTGAGTCTGTTTTATCCATGGAATTAAGGCTTTATTGTCTTTCCATGCTGCTTCCCACCCTTTTCCTTCTTCCTGAAACAGCATTCCCTTTACATGACCTATTTGAGATAAAGACTCTTTCTCTAATGCATGACATTCTTCATTAGCTGCAAGTACAGCTTGTCCCAGGATACCAAGGCCAGCCTCTACTCCTCCAAGTATTCCCCTTTTGCTTCTTTTAGGGGGCCAATGTTGTTGGATTCACCAGGAATGTTGTTGCTATTGGGTAGTTATGGCTTGGGAGCAGTTAGGGTGTGTTGAGTGGACTCAAAAATGTTGAGTTTCTTATGCCATAGTTAAATGGGTGGAGATGACCCCCAAATGAGCTAGAGTTTGGGTATTCCATAGGGCTTCCCACACACAAGGGCTTTCCAGGACACAAGGATGGTGGAGTAGTTACAAACATATTTAACCACCAAGTGATTCCAATAATTTCTGAAATGGGGAATCATTGATTTTTTTGTTCTGTTTTACAGACATCCAAGCCACAAGAGCATGGCTGGTGAGTCCAAGGACAAGATATACCATGACCGATAGGACAGGCTGCTGCAAGCCTTTTGCCATTATATACAGGTGTTTTTCTTAGTTTTTTATTATTTATTTTTATATCTATACAAAATTCATTCAGATTAGATACATATACAGTTCTACCAGTGGACTTATCAGGGAGGTGTTCTTGGAGGCATTTGCCTAAGGTGGGTACTTTATAGTAGATATAGCCAAAAAAAAAAAAAAAATGTACCAACGCTGAACCACACTGGCCAGGCTAAATGAAAATATTTTTAAGAAAAACATGCATATATAAGATTTGATGTAAGATAAGTACAAGTAATTGTCTAAAAGCAAATAAAATAAGCATATTATTAAATTTAGTCTGATATAAATACTGGTTTTAAAGGAAAGTCTCTACATAGAGTTGTAGATGAGAAAGCGTCTGCATTCCTTGTGTATGTTTTTATGTGTGCATATACACATGTGCTTCTCTATAGTATATATTTCCCCAAAGGGATTTCCATTTATTTGTTGCAAACAAATGAATCATTTTGTTTGTCATTCCCCTCATTCCATTATTTTCAAGCTAGGGAAAGGATTTCTTCCCCATGAATCATTCAAACTATCCTTTTATGCCTGAGAAGGTTCCTGCTATCTTAGAAGCAGCCTGACTTGAAACAAAGTGACAGGCCTACTCTGTGTGTGTCTTTTAAAATTCTTGGTAGCTAATGTCTAGAAGCAAAAACTGTGTATGTAGGCATTGCAGCCTGATTCTCCCAAAGGAAAATCCTAATCACCAATTCCGAAAGCATGAACTTTGCTAATGAACAGCACTGCAATCTGCAGCCATTGTGTTTTCTTTAAAGCAGAGTCCCTTATGACTCAATCGCCATGCCCAGAAGACTGTTCAGGTTATTGCTCAGCGGTTAATCCAGAGGGGTTGGGGGAGGAGGAGGGGAGGGACTATTTTCACCTTAATTGGTTGGAGGACAAGCTGTAGATATAAAAGAGTATTTCACAGCCCACTAATGAGCAGCTTATTCAATACATGCTCACATTGAAAACACTTTAGCCCTAACCGGTTTGGCTCAGTGGAAAACACTTTATATACATTTTAAGGAATGTATAAAGTGAAATAGTGCTTAATTCCCATAAAATCTTTCTCGTCTTAATTGCTTGCTCTATTTTTTTTTTTTTTAGTTCCTATCTGCTGCTTCAATGAAAAGAAAGAACTTCTAGGTGAAAGTACCGAAACACTCAACCTGGGTGTATTTTTCTTAAACATTTCAGGCTGAATCGCCAACGCTGATGCTGGCAAAGCAATCACAGCAGAGCAAGGGGGCGTTTTAGGTGCTTCATCTTTTCAGTACTTTTTTATGACTGTTGTTACAAAGCTTTGGGGAGCAGGTATGGTTCGATTGCTTGTGTAGCCAGCTTTTGTTATATATTTCTTTATATTTAAAAAAACGGCTGGGAAACTCACTATCAAGGCTTTGAATGGTAGAATCTCAGGTTCAGAAAACAGAGTTCTATGCAAAATGTTTAACTGAAGATAGTTTATTGGCAAGATGGTTTACGGGATGTGGACAGGGTTAACGGACCCACAAAGGATGAGGGAGCACCCAGGACTATCAGTGGGGCTGTTACTACCCGAGGTCTGAAAGGCAAGGGCAGAAGACAGTGTTGTGCCCTGGGACAGCTGGAGCTATGGAGGGAGTTACGGTCCGGCCCAGAGGAAGACACGACCACTGCTGGAACCTAACGGGATGCAGGCAAGAAGGGCCTCCGTGTCCCTCTTCCCCCACTGTCCAACCCCCTGGCAGTGCTTTCCATCGACTAAACCCCAAGAGAAGCCAGAGGTGGGGTGCCCAGGTGCTCTCAGTAAGGCTTAGCTCCCTCCTGAGTACTCAGGTCAGGTAGAGGGACAGACTAGTTGGGGTGGGAGAGGGCAAACAGGATAACCAAACAGACCCTTAAAGGCCCGCAGGCCTGCCTGGTGGTTCTCAGACCTGTGCAGGTGGCAGAGCACGTGGAGACCAGCTTACTCCTTCAGTCCAACCAAGTTTGACTGCACCCCTACCACACGCGAGGCCCGGCTAAAAGCAGGTGAATTCAGAGATGCATAATGCATCATTTCCTGTCTCGGAGGAGCCTGTAGCTGAGCCAGGGCAGACTAGTAAGGAGATCGTTTCAAAGTAACACAGCTTGTACTAACCAATGTGTGTGTGTGCAGTCATCCACTGCAGCATTGTAATAGCAGGAAATCCAAAGTAAACTAATTATCCATCAATTAGGGATTGGTTAAATAAATAACGAGACATCAATTCAGTGGAATGCTGTCATTGCATATTTAAAATGAAGATCTTTATGTCATACTGTAGTGTGCTCGCTGAGATACATTATTTTTAAGAAGCAGAGGCGGAATTTTTACAACATGCTAACATTTGTATAAAAGAGGAAGGATGGGAGGGAGAACAAAAGGAAGAAAGAATAAGATCTGTGTATACATGTATGTTTGCTGGTATATACTGGTCCCGCCTTCAGAGGAGTCATGAGAAGGAGTTATTGCTTGTCTCTGTGGAAGGGAAATGTGTGGCCGGGGGAGGCAGGGTTAAAAGAAGGCATTTTTGTGGTCTAGTTCCCATGGTGATTATACATTCAGCTCAGGGCCTACTTCCTATTCAGCATAACCTCCATTAAGAGGCAAGAGACAAAAAGAAATAAAGCTGAAGCCCTTCAGTGAGTCCAGACTGGGGTCAAGGCTGCCAGCATCACAGCCAGACACGGGGAGCTACTGACACTGTCACATTATGCATAAATGGCTCCCTCCTCACCAGGGGCCCATTGTAGGAAAAGTTGAATCAGGAAAGCTGTATGAAACATGCAGAGAGTTTTTGCTTCAATTCATTTGCAGTTCCCCTTTATGACCTTATTAGCTATGGCCAGATGAACAATTCTGAATATCTCTTCCTATTTCAAATTGTATAAGAGCCACTGTGACGTGTGTGTGTGTGTGTGTGTGTGTGTGTGTGTGTGTGTGTGCGCGCGCCCACGAGTTTGAATGCATGATTGTGAGACTGTGAGACATGATGATCGATAGATAGAAAGTGTACTCCTTCCACACTTTTTCTTTTAATTCAACTTTTTATTTAGAAATAACTGTAGATTCACATGCATTTGTTAGATATGATACAGAAAGGTCTCATATACTCTCCATCTATTTTGCCCCAATGGTACATCTTGCACAACTAGGAAATTGACATAATCCACTGACCTTTATAGCTCATCAGTTTTACATGCGTTCATTTGTGTGTGTTTAATTCTATGCAATTTTATCACATGTGACCATTACCATAGTCAAGGTAGAGAATAATTCCATCGCCCCAAGGGTCTCTCATGCAACCCTTTTATAGCCGTACCCACCTCTGTCTTGTCCCTCTCCTCCTCCCCTGTCCATGTCAGTACTTGGCAGTCACTAATTTCTTTTCCATCTCTGTAATTTCGTCATTTCAAGAATTTTATATAAATGGCCAAAACCGGTTTGGCTCAGTGGATAGAGCATCGGCTTGCGGACTGAAAGGTCCCAGGTTCGATTCCGCTCAGGGCATGTACCTGGGTTGTGGGCACATCCCCAGTAGGGGGTGTGCAGGAGGCAGCTGA
>NW_006299390.1:4062736-4070502 GCF_000327345.1 Myotis davidii | reverse complement strand
CTTTATAGATCTTTTTAAATTTTATTGAATTGCCGAAACCGGTTTGGCTCAGTGGATAGAGCGTTGGCCTGTGGATTCAAGGGTCCCAGGTTCGATTCCTGTCAAGGGCATGTGGTTGCGGGCACATCCCCAGTAGGGGGAGTGCAGGAGGCAGCTGATCGATGTTTCTCTCTCATAGATGTTTCTAACTCTCTATCCCTCCCCCTTCCTCTCTGTAAAAAATCAATAAAATGTATTAAAAAATAATTTTATATAAATGGAATTATAGTATACAATCTTTCAAGATTGGCATAATTCTTTTGAGGCCCATCCATGTTGCATTTATTGAGAGTTCATTCCTTTTTGGTGCTGAGTAATATTCCATAGTATGGATGTACCACTGTTTAACCACTTACCTTTTTAAAAAAATGTTTTTATTGATTTCAGAGAAAGAAAGGGAGAGGGAGCGAGAGAAACATCAATGATGAGAATCATCCATCGGCTGTCTCCTGCACATCCGCTACTGGGGATCAAGCCTGCAGCCAGGCATGTGCCCTAAGCTGGAATCCAACGATGATCTTCTCGTTCATGGGTGAGCACTCAACCACTGAGCCACAACAGCCAGGCTATCTTTTTAAGGACATTTGAGTTGTTTCCAGTTTTGAGCTATCATGAATAAAGCTGCTATTACTATTCATATAGGTGTTTTCATCTCTCTGGGATAGATGCCCAAGGGTATAATTGCTGGGTTGTATATTAAGCACATATTTAATTTTTTTCAGAACCTGTCAAACAATTTTCCACAGTGACTGTACCACTCTGGAATTTTACATTCCCACTAGCAATGTATGAGAGATCTTGTCTCTCTGCATCCTCACCAACATATGGTGCTATTGGTCTTTTTTCCTTGAGCCATTCTGTCACATGTGGTGATACCCTAGGATTTTAATTTGCATTTCTCATATGGTGTTGGGCATCTTTTCATGTGCTTATTTCTTCAGTGAAATTCCTGTCCATGTCTTTTGCCCATTTTGTAATTTGATTGCTTGTTTTTAACTGTTTTGAGAGTTTTTTAAAAAAAATATATTCTAGACAGAAGTCATTTGTTATATGTGCCTTACAAGTATTTTCTCCAAGTCTGTAGCTCGTCTTTTTAAAAAAATTAAATTTAGCTCTGCTGTGGCTCCGTTGTTTGAGTGACATCCTGTGCACTGGAAGTTTGCAGGTTCCATTTCTCGTCAGGGCACATGCCTGGGTTGTGGGTTTGATCCCTGGTTGGAGTGCATGTGGGAGGCAACCAATCTACGTTTCTCTCTCAAATCAACATTTCTCTCTCTCTCTCTTTCTCTTTCTCTCTCTGAAATTAATAAAAAATAAATTTATTGGGATGGCATTCATTAATAAAATTACATGTTTCAAGTGTACAATTCTATAATACATCATTTATATATTGCATTGTGCGCTCACCACCCAAAGTCTAGTCTCCTTCCTTCACTATATATTTTACCCCCTTTACCCACTTTGACCTCCCTCCACCCCTCTTGTAGTTTGTCTTTTCATTCTGTAACAGTGTCTTTCACAGAACAAGTTTTTAAAAAAATTGTATGAAGTCCAGTTTATCATTTTTTCTTTTATGGATTATGCTTTTGGGGTCAAATCTAAAAGACTCTTTTTCCAGCCCCACAGTCACAGATTTTATCCTGTGTTTTCTAAAAGTTGTAGTTTTATAACTTCTACTTAAGTCCGTAGAACTCATTTTGAATTAATTTCTTTATAAGGTGTGAGGTTTGGGTTTTGGAGGGAGGGGGCCTGGGAATATCCAATCGCTCCTGCACCATTTGTGGAAAAGGCTATCATTTGACCATTGACTTACTTTTGCATCTTTGCCAAAAATTAGTGAGGCAGATATATGTGGATCTATTTCTAGTTTGAGATAATCACAAAAGATGCAGATGAAAATGACAAAGCTTCAAGAAATTAGAGAGATGCTAATAAATATGAAAGTCATATAAAGTAATTTAGGACAAGGATAGCAGCTATTCCTGAATAAAAACCCACTGAGTAGAATGTCAGAGACTTATTCAAAGAGAATTTTCCTAAAATGAAGGAGGAGGTGAATCTGGGCTCTGGCCGGATAGTTTAGTTGGTTAGAGCATCGTCCCAATACGCCAAGAGTAGATGCAAGAAGCAACCAGTGAACACATAAGTAAATGCAACAACAAATCTCTCTCTCTCTCTTCTTCTCTCTCAAGTCAATAAATAAAAAATTTAAAGTAAATTTACAGATTGAAAGAACATAGTGTTCCTTGAAATTTTGAGAAAAAGCACCTGACACAAAAATTACTCAAACTTCAAGAATAAAATAATTTTTTAAGTATTTCAAACAGATAAAGCAAGTCATATTTAAGGTTGGTAAAAAAAAAATGTGGTTAGCTAACTTCAGACTTCTCAAAATAAATATTCAAGAAAAATAGTGGAGCTTTGTTTATAAAATTCTGAGAAAATGAAAATGCTACTTAAGAATATTCAGCCCAGATAAAATATTATTCAAATATAAAAAAGGCAAAGGTAGACTTTGTCAAACATGAAAATGTTAAAGGAATATAACATCCATGATGTAACTTTCAGAACAACAAAAATAGCAATAACTGTTTGACAATGACATTAAGTCAATTAAAAGATTAATCAATATAAAGAACTCAGTAATAGAAAAGTCATATAAAAGGATTGGGGATAAACATTGATCCATTTAAATAGTATGACCAGTAACAAACAATTATGGGAATGATGGTTACAGAACAGAGTATGAATGGGATAAGTTTGAGTAATGCAAACATAATAATATAACTAACAAAAATCAGAAGATGAAAGAGTGAGGTTAAAGGAAATGTGAGATTTCAAATATATCTTTCAAAGCTGGGAGTTACGAGCTATTGTTTAGATTGAAACATGTATTTTAAAATCTTTAGAGACCTGGCCGGAGTGATTCTGTGGTTGAGCGTTGACCTATGAACCAGGAGGTCATGTTTCGATTCCCAGTTGGGGCACAGGCACAGGTTGCAGGCTCGATCTGAGTGTGGGGAGTGCAGGAGGCAGCTGATCAATGATTCTCTCTCATCATTGATGTTTCTCTCTCTCTCCCTTTCTTTCTCTTTGAAATCAATAAAAAATATCGAGAATTTTTAAGAAGTAACATTTCAATCTAAACAATAGCTCTTGACCTCTAACGAATGAAGTAGCTTTGGGGAAACAATATCTTTTGTGGTAAGGAAGTATTTAAAGTTCAACAATTCCTTTCATTTCACTTTAATTTCTTTTTTCTTGTATTAAAAACTGATTGATAATAATACTATCAAATCAGTTTTAATCCTAGTACAATTTTATAACTATTAAATGTACTGCTGATTTATACTAACACTGATTAACACATATTTAAAACTTTGTAGGAGTCTAGTTCCTGGGATATTAAAATGGGATAATTTTGAAACCCGAAAAGTCAGTGTTCATGCTACCAGCACCTATAGGTAGAAACGAGAATTGAATCTTAATGGGTGCTTTATTCAGATGGCCAGCGATATGAGAAGATGGCAGGTTATGTACCCATCCTACATCTCAAGGCCGCCTTTTTTTTTGAGAGAAACATCAATGATGAGAGAGAATGATTGATCGGCTGCCTCCTCCTGGGAATTGAGCCTGCAACCCAAGCAGGTGCCCTGATCTGCAATAGAACCATGACCTCCTGGTTCATGCATGGGTTGAAGCTCAACCACTGAGCCACACCAGCCAGGTTCGAGTCTGCCCTTTTTTATTATATAAGGAGAAGAAAAGTGTAGGTAAAGGGTTTGAAATTCAGGGGAAAAGGTTAGTCAGATAAAAGCTGCAGTCAGGTGATTTTCTGAGCATCCCTTCATCTGCTGATAGTGACCTGGGCTGCGGGAAAGTCTCTTCCTGGAGCACAATGGCTTGGATACCATCTTGATCATGTCCAGTCCTCCTGGGCACAAGGGTCAAATTGCTTCCAGTTTTCCTGAAGTCCTGGGGATAGGCCGTCACACATTTTAGTTCCTGGAACAATAGCTTTTTACACGCATTAATTATCAAGCCTATTAACTACCTAGTTAAGCTAAATATTTTTAAGTTCTTGAGTTCCTCATGAATTTGAAGAGAGTTTAATGATGGTACTATTTACAAAAGCAGGGGCAGGGTTTAAAGAAACCAACAAGGGGGATTACTGCATTGCAGAACTAGTGACAGCTAAGACCTGTATCCACTTAGTCTCAAAGGTAGAAGAGGAAGGAAAGGCCACTAGAACACAGAGAGGGCAGCTGCATGAAGAAGGCTGGGACCTACGTGGAGAAATGCATCAACCCCCAAAGAGAAATCTGAGGGATTAAGTGTACTCACCTCACTTCTCCAGGCTTCTGTGTCCTGCGGTGACATTTACTGGCTAAACCCAGCTAGAAACCGATTGAATCAAGCAATCTGTGCAGGTCACCGTCCTGCAGCACAGCATAGAATGACAACCGGTGAGGAGTGGCTGTAGCCCAGCCCCTCCTGATTTTAATGCCCCTAGTATTTCTGTAGAATAGAATTAAATAATTTAGTTCTTAAGTAGGCCTTTGTTCACATGTTAATCGCTCTTTCTGCTCAGCTCCTTTTGTTCTCGTGAATGTCGTTGTAAGTTGCTGATGTGGTGTCTATTTGTCAAGCGGGAGGAGATAACTTCAGGGTCACAAGGAGAATTTATGCGTTTGTTTTGCAGAAAGGAAGAATGTCTTCAAGGTTTCTGTGACCAGCTGCTGCCTCCCAGGACTCTGATGTGAAAAAAGTGTTATCTATGACTAAAGAAACAGACTTCTCTCTCAGTTCCCTGGAACCTCCCCTCCCCTCCTCCCTAGCTGCATAAAAACTCCCTACTTTTGTGTTTTTGAGAGAGCCGCATTTGAGAGATCTTCTTCTGTCATCCTCTTGCCTCAGCCAGATCCAATAAACCTTTCTCTGACTCCAAGTACCAGTGTCCCAATGTTTTGGCCTACTAGGGCATTGGGTACATGAACCCAAATTTTGGGAGGTGATTCTGTCTATCCATTGAGCCAAACCAGTTAGGGCTACAGATACTTTTTAATAAACATAGAATTTATTGTATTTTCCCCTTCTTTTAAAGAGTGTTGATTGCGTATTCAATCAGTATAGCTATCCATCCATCCATCATCCATCCATTTATTCATCCATCCATCCAATCCACCTTTCAAGCCATATACATGCATAGAAAGATATCTGGAATGTTACCATAATGTTAATGGTGATACTTTTTGGATGATGAGATTTGAGGTATTTTTTTAAAATTGAGATATAATTTATATAGCCTAGGATTTACCCCTTTAAAATGTAATATTCAATGGTTTTTAGTATAGTCATAAGGTTATACAACCATCACCACTATCTAACTTCAGAAAATTTTTATTACCCCTAAAGAAACTCCATATCCATTAGCAGTCATTCTCCATTTCTCCCTGCCCCAGCCCCTAGCAACCACTAATCTACTGTCTCTATGAATTTCCTATTCTGAACATTTCATATAAATGGAACATATACTATTTGGCCTTTTGTGACTGGCTTTTCTCATAGCATAATGTTTTTAAAACCCACCCATGTTGTAACATGTATCAATACTTCATTTCTTTTTGTTGAGAATAATATTCCATTGTACAGATATACCACATTTTGTTTATTCATTAATTAATGCACACTTTTAGACTATTATGAGTAGTGGTATTATAAACATTTGTGTATAATTTTTGTGGGGGCATATGTTTTCATTTCTAGAGTATATACCTAGGAATGGAATTGCCGAGTCAAATGGTAAGGAGCTGCCAAACTTTTCTACAGCAGTTACACCATTTACATTCCCATTAGCAATGGTACGGGCTGAAATTTCTCCACATTCTCGTCAACACTGTTACTGTCTGTCTTTTTCATTATACCATCTTAGTGGGTATGAAACAGTAGCTTAGCATTAGCTTTGATTGCATTTTTCTGATGGCTATGATGTTGAGCATCTTTTCATGCATTTATTGGCCATTTGTGTATGTTTTTTGGAGGAATATCTATTTTAATCCTGTGTCCAATATTTGGTAAAAGTTTTATTGAGATATAATTCACATGCTATATAACTCACCCACTTAAAGTACACCATTCAGTAGCTTTCAGTATATTAGTAAAGTTGTGCCACCATCATCACTAATTTCAGAACACTTAAATCACTTCAAAAAAGAAACCCCATACCCAGTAACTGTCAACCTTTAATCCTCCCATTTCCCCCAACCCTAGACAACCATTAATCTACTACAGATTTGCCTATTCTATTTTATATAAATGGAATCATAAAATATGTGGTCTTTCATATATCATTGACTATACTACCTTCTCCCACTTAATATAATGTTTTCAAGGTTCATCCATGTCGTTGCATGTAGATGTCCTTCATTGTATTACTAACATTCTGTTGTATGGATATGCCAAAGTTTACTTGTCCATTCATCAGCTGATGAACATGTGGATTGTTTCCAACCAGTTATTAGTATACAGGTGGACACATGCTTATTTCCCCTGGGTAAACCTTGGAGTGGAATTGGTGGGTTAAATCATAACTATGTTTAACTATTTTTGAAATACGTTTTTATTGGTTTTAAAGAGAAAGGAAGGGAGATGGGGAGAGAACAAGAGAGAAACATCCATATAAGAGAGAAACATTGATCAGCTGCCTCCTGCACGCCCCTACTGGGGACTGAGCCCAAAACTCGGGCATGTGTCCTGACTGGGAATCAAACCAGTGACCTTTTGGTGCATGGCACTGTGCTCAACCAACTGAGCCACACTGGCCAGAGCTATGTTTAAGTTTTTGAGGAACCACCAAGACTATTTTTAAATGTGGCTATACCATTTTACATTCCCCCTCACCCCCTGCCCACCCACCCCAGCAGTACATGAGGGTTCTATGTCACCACCAATTGTTGATATTCTCTCTCTCTCTCTCTCTCTAACTCTCTCTCTCTAAGCCATCTTAATGGAGGTAAAATGGTACCTCATTGGGATTTTAATTTTGACTTTGACTTGACGATGAAATCCAGGTTCCAGGTTGGAATGTTTGGGTGAATGGAGATATCATTGGCTGTTTTGCATTGGATATTATAGGAAGAGACTTAGGAGGGAGATGGTGAATTGCATTTTGGACCAGTTGATATTGAGGCGACAATGGGATATTCAGATGCAGTTGTCTAGTCATTGAATGGTTAAGTGGGCATGGAGCCCAAGAGAAAGGGCTGGTTGGGTAGGCAGGTGGAAATGGAAACCCTCAGGAAGTGTGCAGGAGAAGAGGCCCAGATCCAGAACCCCCAGGAGACCAAGCTTTATGGCAAATTAGTGTGGTGTTTCAGAGCCCCGTGCTTTCGAGCCAGGCAGCCTGTTCTCAGCATTGTGACCTAAGGCAAGTTATTTTACCTTATTTTCCACATCTGTAAAATGAGCATAACAATAACACAGCTAGAACAGTGCATGCTATTTTTCGTTTCTTTAAAAGCTGCCCAAGAAGGTGAAGAAGGAGAAGCTCTAAGATATTGCCTACTGTTTGGAGTGGACGCTCAGCGCCAGGCCCAGGGAGATAGATCCCGTCCACGAGGAGTGTCGTTCCCATCGTGGCCACAAGGGGGTGCCCTCGCTCTCCTCTAGGACCTGCCCCGTGACGACCCCGCCCCCGCGCCGACCTCGGAAGCACTTCATCCACCCCT
>NW_006299390.1:4062304-4062510 GCF_000327345.1 Myotis davidii | reverse complement strand
CGCTGCCCGGGGCCGGCCGCCACCTGTGCGATGACCCCGGCGCCCGGCCCCTCCACCGGTGGCTCGGGAGTCGTTGTAAAGTGCACGTTGATGACTCGAACCCGAGGTTGCCAACCGGGGGCATGACCAGGGGTGGTGTCTGCCCCGAGGCCTGTGTTTGCCGGGTGTGTGCCTTTCTCTCCCCGCCCTGGCTCCCTCCTGCTCGG
>NW_006299390.1:4058815-4061976 GCF_000327345.1 Myotis davidii | reverse complement strand
GGTTTCGATCCACGACATTGGCTCGGAATGACGCGTGTTTTGGTTCCTCCCCCGTCTCCCCGCCAACCAGCCACCGCATCTGGGAGGAAACAGACCGAGAAGCACCCGGGCGGCGGCGCAGGTGGTGCTCAATGTCCCCGAAACGCGGGTGACCCGTTTGCAGAACGGCCTCCGGGTGGCCTCCGAGGACTCCGGGCTGTCCACGTGCACAGTAAGCGGCTCCGGGAGGCGGCGATCGGCCGGTTGTAATCCGAGCTTCTTCCTTGGCTGGTGCTTGAGAAGCAGTGGCCGGTCTGTCGCTTATGAGTCGTTCCTCCAGTGCAGCGGTTCTCAACCTGTGGGTCGCGACCCCTTTGGCGGCCGAACGACCCTTTCACTGGGGTCGCCTAAGACCATCCTGCATATCAGATATTTACATTACGATTCATAACAGTAGCAACATTACAGTTATGAAGTAGCAACGAAATAATTTTATGGTTGGGTCACAACATGAGGAACTGTATTTAAAGGGCCAGAAGGTTGAGAGCCACTGCTCCAGTGCGACTTCCATACTGGATGCATGTGGGTTTTTGTAGCCTGTTACTATATTGTTTGTGGTTAGTAATGTTGATAGTAACGAACATTGTATTTGCTGGGTTACTCTGTGCTAGCTGCTCTTATATACTGTATTTTCTTATTTGATCTTTAAAACGGTTCTTTATATATAGGACTCATCATTTTTATAGCAGAGGAACGGGTGCAGAGACGTTGAGTGGTTTTGTCCTAGGTCCCACAGCTAATACATTACAGAAGCAGAACTTGAACTTATATTTGACGATACCTGATACTCTTTATGTTATAGTTGTTAATGGCTGTAGTACAAGTTGGACTAAGAATCTGGGTCCTCCGTGAAGCATACAGCAGAATATGGATGACCAAACTTTTTAAATCTCATAGTTCATAGCAGTGTACTATCAATCCACTCAAGTCAAGAAGACTTTAGTGTTAAGACTAGAAAGCATCTGTCAGAAAAAGGAAGGTGCCGTCTCCCCGGTCCCTACTGCCATTTTCCCCAAAGAAAGGAAATGGTGCTTTACTTAATTGTGCCTTGGTTACATTAAGGTCGGGCTCTGGATTGATGCTGGAAGTCGGTATGAAAATGAGAAGAATAATGGAACAGCTCACTTTCTGGAGCATATGGCTTTCAAGGCAAGTTGTCTGACATATTTAATAACGCATTGTTTTAAGAGAGCACAAGATTTCATTCTCAGGCATGAAAAGCTTCAACAGTGTGGCATGTTTTATTTTTAAAATCTTTTCTTTTTTTCCAGAATAATTATCTGAAGTAATTACTTATATTTGCTCTGTAGAATTGAAACAGAATTTTCTCTTGGGATGTAAGGGCCATCTGAAAATATACCACAATTTCTGAAGCCTAATGTACTTTAGAAACCAACTTTGCTCCTTGCCTGAAACTGACATAGACTTATGTCCTCATACTCATTGTCTGAAGTGTTTAGAACAGATGGGGGTAAAAGCAAGTATCATAATCCCCCCCTCTTTTATTTCAGGGCACCAAAAAGAGATCCCAGTTAGATCTGGAACTTGAAATTGAAAACATGGGTGCTCATCTCAATGCCTATACTTCCAGAGAGCAGACTGTATATTATGCCAAAGCATTTTCTAAAGATTTGCCAAGAGGTATGTTGTTATTTATACTGCAGATATGTAATTTTCATAAGAATTAAGAGAATTTAGTTTTTATTCTGCCTGTTGTGAAAGGGTAACCTCCAGAAATGTACACACAAAAAAATTCTGTTTTTCTCCCAATATGACAAATGATAGAACTTATGTATAGGCACCCTCGTCAGTTTGGCTCAGTGATAGAGCATCAACCTGTGGACTGAAGGGTCCTCAGTTCAGTTCTGGTCAAGGGCTTGTGCCTTGATTGCGGGCTCGATCCCCAGTAGGGTGTGTATAGGAGGCAACTGATCCATGGGAAAGACAGAGAAACATTGATGTGAGAGAAACACATCCATTGGTTGCCTCCTGCACACCCCCAACCAGGGATCGAGCCCACAACCCGGGCATGTGCCCTGACGGGGATCTAGCTGTATCCTCTGGGTGCATGAGAGGTACATGCCCTTGACTGGAATCGAACCCGGGACCCTTTGGTCCGCAGGCCGACACTCTCTCTACTGAGCCAAACCGTCTAGGGCGTCCATGACAGTTTTGAAGTGGTTGTCGGTAGTGATTAAGTGTTGTGGGCTCTCTGGCAGATTTACATTTAAAAAATTTTAAGCCTGGCTGCCATGGCTCAGTGGTTGAGCTTCGACCTATCAACCAGGAGGTCCCAGTTCAATTCCCGGTCAGGGCACATGCCTGGGTTGGGGGGCTTGGTCCCCTATGTTTTATTGATTTTTTACAGAGAGGAAGGGAAAGGGATGGAGAGTTAGAAACATTGATGAGAGAAACATCGATCAGCTGCCTCCTGCACACCTCCGACTGGGGATGTGCCCGCAACCCAGATACATGCCCTTGACCGGAATCGAACCTGGCACCTTTCAGTCCGCAGGCCGACGCTCCATCCACTGAGCCAAACCGGCTTCGGCCTCTTTATTGATGTTTCTATCTCTGCCTCTCCCTTCCTCTCTAAAATCAATAAGAAGATATTTAAAAATTTTTTTTACTATTGTCCTTTTAGATATATTGAATGTATAGAAAAATGTGTTTCTTCTAAGTTTAATTATTTAGTCAATATTGAGTGATGGTCAGTATCATGGTTTCTGGTGCTAGTTAACTAGAGTTCAGTTCTGGTCAAGGGCTTGTGCCTTGATTGCGGGCTCGATCCCCAGTAGGGTGTGTATAGGAGGCAACTGATCCATGGGAAAGACAGAGAAACATTGATGTGAGAGAAACACATCCATTGGTTGCCTCCTGCACACCCCCAACCAGAGCCTGGACCTGAGAAGAGCCAGCAACCAAGGTACATGCCCTTGACTGGAATCGAACCCGGGACCCTTTGGTCCGCAGGCCGACACTCTCTCTACTGAGCCAAACCGTCTAGGGCGTCCATGACAGTTTTGAAGTGGTTGTCGGTAGTGATTAAGTGTTGTGGGCTCTCTGGCAGATTTACATTTAAAAAATTTTAAGCCCGGCCGCCATGGCTCAGTGGTTGAGCT